>NC_073388.1:16269788-16595016 GCF_028641065.1 Leucoraja erinaceus | reverse complement strand
AAAGTGAGGGGGAGGGATAGAGCGATAGGCATTCTTGATGGTCGTGTAGCAGTGGTCGATAGGGTTTGGTCCTCTGGTGCTGCAGGAGACATGTTGGTGGAAGTTAGGAAGCAATTTCTTAAGGTTGGCTTTTTGAAGTCCCCGGCTACGGTGATAAAAGCCTCGGGGTAAGCTGTCTGATGCTTGTTGACCATGGCGTGCAGCTCCTCCAGTGCCAGACGGACGTCTGCCTGGGTTGGGATGTAGACCGCGGTCAGGATGGTGGAGGAGAATTCCCATGGTAGGTAGAAGGGAGGACACTTCACCGCCAGATGTTCAAGATGTGGAGAGCAGGAGTTGGATAGGACTGGAATGTCTGAGCACCACACAGAGTTGACCATGAGGCAGACGCCCCCTCCTCTCCCTTTCTCAGATGCCTGCTTATGGTCCACACGGTGGATGGAGAATCCTTCAGGCTGGACCGCTGGGTCTGGGGAGCTGGGGGTGAGCCATGTCTCTGTGAAACAGAACACAGAGTATTCCCTCAGCTCACTTTGGTAAAGCAGCCTCGCCCTTAAGTCCTCCACTTTGTTTTCTAGTGACTGTATGTTGGCCAGTAGGATGGTAGGAAGAGGGGGCCAAAGTCTCCTACGCTTCAGCCTTCCAAAGAGGAAGAAAGATTCCAAGGGGAGTAATGGGCGATTGTGGCTGACAAAGCAAGTCAGGGACAGTATCAAAATAAAAGTGAAGAAGCACAACATAGCAAAGATGAGCGGGAAGCCAGAGGATTGTATAACTTTTAAAGAGCAACAGAAGATAACTAAAAAGGCAATACGTGGAGAAAAGATGAGGTACAAAGGTAAGCTAGCCAAGAATATAAAGGAGGATTGTAAAAGCTTCTTTAGGTATGTGAAGAGGAGAAAATTAGTAAAGACCAAGTTTGGACCGTTGAAGACTGAAGCCGGTGGATTTATTATGGGGAACAAGGAAATGGCAGACGAGTTGAACAGGTACTTTGGATCTGTCTTCACTAAGGGAGACAAAAAGTATTTCCCTAGTGGCCAGAGGATCTAGAGTGGAATTCTCTGCCTCAGAAGGCAGTGGAGGCCAATTCTCTGGATGCTTTCAAGAGAGAGTTAGATAGAGCTCTTAAAGTAGTGGAATCAGGGGATATGGTGAGATGGTAGGAACGGGGTACTGAATGTGGATGATCAGCCATGATCACAGTGAATGGTGGTGCTGGCTCGAAGGGCCGAATGGTCTACTCCTGCACCTATTGTTTATTGTCTATTGGCTGATCATCTAATATCCCCATATCCCTTGACTCCTTTAGCCCTAAGAGTTAAATCTACCTCTCTCTTGAAAACATCCAGTGAATTGGCCTCCACTGCCTTCTGTGGCAGAGAATTCCACAGATTCACAACTCTCTGGGTGAAAAAGTTTTTTCTCATCTCAGTCCTAAATGGCCTACCGCTTATTCTTAAACTGTGACCCTGGGTTCTGGACTCCCCCAACATCGGGAAAATGGTTCCTGCGTCTGGCCTGTTCAATCCTTTAAGAATTTTATGTTTCTATAAGATATCCTCTCATCCTTCTAAATTCCAGTGAATACAAGCCCAGTCGACCCATTCTGTCATCTTATGTCAGTCCTGCCATCCGGAAATTAAACTGGTGAACCTACACTGCACTCCATCAATAGCAATAATGTCCTTCCTCAAATTAGGAGACCAAAATTGCACACAATACTCCAGGTGCGGCCTCACCAGGGCCCTGTATAACTGCGATAGGACCTCCATGCTGCTAAACTTGTTGCTAAACTCAAAGTAGACCTCAATACTATAATATTCCTGCAGACTTTGTTGGTGCAGTGGTATATTGTCATGACATCAAATGAATGTTTTACATTGTTTGCTTTCACTGTTGAATATCCTACACCCAGGCATTAATACATTATGTGGAAATTACCATTATGTACCAGAGAAAATTCTGCTGCACTGACTTTTACATGCCCTTCCAAACATAAAGATTTTATGCATCCCTATTCTAGGAATAAATCTTATCTATTCATCATGTTATTCTTGGTTCCTAATATTACACGTTTATCATAGTTATTGATGTGGATCCTCCCCCCAAACATCAATGTAGCATCTATTTACTACCCATTAGAGGCACTGATGAACTACCGAGCAACTGCCTCCTCATTTTAATCTGGATCCATTGAAGAGGGAATCCTAATGACCCTTCTTTCTGGTGTAAATGATACAGTGATGAAGTGATACATTTGTTTTCCTAATTACAGAGATGCTCAGGAGTCTTGGTCCCACAGCATCTTGTCTGATGTATAATTGTGCTTCACAGCCCAATTCTTTACATTCTGACCCATTTCTGGAGTGTTATGAAATATTTATAGTTTACCTGGGCGCAAGCGTTTAAGATGATCAATCTTCCAGGACGAGGCAGGTGAATGTGTTCACAGTCGATCATCAGACTCAAAATGTATTCTTCCCACCATTAATACTCTGTGACTCTGGGGTATACAGCCTCCATTAAGTACTGCAACAATCTTCCTAGCCATGAACGGCATCACCCGACCTGTCTTTTTCCACTGCGAAAACTGAAAGTAATATAATTATGAGGAACATGATCATCTCCCATCGCCCCTAAATGTTGTATGACATCTTGACCTAGTCCTCTTCACTGAGTCCAATCCTGGAATTCCTTACCTGGCCATCAGTGTGGTGTTGTCAATATCATTGCAGTATTCATGTAAAACCAACACCTCATTAAAACAACTAGGGACAAACAATAAGTGCCCCAAGCCATTACCGATCAAATCTGGGAGTAAAATATACAGCAAGCAATCATCTCTGTACGACAGGATACATAGAGACCCAATAAAACTGGTTAAACTATTTAGTAGAATGATGAAGTGTAACTCTGCTAACAATCTATCAGTCATCAATTTATATGCCCGTCAGCAGAAAATTAGCTGCCACTGCAAATATTCTGTGAGGGGCTGGAGTGTTGGTAATCTTGGGAACTGTTGTCATTGCCAATCTTTTGGTGGAGGTTGAAGTAAACAACACACTGTAATCAATTCTTGTTGCTGAATCTTTGCCTCCAGGGTAATTCTCTCCATCACTGTCAGATGACTGTACCTAACAGATAGATACAGTTCTTCGTGTGATGGGGGATTTGGTCTGACCATGTCTGGCGCTTGAAATTCTTATTACTTCTTCTGCCCTTTTTTCCTGAGGAAAAATAGTGGTTAGGATATAGTTAATTTTCTTGAAAGATGTTGCATGTTGTCATTTTCACAAGTACTCAAACTATTTTCACATAACAAAGAGCATTGGAAAGAATAACACAGCAATCTGTTCTTGCTCATAAGGCTTTTTGAAAAAAGAACATGACAATATCGCCATGGAAAACCCTGGGCAGGCATTTGGAGGAACCAAATGAATAGTACCATCATAATATATCATGACCTAATCCCTTGGAGATTAAGAGTCCACTGAGAACTCATGCCTCACAATAATGGCAAGACAAGTACTGCAGAAGCTAGTTTACAAAAAAGCACAACGTGCTAGAGTAACTCAGATGGTCAGGCAGCATCTCTGCAGGACATGGATATGCATGGATAGGTTTTGGGTTGGAACACTTCTTCAGACAATCCTCACAATAAAGAAGTGGCTATCTGGATAATGTATTCAAGTCTAAACGTGCCATGTCAACCCCACAGGTCTAGGCAAGGAATGTTCCCACCTATTCTAATTTGACAATTTTTTATGTATTCAGGAAGATTAAACATTTATTAACTAAGTTAATATCTAATTAATTATAAGTGCTATTATTTATGCTATTCTAAAAGTCATGGCGCTCTCCATACATGCGTCTCACCTCATGAAATATTAATTATCAACATTGCAAATTCTACACATTAAAAAGTTTGCTAATTTGTTGGAATGTATTACAACAATTCCAAGGACAGGCAGATTAGAGTGCCCGGTAACTGAAAATCACATTGTCTTTAATTGGGATGGTTTTAGGGAAATGACATCCGGTAATGTTTCTACTGGCAAATAATCTAACTAATGTTGATGCAAATCTTCAGTTTGGGACATCCTAGAAGGATAGTGATTTACAAAGAATCAGAATAGTAGTGAAAATAAGAGCTGAAGATACAAAATAACATGCTAAACTTGTACGTTTTTTTTTCTAGAACTCATGATTCCATCTTTTGAATGAAACATGAAATGCCAGCACACCTTTGTGCAAGTCTGAGGGATGGAGAACTAAAATGTTGCCATTTGCTGCAGAACGCCAATCTATTTCAACTATCTGGGCCATTGAGATTAACATTAGTCTATTTTAGACAGTGGTTTCCATGGAAACACTTATGCCTTCAGCCATGCATGCACTTTTCATTGAGCACTATCAGATATTCTTAAGCAGTACATTCTTCTAACTCACTGGTGTCCAAGCTAACAGTAAATGTTTATAAATCCCCCCTCCCTGCAGGTAGACAAGGATGAAGTGCTCCAGCCCTACCAAGCCTCTACATGTTCTGATGAGACTGCCATTTATGAGGAGCTTCATCATGTATTGTTCCCATTAATGGAGAGTTAATATCAGCTCTGGAATATAGACATCAATTGCATTGAGATAGAAAAATGTCCACCAGCTTTCATTGGCTGTGTATCAAGTTTGCTCAGGTTCTCCAGAATAATAGCAGGATATCAAGCAGCCACCTTCAGTTTCCAAGGAATTATTTTTATACTTTAATGGAGTGAAAGTAGTGTAATACTGTATATACTGTTGAAATTTAATGCAGTGATACCATATACTTGTACTGTATAATGGCATAATAGTACTGATAATCTCTGAAAGAAACTACCATGATGGATTTGGGGGCTCAACTACCTGTTGGAGATGAGAGTTCTTGCAAGGAGCAAATTTAGGCCATAGAAAAAATAAACTGAGAAGGCCTTTAAAATTATGTTCAAACTATTTTAACAAGGAATCTTTCCTCTATTTAACCCCACAGCCCCAAATCCATCATCTTCTATTTGGCTTCTTGAAAATATATTTAGCACACTTGTTCTTACATTCAAATATAAATTAAACAAAACTTTAGAAGGCTTTATTAACAATGTACCATGATTTTATATTCTGAAATAGTAAAGTTCTCCTGGCAGCATTGCACTTATGAAGGTAATTAATAAGATACAGAAAATTCGGAACACTTGACATCTGGGTCACTAACAAATCACTTAGCAGCAAAAAAAAACACACTAGCTCTTTTGCAGTGTTGCAATGCTGATGGCTAATGCATGGCTCATCCCACAAAATATTGTGAATTTATCACTTGTTCAATCTTTCAGCCTTCTTTTCCTTTGCCTCGTTGGCAAACATTTTAACAAGTTGCAGCAATATATGTCCTGAGCTGTGCAAACATATTTAGTCAAGGTGAGTACTCATTACTGGTTAGCAGGTTATTTATGATTGTGCTTATTTTGTTTGAGCCTTTTTAGTACAACAATCCCTAGAAAAATGTAGGGAGCACGACATAATAAGAAAACAAAGACTAATTCTCTTATATTTGGAAACTTTACTTGGCAAAGGTAGTAATTCATGATGAAATTCACACTACTTTTAATGTACCAGCACAGCCTTTGGTCGATTGAAGAAAAGACAATTTGAAGATCAAGACCACAGAATTAGTACAAAACTCAATGTCTATCACATATAGTGCCCGCCATAATGTTTGGGACATCATTTATTTATTTCCCTCTGTACTCCACAGTCCCTTTGCGATTAGTAAGCTCACCAGTGCTCTCTTTCTTCGTAATTATGTTACAAACAGTTGATTTTGGTAAGCCTAAGGTTTGGCTGATGTCTCTAACAGTTCTATTCTTGTTTCTCAGTCTCATAATGGCTTATTTGACTTTCATTGGCACAACTTTGGTCCTCATGTTGATAAACAGCAATAAAAGTTTCCAACGGTGATGGAAAGACTGAAGGAAAGACTTGGTGCTGAGAGCTCACTTATACCTGCATTAAGGAGGCATTGGAGCACACAGCGATTACAAACACCTGTGAAGCCAAGTGTCCCAAACATTATGGTGCCCTGAAATGAGGGGGACTATGTAATTTCTACATGGTGAAACCAAAATGTATAAAAATACCCTTTAACAAAATCTGAAAATGTGCACTTTAACCACATGTCATTTTTTCTCTTACATCTCAAATTGTAAAGTCCAGAGGCAAATAAATAAATGATGGGTCTTTGTCCCAAACATTATGGAGGGCACTGCAGTAGCATTTTTGACCCTCGTGTGTATCTGAGATCTCTCAGCACAGGAAAGATAAACCACCTGTGTCTCTGCAAACTTCTCCACAGTCAGTGTAATGATCAGTGAGCCTATGTCCAGGTCCACTGCCGAGCCAAAATCCCTGGCACGGAAGCACACCAAAATATGTGTACGCCCAGCATCCAACACATTGCGCAAGACCAAACTCTGACATTGGAAGGAATTATAAGGCGGATAGAAGAAAAGGTTGAACAATGTTTTCATTGCTTCCTTAGAAAATTGCAAAATCCTCATTGACTCTTAGGAAGACCTGACCCAAGACCAATCAGAGTAGAGAAAGAGGGTTCAAGATGGTATCGTGAAACCTCAAATCAAAATGTATGCAGAAGTTTTGTGAAACCAGCAGGAGTAGTTCACTGCTTCTTAAACCATCCACCTAGCTATACAATACTTTCTATCTCCTTATTTCTTGCTTTTCTTACCTTTTTTTCTACTATTAAATTAAAAATAAGAAGTTGTACATGAAATGTAATATGTTATTCATGTGTTATATTATTATTATTGTACATCACCTAATAAAAATATTTAAAAAAATAAAAAAATAAAAAAATAAACCACCCACCTACCTACCTGTCAGATGACCTCTCTCCCTTCCGTGGAAGGATTTCCAATTCCATATTGATTTAGTAAGTCATTTCAGAACCCACAGCATTGAAGTGAGTCATCTTTAATCTCAAGGGCCTGTCTAAAAAAAAAGAAGAAACATATTTGTTGTTTTTCACTATTGACTTTTGTATTACACTGTTTGCACTTTAATTTCTTTCCTGATATATTTTGTTTCTGTCTGCAAAATCATATAAAACAATCAAAGTGGGAGGATGGGGTGAGTATTTTACCTGGTTCTGGAACAGTACTGGTGATTGCAATTGTAACATAAACATTAAGTTAATGGTGATTCTTGGCATAGGCATCACATCCTAGACCAGTGGTTCCCAACCTTTTTCGTTGCGTTTACTCGTGGCAACTTTAATAGCACATAACAATGTTATTTCACTTATTTATGAACAACTAATGATGAACAGATACCAGAACCAAACACAATCAGTCAATGAGAAAAAAATATGTACAAATCCAGAATCAACAAATTTACCCCCTGGGTGGGCGAAATTTATCCCCTGGTTGGGAACCCTTGACCTAGACTATCCAATGGCTCCTCAGGTATTAAATGATCCTAATGTCTGAATTCAGAAATTGAGGTAGGAATTTGGTATGCATAGACCCTTATGGCCTGTTCCACTTAAGGGCCTGTCCCACTTAGATGACTTTTTAGGCGAGTGCAGGAGAATCTGCGCTCGCCTCATGATCGCCACATGGTCACCACATGGTCGCTGGTGGTCTCTGGTGAGTCTCCTTCATGGTCGCGAGGAGTTCCCGCATTCTGGGAACTAGTTGGTCTCAGTTTGGTCGCAGCCAATTCTTCAACATGAAAAGTTTTCTGCAACCAAAAATTGGTCGCCATAGAGAAAATCAGTAATCCTGTAGTCGTAGGTGCAGTGGTAGTGGGGTCGCCATGTAGCCGTAGGTAGTTTTATTCAATCTCCTTTGCTGACCGGGCATTTTCATTGGCTCATTGGGGGGAAAAAAACGTAAGCACGAGTTTTCAGAACCAAGGAAAACCGACCGGTAATGTTAAATGCCCGCTAAACTTCATAGTTGTGTATCTCTGGCTTATTAAATGTTGTCTGGCTTCTTAAAAGTGTCTCCATCCTACTTCCCCCTTCCCCCCCCCCTTCTCTCCCCCTCTCTCCCCCCTTCTCTCCCCCCTTCTCCTCCCCCCCTTCTCTCCCCCCCCCCCTCCCCCCCCCTTCTCTCCCCCCCTTTCTCCCCCCCCCCTCTCTCTCCCCCCCCCCCCCCCCTCTCCCCCCCCTCTCTCTTCCCCCCCCTTCTCTCCCCCCCCTTCTCTCCCCCCCCCCCCCCCCCCCCCCCTCTCTCCCCCCCTTTCTCTCCCCCCCTTCTCTCCCCCCCCCCCCCCCTCCTCTCTCCCCCCCTCTCCCCCCTTCTCTCCCCCCCTTCTCTCCCCCCTTCTCCCCCCTTCTCTCTCCCCCCTTCTCTCTCCCCCCCCTTCCCCCATTCTCCCGCTCTCCCCCCCTTCTCTCCCTCCCCCCCCTCTTCTCCCCCCCCCCCCCTCCTCCCCCCCCCCCCTCCCCCTCTTACTGTGCTCCCCCCCTTAACCTTCATGTTCATCCGGTGTGTGTGTCTGTATCACCATGTTTATACTCTCCAATTTCAGACAGCGCTCCCCCCTTTCCTGACCCCCCTTTGCGATATGTTTTTGTGTGTGTTCCACTCTTGACCCGCTGTTCCACTTCCCGGATTTTCAGCGAGTGTCCGAGCTTGACACTCACTGGCAGTCCGCCCGCCTAAGTGGGACAGGCCCTTTAGGCGATTGCCATTGACTGTCAAGTTGCCGGCAGCCGCCTGAAAAGCCGGCAACTTAAAGGACTTACTGCCTAGTTGAACTTTCACACACATCGCGGTGTGTGTCTGTATCACCATGTTTGCACCACACACATTTCAGACAGCGCTCCCCCGCTTTCCCCTGACCCCCCGCCTTGCGATATGTTTTTGTGTGTGTTCCACTCTTGACACTCGCTGTTCCACTTCCTGGATTTTCAGCGAGTGCTGCAAGCTTGACACTCACTGGCAGTCCGCTGAAAAATCACCTAAGTGGGACAGGCCCTTTAGGCGACTGCCGTTGACTGTCAAGTTGCCGGCAGCCGCCTGAAAAGTTGAACACACACACACACACACACACACACACACACACACACACACACACACACACACACACACACACACACACACACACACACACACACACACACACACACACACACACACACACACACACACACACACACACACACATCATCACTTCCTTCACCAGCCCGTTATGCAGGCAGGAGGCAAGGCGAGCGGGGAGAGCGCTGTCTGAGTGAAATTCACGGTGCAAAGCCAAGGTGATACAGACACACACCGTAATGAACAAGCTAAAAAGCACAGTGTACGGTAAGTCCTTTAAAAGGGGGGGAGAGGGGGGAGAGGTGGCGGGAGAAGGGGGAGAGAGGGGGTAGTAGAGGGGAGAAGGAGTGGAGAAACCAAAGATACACGGCTGTGAAACTCGGCGGACATTTAACATTACCAGTCAGTTATCCTTGGTTCTGAAAACTACTGCTTACGGTTTTTTTTCCCAATGAGCCAATGAAATTCACCGTTCTACACCGGCTATAACCTACGAGAACCTAAGACAACCTTCAACCTTCTGGCAACCCATTAGGACCTCCTGGTGACCCAGCTAAGGCACGAGAATTCTCGCTACTCTCCATGGCGGCTTCGTTCTAGTCGCTGCTAATTTTTAAACATGTTGAAAAATTTGCGACGGCCATAATGAGGCCGCAACTAGTTCCCAGAATGTGGGAACTCCTCACGGCCATGAAGGCGACTCCCCGGCAACCACCCACGAACATGTGGCGACCATGTGGCGACTGCATAGTCTCCTGCAGTCGCCTAAAAAGTCGCCTAAGTGGGACAGGCCCATTACTAACTTTTCACAATCCTGGTTCTTAACATCCTTTATGCTTGGCTCCACTGGGTATCCTAAAGTGGGCAGCAGCTTTTAGTTAAGGTATTAATAATGAATGATGAATTTCAATGCATATGGAAAACCTTTTACCTGCTGTAAGAGTACTTTGGGTCAGTGTAATATTGAGAACATCACTTAGCCATCACATCTGGGCAAAACAACATCAGCTTTGCTTACATATTTCGTCTATTCTACACAATATAACAATTTGAAGATAGTAAGTGGTGTGGGAAAGAAGATTTAAGGAAATTATTTCGCACTAAGTTGCAAGACAAGGTGAGGTTTTTATGTTCAACTGAAACAGGGAAAACTTTATATATGAGGGACTAATGTGAAGACTGTTTCATTCTGTTCAGCATGTCTTGGCCTGACAGGCTATGAAACAGTTGAGAAATGAGAAATAATTTCATAGTCAAACCTCATTAACAAAGAATTGCCAATTTTATCACACCTTTCCATTATCAACAAACAGTTTATCAATTTGGCCAGCTCTGTTCAACTGCAAAAGTCCCTGAATATGGAGAACCTAATCAAAGGGGTGGAGTGAAGAACTGAAGCAATGGAAAGGAAGAGTGCAATTTAGAGGATGTTTTGAGGAGAAACAGGACGTATGATGAGGAGGGTGTGGATACAGGCAGGAGAAACCAATAATCAGAGGCGGAGTGGACTCAGGCAATGTTATGGAAATGGAAATAAAGGTTTTGTGGTGATAGAGAGGTATGGGTTGGAAGCTGATTGTTTCATGGTTATAAAGTTCCTACATCCTATTATCAGGTACCCCGATGTCCATTAAACAGTCCATTGCAAGAAGATAAGAAAACAATTGCAATATTAATTATGCTCCGTCACAAAATCCACTGAAAAACAGAAAATAATTCTGACCTTTTTATGGTTTTCTAACCTGCTCATGGGTGCAGGTGCTTTGGCAGCAACCACGTTGCTGCGAATTCAAAAAGCATTTAGTTTCCTTCAGCATGAATGATATTCACATGCTCTGATGGTCTATAAAATCCTAAAATTAAAGATTAAATGTTCTTCCAAAAAACCCTCTGCCATTCTAACAGTTCCTTTGTTGCATGTAGTTTCCCTCTTCATGGGACTTCCATTCTAAACAAACAGGAATCAGTGCAGATTATCTCCCTTCATTTAGATGTTATTACTAAACTATTTCTCAGAATGTGCAGAAGATTTTTTTTAAGCAAGTTTAAAAATCAATTCAATTAAATATAGAAAATAGAACAGTACAGGAAGGAATAGGCTCTTCACCTCACAATATCTGTGCTGAACATGATGCCAAATTAAATTAATTCTTTCTACTTGCACATAATTCATGTCATCCCAATCTCTGCATGTCATATCCATGTACCTATCCAAAAGACTCTTAAAGGTCACTATAGATATCTGCATCTACCACCACCTCTATTCTATCTATACCTCCCATAACATCAGCTCCCCCCTTAGCCTCTGAGGCTCCAGAGAAAACAATCCAAGTTTGCCCAACCTCTCTTTAGATTTCCAAAATACAAAGTGGAAACAGGCTCTTCGACCCACTGAGTCCGTGCCGACCAGCAATCACCACACGCCAGCACTACAATAGAGACAATTTATAATTTACAGAAGCTAATTAACCTACAAACCTGTACGTCTTTTGAGTATGGAAGGAAACCGGATCACCCGGAGAAAAACCAAGCTGTCACAGGGAGAACGTAAATACTCCATACAGACGGCACCCATTGTCAGGACCGAACCTGGGTCTCTGGCAATGTAAGGCAGCATCTCTACCACAGCGACACTGCTGCTCTCCTTCTTGCTAATACCTTCTAATCCAGGCAGCATCCTGGTAAACCTCTCTTCCCTCTCTCCTAAGGTTGCCATATCCTTCCTGTAATAGGTCGGCCAGAAATGCACACAATACTCCGAATGCTTTTTAAAGCAGGTGGGGACTTTGGACCTTGAGAGGTTGTGAGAATTTACTATATACATGTACTATGATATATGGAGTTTCCACCTTACCATGCTACGTTTTCAGTGTGAATTATGCAGTCTATTCAAAAGGTTTAGTCTGGTGTGGAAAATCATAAGTCGTTAATGGGCGAGTGCTAATGCTTTACTCAGTTTACATTCTCAATTGTCTGCTGATGCTCTTTATCATTTACATTAGCTTGAAGATTAGCATATCACCTGCTGATCTTTTATTGTTTACAACCAATTAAATGTGTTAGAAATTCGATTCACAGCATTCATTGCAATTTAACAAGATCTAGGACTCTGGCGTAGCCAGGGAGGCCAAGGTGTGTGTTAATTGATTTGCAATAACCAATAAACCACTTGACATGAGCAGATTTTTAATGTTTGTTCAGGGTTGTATGTAAATAATTGATATTTCTTAATATCTTGAATGTGATGATTTCATCATGTTAAATGGTTAATGTGCTGAGGCTAAATTCAAATGAATCTTACTGAGTAGCCATTACAATATGATATTGGGAGCGTTAATATAAGCTACATTCTAGTAGTGCTCGGACTTCGTGGAATTCATTGCCACAGACGCTGTGGAGGCCAGTGGATATTTTTAAGGCGGAGATTGACAGATTCTTGATTGGTAAGGATGTCAGGGGTTATGGGGCGAAGGGTCTTCTTCCTGTACACCGTCTTTATTTGAGATCTGGCCCACCACAGTGATATCATCCACAAACCTGTAGATGGAGTTAGAGCACAATTTGGGTGTACAGTCGCTAGTGTGTAGGGAGTATAGCATGGGGCTGAGAACGCATCCCTGTGGGGCACCAGAGTGTTTAGAATTATTCTGGAGGAGGTGCTGTCACCTATCCTCACTTATTATGGTCTTTAGGTCAGAAAGTTTCAAAGGTTGCAAAGCTCTTTTATTGTATCAAGTACCAATTAATAATACAGTGATACTCGAATTACCATACAGCTATATGAAAAAAAGCAACAAGCCAAACAACTACATAAAAGTTAACATAAACATCCACCACAGCGGATTCCCCACCTTCCTCACTGTGATGGAAGGCAAAAAGATCAAATCTTCTTCCACTTTATTCTCCCGCGGCTGAGGCAGTCGAACCATCTGTTGGTGCGATTGAAGCTCCCGTGCCGGGGAAGTCGAAGCTCCTGCGGCTTGACGTTCCCAGAGTCGGTCTCTAACAAGAGACCGCATGTTCCGTGATTCCAAGTCTGCAAGCACCCTCGGTTGGAGCTCTCAAAAGTTGGTCTCCAGCAAAGGCTGCCAACTCCTCGATGTTGGGCTGCAGTGCGGACGTAGATATAATATGGAAAAAATTGCATCTCCGTTGAGGTAAGAGATTAGAAAAAGTCTAATCTAAAGGATTATGATATTGAGCACGGAGTTATCGCCAATAAATAAGGAACTGATGTCGGTATCCTTGTTGTCTAGGTGTTCTGGAGATGAGTTTAGGGAAAGGGAGATGGCATCGGCTGTGGACCTGGTTGTGATGGTAAGCAAACTGCTGTGGAAAAGTCTCTCTGGAAAACCATTACTCGATGATGGTGGGTGTTAGAGCCACTGGATAGTTGACATTGAGGCATGTTACCGTGTTTTCTTTGGCACTAGTGGCCTTTTTAAAGTAGACAGGGAAATGGAATATTGAGAGGTTACAGATGTTTGTGAATACTTCTGCCGACTGATCTGTACAGGTCCTGAGGATGCAGCCAGGAATAATCCAGGCCAATTGCTTTCTGCAGATTCACTCTCAGGAAGTCCGATCCTACATCTGTCACAGTGACTGTTCGTACAGATGGATCTGAGGCTAATGGAGTGGGTGGCATCTTTCCACTGACCTTCTGTTCAAAGTGGGTGCAGAATGCGTTGAGATGATCGGGTAGCGACACGTTGTAGCCAATGCTAGTACACAAATTCACCTTGTAGGCCTTTATATCATGCAAACCTTGCTACAATTGGTGTGTGCCTGTGTCATTGCCTCAGGACAGCTTGATCTGGAACTCTCTCTTGGCATCCTTGATGACTTTGCAAAGGTTAGAAATCGATTTCTTGCACTGATTGGGATGATTCGACTTGAACATTACAGACTTCACCTGCGAGTGGACCTCACGGTTCATCGATGGCTGGGGAACACACATTTTGTCTTCTTTGATATCCATTCCTCTGCACACTTACACCCATAGTTTTGTTAAAATGGGCATGAACTCAGCAAGTTGGCGTGTCATGCCACGGCATTCTGCTGATTAGAAGCATCCTTTCTGTCCTGCTTCAGCCTCTTTAAGAATGATCTTTGAGAAACTCAATGTTATTCATCATCATTGAGCAGTCCTCAGTTCTCTGAGAATGAGTTGCTGAATCTGCCAATCTCCACATCTAAAGAGTTAACGTAGCACTTGCAGAATAAGGTAGCAGCCGGTTTCAGCTTCATGTTAATGACAGCACTGGCTAATTACAATGATGAATGGTTCCCAGATGTAGCGGTGAGACTGCCACCTGGTTAACATTAACTTGGAGTCCATTTACATCACTTGCTTCCCTTACAGCATTATTGATAACAGATACCAGCTGTGTGTATTGTATTGAGAGATTTGGTGAATACAGACACAGATTATGCATGTACAATTATGCATAGCCACACCTATAAATTCACCAGACACATCTATTCCGGACGTGCAATTTACCTTGGGTAATGGTCGACAATAGGGAGTTGTCTTCTGCAGCAAGCCTTTAAGCTTGTACTCCCCAAACCACCTTCAGACTACTCTTGATGAGTGAAGGGTTGTTACCCCACTTCCATCAATGTGCTGAATCTAGTGCAGAAAAGCAATTTGGAGAAGCAATTGTATTCTGCACCGAAAGAAGACGAGCAGACAGAGGCAGTCATGGTGTCTAAGTCAATTTGCACCTTTGAAATGCCACAGTACTGGTAATGTCTTCTCCTTACTTAGTTGAATGTCCCAAATAGTGGTGTACAAACTTTGCTTTCAGTGACCACCTAGATGACATGTATTCCCAATAACCTGCTGCTCAAAATCCATGTGCTCTTCCATACATGGTCACTTCATCTTTGTCTCTAATGGATTGTACACCAGATTGACATGGAAGAGCATCAGATGAAGGTGGATGATAAGTGACAACAGAGAGCAGATATGATGGAAAGGGATCCAATGGCATGAGACTGTTTAGTTTAAAGTTTTTGCATGCTTGTGGGCTTAGTTGTTTAGTTTTGAGATACAGCACGGAAACAGGCCCTTCAGCCCACCGAGTCGGCACCAACCAGTGGCCAGTTAATCTACTAACTCTGTGATGTCTTTGTGATGTGGGAGGAAATCATAACACCCAGAAGATGTCCACATATTCATAGGGAGAATGTGCAAACTCTACTGTGATAACCCTCGGGGTCAGATTGAACCCATGTCTCTGACACAATGAGGCAGAGGCTTTACTAGCTGTTTACTTGCCAGTTCATTGTTCCATCATTAGCCTGCTGCAATGTTGAGAATACTGCTGCTTAGCAGCACAGTCCATTCCTCTGCCTGTTTCTGTTTGGTATCTGTGTGAGCTAAATTGTGCGCTCCAGCAAATCTCATGCAGGAGGGTCTGTACATCAGCATCTGAGAACACATTGGCTCTGCTCTGTCAGCCACCACTTTCATTGATCCCTTTAATTGCCAGTTTAAGCCATGGTGAAGTCTAGGGGAATGACATAGAAACAGAAACATAGAAAATAGGTGCAGGAGTAGGCCATTCGGCCCTTCGAGCCTGCACCGCCATTCAATATGATCATGGCTGATCATCCAACTCAGTATCCTGTACCTGCCTTTGCTCCATACCACCTGATCCCTTTAGCCACAAGGCCCACATCTAACTCCCTCTTAAATATAGCCAATGAACTGGCCTCAACTACCTCCTGTGGCAGAGAATTCCAGAGATTCACCACTCTCTCTGTGAAAAATGTTTTTCTCATCTCGGTCCTAAAAGATTTCCCCCTTATCCTTAAACTGTGACCCCTTGTTCTGGACCCCCCCGCCCCCTCCCCCCCAACATCGGGAACAATCTTCCTGCATCTAGCCTGTCCAACCCCTTAAGAATTTTGTAACTTTCTATAAGATCCCCCCTTAGATAAGATGACAATAAGATGACAAATAATTGCAGCAAAGCACTCCAACTAAAGCTAAGAGAGAGATCATATCAATTTATGTTGCGGCAGCAGAAATTCACTTGAATCCTTAATTTGCAGTGGTTTTTAAGATGGTGCACCTCCCCCGCCCCTCTCCTAACAGAACAACATATTATTCCTCTGGCCCACTTCTGGCTACCCACTCAATATGGTAATGAACCGATACTGTGAATTATGGAAGGGTCAGTAATGCAATACATCAGTAGGCAGAAATTCCTCTCTACCTATATAACTGAAGTGTCAACAGCCTGATGGATTCTGGTGCCCATGAGGTCAAGCAGAAGGCAATTGTAACGGCTTACAAATTTTTGGCTGCAGACCAGTAAAACCCATTATGAAATAACTTGATTTCTTCTTCTCCTTATTTTTAAATTTCTTTGACTCTGTGTCCTGTTTGTCAAGTGAATGACTGGAGCGCGACGGAGCAAATAGATTCAAGACTTTTATTTATATAATAGATTCCAAGTAAGATGATTTGAGGAGACCTGGCGGCAGCATTCAGGTCTGATGAGTGCTTCTAAGCTCACAGACTAGGCAGCTCTTTGAAGGTGGCACAGCAGTGTAGCTGGTAGGGTTACTGCTTCACAGCACCAGAGACAATAGACAATAGGTGCCGGAGTAGGCCATTCGACCCTTCAAGCCAGCACGGCCATTCACTGTGATCATGGCTGATCATCCACAGTTAGTAACCCGTTCCTGCTTTCTCTCCATATCCCTTGACTCCGCTATCTCTAAAAGCTCTATCTAACTCTCTCTTGAAAGCATCCAGAGAATTGGCTTCCACTGCCTTCTGAGGCAGAGAATTCCACCGATTCACAACTCTCTGGGTAAAAAGTTTTTCCTCCTCTCCTTTATGAATGGCCTAGCCCTTATTCTTAAACTGTGGCCCCTGGTTCTCGACTCCCCCAACATCGGCAACATGTTTCCTGCTTCGAGTGTGTTCAATCCCTTAATAATCTTATATGTTTCAATAAGATCCTCTCTCATCCTTGTAAATTCCAGAGTATACAAGCCCAGCTGCTCCATTCTATCAAAATATGACAGTCCTGCAAAATCCCGGGAATTAACCTTGTGAACCTATTCTGCACTCCTTCAATAGCAAGAATGTCCGTCCTCAAATTGGGAGACCAAAATTGCACTCAATACTCCAGGTGTGGTCTCACTAGGGCCCTATACAACTGCAGAAGGACCTGTTTGCTCCTATACTCAACTCCTCTTGTTATGAAGACCAACATGCCATTAGCTTTCTTCACTGCCTGCTGTATCTGCATGCTTACTTTCTGTGACTGATGAACAAGGACTCCCAGATCTCATTGTACTTCAGATAATTGTACCATTCAGCTAATAACCCTTCCTGTTTTTCCCACCTAAGTGGAGAACCTCACATTTATCCACATTAAACTGCATCTGCTATGCATCTGCCCACTCATCCAACCTGTCCAAGTCACCCTGCATCCTCATAGCATCCTCCTCACAGTTCACACTGGCACCCATCTTTGTGTGATCTGCACGTTTGCTAATGTTACTTTTAATCCCTTCATCTAAATCAATAATATATATTGTAAATAGCTGCGGTCCCAGCACCAAGCCTTGCAGTACCCCACTAAACATTGGGTACTGTCTGTGAAGAATTTGGACATTCTCCCTGTGACTGAGTAGGTTTCCTCCAGGTGCTCCAGTTTCCTTTCACATCACAAAGATGTGCTGTTTTATAAATTAATTGGCCTCTGTAAATTGGCCCTAGCGTGCAAGGAATGGATGAGGAAGTAGGATAACATAGAAGTAGTGTGAACTAGTGATCAAAATGGTCACCATGGACTCAGCGGGGTGAAGGGCCTGTTTCCACGCTGTATCTCTAAACTCCTGGGCCCCTGTTACACTGTATTTGCTGCCGGATCATTGGATACCATAGATAACCTATTTTAAATTACTGGTGGACAAAATTGCTGGAGAATCTCAATGGGTGAGGCAGCATCTATGGAAATCTATAAGGAAATACGCAATGTTTCGGGTCGAGACCCTTCTTCAGACAGATGTGAGGGTGGGAGGGGAGAAAGGAAGAAGCAGAGACACTGGGTTGAGGGAGAGCTGAGAAGGGGAGGAGAAAGCAGGGACTACCTGAAATTAGAGCAGTCAATGTTCATACCGCTGGGGTGTAAACTGCCCAAGCGAAATATGAGGGGCTGCTCCTCCAATTTACGGTGGTCCTCACTCTGGCCAGGACAGGACAGAAAGGTTGGATTCGGAATGGGAGGGGGAGTTGAAGTCCTGAGCCGAGCAGAGCTGTTGGGCAAAGCGATCGCCAAGCCTGCTCTTGGTCGCACCGATGTAGAGCAGCTGACACCTATAGCAGTGGATGCAATAGATGAGGTTGGAGGAGGTGCAGGTGAATCTCTGTTGCACCTGGAAAGATTGCTAGGGTCCTTGAATGGAGTCAAAGGGGGAGGCCAAGTACCCCAATCAGTACCCCGTTCCTGCCTTCTCCCCATATCCCCTCACACAGCTATTTTTAAGAGCCCTATCTAGCTCTCTCATAAAAGCATCCAGAGAACCTGCCTCCACTGCCCCGCAGAGAATTCCACACTCACAAATCTCTGTGAGAAAAAGTGTTTCGTCGTCTCCGTTCTAAATGGCTTACACCTTATTCTTAAACTGTGGACACTGGTTCTGGATTCCCCCAACATCGGGAACATGTTTCCTGCCTCTAGCGTGTCCAAGCCCTTAACAATCTTATATGTTTCATAGAGATTCACTCTCATCCTTCTAAACTCCAGAGTGTACAAGCCCAGCTGCTCCATTCTCTCAGCATATGACAGTCCTGCCATCCCAGGAATTAACTTTGTAATGGTTAATGTGGGTGGATGGGGAGTGAGAGCAGAGTTACGGGGTATAGAAGAGACCCTGGTGAGAGCCTCATCTACAGTAGAAGAAGGGAACACCCGTTCCCTGAAGAATTAGGACATCTCCGATGCCCTGGTGTGGAACACCTCATCCTGGGTGCAGATGCAGCGTAGACTGGTGGGCCATTTTAATATTTAAGTTGTGCTGTTTGTGCTTCCAAGAATACAGAAGGAACATCTGACTTACATGGTTCAATTCACAGAATCACAGAATGGCTACATCACAGTAAGAGGCCATTGATTATACCGAGTCTGTAACTGCTTCTAGATATAAAGTCTGGTTCATCCCACTCTGCTGCCCCCACCTGTACACTGCTGCAAATTCTTTATTTTCAGTTAATTATTCAGGCACCTTGTGCTTGAGGTTTATAGGCTGCATTTCACAAGCACAATAATTCTGACAGGTTTTTACTACCAATGAAATACTTTTCTGAGACCACAGATATATTGAACTTGTGAAAGATTAGTCTGCACAACTAGTGCTCCTGCAGTCTAGCTGTAAAAAACTGCTGGTTGGTAACTCTTTTATCACATAGCTTTATTAGATTTTTTTTTTCCTTTCACTTATCTGGTGGACATTGAATTACTTCTTGACAAGATTTCCTTCTGACACTTTTGGTTCCTACATTCTGAGGGTGGAACTTTCTGATGGTGTGATGATTGATAAAGTTTGGTCATTATGCTTCAGGTTTGTTTGCTTGAGAAATGAACAATGCTCTGCCTCCGAATGCAGAAAGATATGTGTCTAACCCATTAAATCATGGGAGACCCCTTCCACCCCTGCAACGGACTGTTCCAGCTGCTACAGTCAGGCAAACGCCTCCGTTGCCATGCGGTGAGAACGGAGAGGTTGAGAAGGAGTTTCTTCCCAGAGGCCATTCGGACTGTAAACGCCTATCTCCCCAGGGACTAACTCTACTGCATGTTTTTCCTTCCATTATTTATTATGTAAAAGAATATGTGTGTTATGATTGTGTTTATAATTTGTTTGGTTGTTTGGTTGTTTGTCTTTTGCACAAAATTCCGCGAGCATTGCCACTTTCATTTCACTGCACATCTCGTATGTGTATGTGACAAATAAACTTGACTTGACTTGACGACTAGATAACACTAAAGCTTGCAACATTAAGATAATTTGTTTCTTCTCTGACTGAGCAACTCGAGTTGTTATTTAAACCAGGTAAATAATGTTAGAGCTAAAGAAAATCTCACACCAAAAAGACCATATGTTATCAACATCTGACGGTAACTGCCAAAGCATGAGCAGAATTCCTTAAAACTGTATAAATGCAATTTTTGTCTTGACAGAATCTGTTTCTCTGATGTTACACAAACAAATTTCTATCGCATCATTTGTCTGTTGGATTAAATATGTTGTTGGCTCCTCACTCCATCCTTTTTACATCAGTGATGATCCTTCATTCTAAAAGCAATCCACAAATACACCTAACAGGATATAAAGATATCAAGTCTGATGCAATTGATGATTGCTTCCAACGTTGTTTTCGTTGGTGCTAGTTATCTCGTGCTGGGACATAAATATTCAGTGTAGGCTTGGCACAGAGTCATTATTCGATTACTTTCAATAAATAAAGGCAGGATCCTGATTAGCAAACTCCAAGGACAAAGGGAATGATAAAGCATTCAGTGAGATTTAGCAGTAGTCGTTTTCACAAACAGCAACTGGAAGGAAAATAGCATAGATGCCAGCAATTCACCCAGCCCAAAAACTGGGCTGGAAATGTTCTGGCTTATTCAACATCTACAATAATTTACTAACCGGATGAATACTGAAAATGATTCATGATAATGTCCATTTTCAGAAAGGAAGAACTAAATGAGCTAAATTGCATGGTGCTAGAAAATACAAGCTGTGACCCTGACGCAGGAGTGACCCATGCCTGAACCTGGCGCTTAGATAATCTGTATAATCTGCTCATTATCATGATATCACTGCAGCATCAGATCATTTGATTGCTTTAACACACCACCGGCGGAACAATTTTGTGAGTGACCAGCACTGGAACAAATTAGCTGGACTGATTAAAGACGGGATACATTTCTTAATAATGAGGTGCATTTGGCTGGAATGACTGGTGGATGTCATTACCGAGTCCTTACAGCTTGCTGTAAGTGATGGTAGAGCATGAATGAAAGAGGGCACCTGATTAGCATTGACCCTGTTAGATGAGATGCACAGGAGGTAGGTTACAACCCTCTGGTTGGAGACCATCCAACGTTAAAGTGCTGACTGACATTTGCAACCAGTGTGCGATGTGTCAATTTGCAACCAATCATGCAGTGTGTGATGTGTAAATTTGCATTCCAGCAGTTGTGTCGTACAAGGTCAGACATCTGCCCAAGACTGTTCCCAGCTTTAGATATCAGTCTGGTTCAAAGGGCTTTTGACGGTACCACGAAAGTGTACCAATCTGTTTTCTAGATTCATGCCGTGTTGCCCCAGGGTTCTGGCTGTGGTGGGTGGAGCACAATCTGCTTCCCCTTTCCAGGATCAATATTGATGATCTCCCCATCACCTTTCCTTGCTGTTATAGAATGCTAGAAAGCAGAGGTTTAATGGCCAGAACTGGTCTGTGTGTGTGTGTGTGTGTGTCCGTCTCCCTGCCCCCGTGTGTGTGTGTGTGTCCGTCTCCCTGTGTGTGTGTGTGTGTCTGTCTGTCTGTATGTCTTCCTTTGTGTATGTGTCTCCCATACGTTTCAAGCAGGAATTTGATAACCTTTGTTCATAAAACAAGTGCAGCCTAATGCCCCTGTTCCACTTAGGAAACCTGAATGGAAACCTCTGGAGACTTTGCGCCCACCCAAGGTTTCTGTGCGGCTCCCGGAGGTTCCCGGAGGTTTTTGTCAGTCTCACTACCTGCGTCCACTACCTGCAACCTCCGGCAACCACCTGCAACCTCCGGGAACCGCACGGAAACCTTGGGTGGGGCGCAAAGTCTCCAGATGTTTCCGTTCAGGTTTCCTAAGTGGGACAGGGGCATTATACATCGAGGAATAGTGACCTGCTACACTCCTATTGAGGTAGCATATTGATCTTGGTAACGTTAATCGTTAACATTTGCATCATCTGTACTATTGGTTCATGGACAAGATTATTTCTCCAAAACTCACAACTTTTAAAGTTATTAATTAATTATTCAGTTACTAATTAATTCATATTTTGGAATAGTCTATGGAGGATAGAAAGTTCCAGAAGGAGGCTGTTGCAAAGGAGCCAAATGCTAAGATACCTGTTGGCTCTGTAAGTTGTTTTATGAGTAAAGTACCTTTTTTGGTAGTTAAATTATTGGCTAATTCCAATATCTTGTGTAGCAAATAAGAAAAACACTGAAACATGGTGTCAGACGAGATGAGATTACAGCAATCAGATGCTGACCCTGAACTGAAATAATGAATGCCAGGTGTGAGCTCTCCCAGTGGAGAATGTGTCAACGTGCATTCGAGGCAGTGTGATTCAGGAAATAAATTACACAAAGGAACGATTCAAGCTGCCCAAAATGCTTGCATCATAAAAATGGAGAGAGTGGAACAAAGAGTTTATATTGAATATGAAAGATAGACACAAAGCGCTGGAATAACTCAACTGGTCATGCAGCATCTCTGGAGAAAAGGGACGGGTGATGTTTCGGGTCAGCTCCCTTCTTCAGACAGACTGACCCGCTGAATTGCTCCAGCACTCTGTCCATATTTGGTATATACCAGCATCTGCAGATCCTTATTTCGACAGTATATATAGGTATGTTACAAAACTTACTTTCAGCGGCGCTGCAGTTCTGCCACTGGCCGTGTGCGCGACTTTGGCGCCTTTGAGGGAGGGGGCGGGATTAAAATGCCGTTTTCCCTGCCTGTCGAAGTCGATCTTTCTCAGGCTGTTAAGCTGCTGAAGAATAATCGATCCGACTAGCGTTCATGGGTGTGGGTACATGGAATGAGCTGCCAAATGAGGTAGTTGAGGCAGATACTAAAACAACATTTAAAATAATTTGCACAGTTACATGGATAAGAAAGATTTAGAGGGGCATGGGCCAAAGGCAGGACAGTGGAACTAGTGTAGATGGGACATCTTGGTCAGAATCGGAAGTTTAAAAAAAAAATTGCGAGACAATTTAATCCCTGGAGTAAAATAAAAAAGCTACTTCTAACGCCGTGAACTCCGACAACAGGACAGATCTCACGTAGGGGACAAAACATAAGGTAAGTCGTCTATTTTACAGATAAACTTGCTTCTTAGGGTTACTTTAATCCAAATTTCAGTGGCAAAAATGTGATTATGGCCCCATACAAACCGGCAGTGTTTTTCCTGCCGATATGGGGTTTAAATTCACCGTAACCGCAACGTTCCAAACGATCGCGTTCCATAAAATCTCACTCGCAAGATGATTTAATTGCCCATTAATTTACGGGAATTAAACACTAAATTCCTTCCATTTGGCCTATAAATTCGTGACAATGAGAATTAAAAATCATGTTATATTGTGAAATCTTGTGTGAATGTTATTTGGACACTTAGGTTATTTAAAAATGTTAACCTTTTCTTAAGAAATGGATAGATGTTTAGTTATAGTAATTTTGTAATTAGCTACAATTCGGTAACTAACTAATTATAAGCTTTAATTTCAGGTCATCCAAGTAAGGTTGTTTCATATTTGTTTCATAATGCTTCAATCTATAATAACTGAACATTTCATTCAGTTCTCTTAATTGTTAAGAAAGTTATGGGCATAACAGCAGGATTTCAGTATAGTAGTAAAGAGGTTCTTCTGCAGTTGTATAGGACACTGGTGAGACCACATCCAGAGTATTGTGTTCAGTTTTGGTCTCCTAATTTGAGGAAGGACATCCTTGTGATTGAGGCAGTGCAGCGTAGGTTCACGAGATTGATCCCTGGGATGGTGGGACTGTCATATGAGGAAAGATTGAAAAGACTAGGCTTGTATTCACTGGAGTTTAGAAGGATGAGGGGGATCTTATAGAAACATAGAAAATTATAAAAGGACTGGACAAGCTAGGTGCAGGAAAAAATGTTCCCAATGTTGGGCGAGTCCAGAACCAGGGGCCACAGTCTTAGAATAAAGGGGAGGTCATTTAAGACTGAGGTGAGTAAAAACTTTTTCACCCAGAGAGTTGTGAATTTATGAAATTCCCTGCCACAGAGGGCAGTGGAGGCCAAGTCACTGGATGGATTTAAGAGAGAGTTAGATAGAGCTCTAGGGGCTAGTGGAGTCAAGGGATATGGGGAGAAGGCAGGCACGAGTTATTGATAGGGGACGATCAGCCATGATCACAATGACTGGCTGTGCTGGCTCGAAGGGCCGAATGGCCTCCTCCTGCACATATTTTCTATGTTTCTATGGAACTCTAATCCACCCCTCCATCCCCATTCTTAGACTGACTCACTTACACTTACAAGTACATATTTCCCTGGAAGCGGTGTCACAGGCGCATAAGGTGCTCAAGAGGATCATCAGTCAAGGTATTGAGTACAGAAGTTTAGATGTTATGTTGCAGTTGGATATTCAGAGGGTGTGGGTACATGGAATGAGCTGCCAAATGAGATAGTTGAGGCAGATACTAAAACAACATTTAAAATAATTTGCACAGTTACATGGATTAGAAAGATTTAGAGGGGTATGGGCCAAAGGCAGGACATCTGAATCTGGAACTAGTGTAGATGGGACATCTTGGTCAGAATGGGCAAGTTGATCTTACAGACCTGTTTCTTGTGGACTTTATGACTTATGACTGAATGACTATTCATACAATCAAAATTGAACACAATGGCATGTGTTCCCAATCTCCTCTTCCAATTTCAATCTCAAAGCCCTCCAGTTCTTCCTCAACCAGAGAAGCAATATACCCAGCCACTGACACTCTCCTCCGCCTAGCGGAGCTGGTCCTTACCCTCAATAACTTCACGTTCGACTCCTCCCATTTCCTCCAAATACAAGGCGTAGCTATGGGCACACGCATGGGCCCCAGCTACGCCTGCCTATTTGTCGGTTACGTTGAGCAATCCTTGTTCAATACATACCAGGGCCCCATCCCCGACCTCTACCTCCGCTACATCGACGACTGCTTTGGTGCCACCTCCTGCACCCGCACACAACTGATTGACTTCATCCACTTCACCACTAACTTCCATCCGGCACTCAAATACACCTGGACCATTTCCGACACTTCCCTACCATTCCTTGACCTCACTATCTCCATTGCAGGTGATAGACTTCTGACCGACATCCACTATAAACCCACTGACTCCCATGGCTATCTGGACTACACTTCTTCCCAACCTGCTTCCTGTAAGGACTCCATCCCCTACTCCCAATTCCTCCATCTACGCCGCATCTGCTCCACGGATGAGGCGTTCCACACCAGGACATCTGAAATGTCCTCATTATTCAGGGAACGGGGGTTCACCTCCTCCACCATAGATGAGGCTCGCACCAGGGTCCCTTCCATACCCCGCAACACTGCTCTCTCTCCCCATCCCCCCACTAGCAACAAGGGCAGAGTCCCCCTAGTCCTCACCTTTCACCCCACCAGCCGTCACATACAAAAAGTAATCCTCCATCAGTTTCGCCACCTCCAACGTGACCCCACCACTCGCCACATCTTCCCATCTCCCCCCATATCTGCCTTCCGCAAAGACCGCTCCCTCCATAACTCCCTTGTCAATTCTTCCCTTCCCTCTCGTACCACCCCCTCCCCGGGCACTTTCCCTTGCAACCACAAGAGATGCAACACTTGTCCCTTTACCTCCCCCCTCGACTCCGTTCAAGGACCCAAGCAGTCGTTCCAGGTGCGACAGAGGTTTACCTGCATCTCCTCCAACCTCATCTATTGCATCCGCTGCTCTAGATGTCAGCAGATCTATATCGGTGAGACCAAGCGGAGGTTGGGCGATCGTTTCGCCGAACACGCCTCCGCTCGGTCCGCAATAACCAAGCTGACCTCCCGGTGGCTCAGCACTTCAACTCCCCCTCCCACTCCGTCTCTGACCTCTCTGTTCTGGGTCTCCTCCATGGCCACAGCGAGCAAAACTGGAAATTGGAGGAACAGCACCTCATATTCTGCTTGGGGAGTCTGCCCATCGAATTCTCCCAATTTTGTTAGTCCTTGCTATCTCTCCTCCCCTTCCTCAGTCCCCCTGCTGTCTCCTCCCATCCCCCAGCCTTCGGGCTCCTCCTCCTTTTTCCTTTCTTGTCCCCGCCCCCCCCCCCCCCGATCAGTCTGAAGAAGGGTTTTGGCCCGAAACGTTGCCTATTTCCTTCGCTCCATAGGTGCTGCTGCACCCGCTGAGTTTCTCCAGCTTTTTTGTGTACCTCCTCTTCCAATTGTTTTTCTTATGCAGAGGAAGATCAACAAGAAAACTTTGAAGAATGGTATGAATGGGGATTCAGACCCAAAACGTCACCTATCCATGTTCTCCAGAGATGTTGCCCGACCCACTGAATTACTCCAGCACTTTGTGTCTTTCTTTGTAAACCAGAATCAGCAATTCTTTGTTTCTACAGGAAAACATTTGAGGTGAGGGAGTCGGACCTGATGAGTGACAGGGTAGATGATCCCCAGATACATAACTTTGCTTGTCCCAGATCTGCCAGATATGATTCCCTTCCACTTTAGTATAACTACAGTCATCAGGACCTGCATCATTACATGCAGAGACTGTACCTATATCAATAGGTTAATTCTCACTTAAAGAAGCCTTTGTATTTTTCAAAAGGCATTGGATAGTATGATGGGGATACAGCAAGCTTGACTGGACTGAACTACAGAGATTGTTCTTGGTTCCAATGGCCAGAATTGTCATCTTTTCTGTTGTTTTAACTCCCTAAGGTTCAAGGATAACTTGCGTCCATTCCAGATTGTGGATTCTGAAGAGGTTGATAAAGACTCTCGAGGATGCAGACTCTGCTTGTGACATGGTGGACGTTTGATAGGATGTGCAGGTGGAGTAGTTTGTTGGTATCTACAAGGTATAAGTCAGGAACAATATGGAATATTCTCCACTAGGCTGGCAGAGTGCAGCTCAACTAATTCTCAAGAAGATTAACATCATCATGAACAAAACAACGCACCTGCCCGTTAATCCATGTCCCACCCTAAACCTCTGTATACGTCATCACCAGAAAACAGCGACTTTCACAAACTGAACAACAATTACCTGTTTACATTATTGTGTCAGTACTTCTCAAATCTATAAAATCTATAATTGAAAAGACAAATGGGAGCACTACCACCTAGACATTACCCATTAAGTTATATGCCATCTTGATGGGGAAATATATCACCAGCTCTTTGGCTTTTTATAAATCTTGAAGCTCCCTTTCCAACAGCATAGCAGTAGAATACTACAAAATCATGAGAGGAATATATCGGGTACATGCACAGAGTCTTTTACCCAGAGTAGGGGAATTAAGGACCAAAGGACATAGATTCGAGGTGAAGGGGAAAAGATTTAATAGGAATCCGAGGGGTAATTTTTTCACACAGAGGGTGGTGGGTGTTGTAGTGGCCATTTGGCTTTATTTTCTGTGTCATTAATTATGGCATTTGCCTTTAAATTTTAGTCTGCCCACGATTATGTGGGTGGGATTTATTAGGTAGTCAGTGGCGCGTTTGCTGCTGGGTTCTCTTGCGCAGACGCTTAGTTTGTTAGTTTAGTTTTAGAGCTCACATGGCTAGAAGGAAAACCCTTTGAGCATGTGGAGTTTTGCTGAGACATGAGAAGTTTTCTAATGTTTAAAAGCAATATGCTGGAGTTTGATGAAGATTAAAGTGTATGTGGCAGAGAAGGTCGGATGAATATCTTATTGTTTTTCTTCAACAATAAAAAAACTATTAATCAAAAGACTGTTATGAAGTTTTATCTTTTGAGAAGCTCTAAAAGTCTCACGGAGAGCTCACATGCGTAATACAACATTCTCCTAACACCATATTGTCTCTTAAGTGGCTAGAGGGAGTAATCTCTTGAACAATATAATAATCTGCCGTTACAGGTGTATGGAACAAGCTGTCAGAGGAGGTAGTTGAGGCTGGAACCAA
This sequence comes from Leucoraja erinaceus, assembly GCF_028641065.1. Lineage (NCBI taxonomy): Eukaryota > Metazoa > Chordata > Chondrichthyes > Rajiformes > Rajidae > Leucoraja > Leucoraja erinaceus. The sequence goes on along the minus strand of NC_073388.1, from coordinate 16,566,950 downwards.
CCCATTGTTTAATAAATAGTTGGACAGGTACATGAATAGGACAGGTTTTGGAGGGTTATGGAACAAGCGCAGGCAAGTGGGACTAGGGCATGTCTCCACACTGTATCACTATATGATTGTATAACCCTAATATATCAAATGGATACATTAACCAGAAGCAAACAATGCCCCAAAACAATTGGCACACTTGCAAATTACCTCTGAAATGACCTGGCAAACCATTTAGTTGTGTTATAACCATTGCTTTGAAATTGAAAGAATAAAGCCAAACGATCCACCTGGCATTGATCTTGCACTGAATTTGGTTATGGGAGCAAGACTAGTTAGTTACCAGGGCCCCATCCCCAACCTCTACCTCCGCTACATCGACGACTATCTTTGTGCCACACCTTGCAAAGTCTCTTCACAAAATCGACGACTGCTTTGGTGCCACTCCTGCACCCGCAGACAACTGACTGACTTCATCCACTTCACTACTAATTTCCATCCGGCACTGAAATACACCTGGACCGTTTCCGTTTCTGATTAAGTAAGGAGAGATTCATCAAGCAACAGTTAAATGAAGGGTTATTCATGTCACATGTACTGGGGTAGAGTGAGAAGTTTTGAATGGCATCTTATCCAAACAGATCAGATATATCACATATAAATACAATTAAGTCAAATTCAAGGACAATAAACAGTGCAAAGGGGAAGATACAGAAAGTAGAATGTAGTTCTCAGCATTGTATTGCGTCACTTCCATGGACGAAAGTCCAATGTCAACAATGGAGTAGAAAGTAATTAGATAGCACCCTAGCTTCTAGAAAGACCATTCAGAAGGCTGATAACACAGGGTTGGAAGCTGTTCCTGAGTCTGGTGGTGCGCTCTTTCAAGCTTCTGTATCCTCTGCTGGATGGGAGCAGGGAGAAGAAGAATAACCGCAGTGGGACAAGTCTTTGATTATGTTGGCTGCTTTTCAGTGACAGCATGAAGTATAGATATATTCAATTTTGGGGAGTCTGTCTGTGTGATGAGGGGTAGCATATGGCACAAAAAGGACTACAGTGGTTAAAAAAATAATTTGTCGTAACTTTCTCGAGGAAAATTAACAATGGTCAATGCATGTTGGCCTTGCCTAGGATCCTGATAAATAAATCAGGACAAATAACTAAATAAGCAATAAGAATATACTAATGGCACGCATTCAGACAAGAACAAAAATCACTCTAAATGTGTCAAAAGTTTACATTTTCCAGTATTACAACAAGGCTACACTTTGGCACTTCCTTCAAAATCTAGTGCAACATCTGAAGTGGTAAGTAATGCACATAAATACTGCACACCCAGACATATTTTCATCTGCATACAATATAAGGTAAACATATTTAACATAGACAATAAGATAGACAATAATCCACTCACTCTGGCCACAAACTCTTTGAATCACTTCCCTCTGGAAGGCAACTCCGGACTGCCACAGCCAGACATAAAAATAGCTTTTGTTCCACGAGTAGTAGCTCTACTCAATAACCAAAAATATGTAGCCACCTTTTGCTCTGGTATTTTATTGAATGCACTTGTTTAATCAATAATGTTTTATTATTAATGTTTAATGTTTTATGTATCATTCCTAATTTTTTATGTATCATGTATCATGTTGTCACTTGCGGATGGAGCACCAAGGCAAATTCCTTGTATGTGAATACTTGGCCAATAAACTTATTCATAAATGTATTCATTCATTCATTCATGCATTCATTCATTCATCAATTCATTCAATAAGATCATTAGACATAAGAGCGGAATTAGGCCAGTTGGCCCATCGAATTTGCTCTGTCATTTGATCATGGCTGATCTATTTTTCCCTCTCGACCCCATTTTTCAGCCTTCTCACCGTGAGCTTTATGTCCTTATTAATCAAGAACCGTATAATCTCTGCTTTAAAAATATTCAATAACATTGAATTACGCAGATTCACCTCCTGTGGTTCACATGACCAATGCACATGTACTCAGATATAACTTCCTAGTTTTTTATCATTTGGCAGCATAACTTGTGGTAAACCAAAGCCGTTACTCTTTCAACAAATGCTGCCTACTGAGTGTAGCCAGCGGAGAGGAACAAACACACCTCTCTCAGTTTGTCAGCATCTCCCCTACTGTCATCGGTTCTCAAGCAGTGTCTCTTTTTAGTTTAGAGATACAGCGTGGAAACTGGCCCTTCAGTCCACAAAAGTCCATCCATACACTAGATCTATCCTAGACACTAGAGACGATTTACAGAAGCCAATTATCCGAGAAACCTTCATGTTTTTGGAGTGTGGGAGGAAACCGGAGCACCAGGAGAAAACCCACGCGGTCACAGAGAGAATGTACGAGCTCCGTACAGACAGCACCCGTAGTCAGGATCAAACCCCGGTCTCTGGTGCTGTAAGGCAGCAACTCTACCACTGCACCACTGTGCAGTCCTACATCCCCAGGCTACATCCCCAGGCTAAGGGCATGGTTGTCAGTGCCTCACAGGCAGGACACAGCCCATCTTTGCAAAGGCCCGTCATTGTTATCCTGAAAGAACATTTGTGTCTCAGAGCCAAGAAGAGAGACAACCTTCCAGGCGCCAGGCAGTAGCCAGAGTGAAGGCTCCATGACATAGTGATAACGTTTCTAAACCAGCATGGAAAAGGATAAATACTGGCAGTGAGTAGATTTTAATTCTTTTTTTAAGTAGGTTTCCTTCACAACCAAACATTTTGTTCAATTAAAGTTGTTGATGTCCCATTAGTGCAGCTCATGTTGAGTGAAGCCATTTAATTTAACTGACTGTAGATTTTGCTTATGCTTTTTACCCTTCAGTCTTTACTCTTACTTAGTCAAGGCATGTCAGCTAAATGCATTGGAGTGTCTGTGCAACAGTCATTTCAAAGCACTAAATGCACATTTATATCAATGAATTGAATTATTGCCCTGTGGTTAAATGCTGCAGCAGCATTGACTCCTTTTGTTGGATAAGCAAAATGGGACCTTGCAAAGGGCAAGATAGATTATAGCTGTATGAAGTAATATAGGATGCCCTTTCACGATACCACATGAAGTTACTCAGATGACCTCATGGTGTACCTCAAAGAGAAACCATAGTTATCTGTGGCATTCCACTGTTGGTAAAATCCCCCCCCCCCCCCCCCCCCCCCCCCCATCCCCCCCCCCAACCCCCATGTCAACAGTAATAGCGGGGTCATGTAAATGGTTCAATGTTTATTTACTGTGAAAGATAGAATCTTTTCTGAAATTGTACATGATACTTTAATAAAAGGATGCCTTAATAATGCGGTTCAGAGCTAGAGGCCAGTATGTTTGGGCGGCATGGTGGTGCAGCTGGTGGAGTTGCTGTCTCACAGCCCCAGAGACCTGGGTTCGATCCTGACCTCAGGCGCTGTTTGTGTGTAGTTTGCACGTTCTTTCCGTGAGCATTCGGGTTTTCTCTAGCTGCTCCGGTTTCCTCCCACATCTCAAAGATGTGCAGGTCTGTAAAAATTGTTTTGATTGTGTACTGAATGGATGAGAAAGAGAAATACATAGAACTAGTGTGAACGGGTGGACTCAGTGGGCTGAAGGGCCTGTTTCCATGCTGTATAGCTGAACTAAAGTAAACAAATAAACATTTTGTTCAATTAAAGTTGTTGATGACGCATTAGTGCAGCTCACGTTGAGTGAAGCCATTTAATTTAACTGACTGTAGATTTTGCTTATGCTTTTTAACCTTCAGTCCTTACTCTTACTTAGTCAAATGTTATCGTAGGCAGAAGGGACTAAATAACCTGCTCCTGCTATGTTCTTCCTGCATAATGCTGCAAAATTGTAAAGATTATAATTGTGCTAAGAATTAATTAATTCATTTTGATCTTGAAAATATGTTATCCACCTTTCTTCATTGCACCATACAAAGTCTAAAACTACTTTTTTCCTTTGCTTAAGAGGGAACTGCAGATGCCGGAAAATCGATTTTAGACAAAAATGCTGGAGAAACTCAGCGGGTAGGGCAGCATCTATGGAGCAAAGGAAATGGGCGACGTTTCGGGTTGAGACCCTTCTTCAGACTGATCTGAGGGTGGGAGGGGCAGGAAGAAAAGAAGAGGCAGAGACAGTGGACTGAGGGAGAGCTGGAAAGAGGAGGAGAAAGCAGGGACTACCTGAAATTGGAGGTCAATATTCATACCGCTGGGGTGTAAACTGCGCAAGTGAAATATGAGGTGCTCCTCCTCCAATTTACAGTGGGCCTCACTCTGGCCATGGAGGAGGCCCAGGACAGAAAGGTCAGATTTGGAATAGGAGGGAGGGTTGAAATGCTGAGCCACTGGGAGATCAGGTTGGTTATTGCGAACCGTGCGGAGTTGTTGGGCGAAGCGATCGCCAAGCCTACGCTTGGTCTCACCGATGTAGAGCGGCTGACACCTAGAGCAGCGGATGCAATAGATGAGGTTGGAGGAGGTGCAGGTGAACCTCTGCCACACCTGGAAAGATTGCTTGTGTCCTTGAATGGAGTCAAGGGGGTAGGTAAAGCGATAAGTGTAGCATTTCCTGCGGTTGCAAGGGAAAGTGCCAGGGGAGGAGGTGGTTTGGGTGGGAAGGGATGAATTGACCAGGGAGTTATGGAGGCAATCTCTGCGGAAAGCAGGCAGGGAGGAGATGGAAAGATGTGGGCAGTGGTGGGATCCCGCTGGAGGTGGCGAAAATGTTGGAGGATTATTTGCTGTATGTGACGGCTGGTGAGATGGAAGGTGGGGACTCTGCCCTTGTTACGAGTGGGGGGGTGGGGAGTTAGACTAAAGTTACGGGGTATAGAAGAGACCCTGGTGAGAGCTTCATCTATAGCAGAAGAGGAGAACCCCCATTCCCTGAAGAATGAGGACATCTCCGATGCCCAGGATTGGAACGCCTCATCCTAGGTGCAGATGCGGCGTAGACAGAGGAATTGGGAGTAGGAGATGGAGTCCTTACCGGAAGCAGGGTGGGAAGAAGTGTAGTCCAGATAGCCATGGGAGTCAGTGGGTTTATGGTAGATGTCGGTCAGTAGTCTGTCACCTGCGATGGAGATAGTGAGGTTTAGAAATGGTAGGGAAATAATGGAAATGGTCCAGGTGTATTTGAGTGCCGGATGGAAGTTAGTGGTGAAATGGATGAAGTCAGTGAGTTGTGTGTGGGCGCAGGAGGCAGCACCAATGCAGTCGTTGATGTAGCAGAGGCACAGTTCAGTGATAGGGCTATGGTCCACCTCTGTTTTAGAAAACTACCTCTAGTACAATCTATGATTTGTCCTCTGTAATGTTACTGCTTGTTTGGCTTGACTGGTCTTTGTACAAACTAAAGTTCACCATGATTCCTCCATTACCTAGAAAATGCATTTCTAAACTCCTGTTTAAAAGTATGCTTTTCTTTGTCACCAGTTTTTGAGGCCGACAGACAAAGGCCAACAATATTTTCTACTCCTTATTGTTTTTTACTTCTATCCCTGCTCTTCCTACAACTTAATCGTCTGTGCTCTGATATTTTCTGTCTGTTTTATCAGAGCTACCTATCCTTCTTTTCTGATTTTGCCCGTCCCTCATGAAAGTTCTGTGCCGTGCTTTTAAACAAAGTACAATAGTGAGAAGTGTAGTAAAGGGCCTGTCCCACTTATGTGTCCTTGGCATGAAAATTACGCGATCTCATGGTCGCATTGAGACCCACGGGCATCGTATGGCCGCGCGGGCTGGTCCCACTAAGAAGCGCAGAGGGGTATGTAGTTGTGCGCGACATCGCGTGGCGCTCCAAAATTTTTGTAGCGAACAAATTCTTCGCGCACCAACGGCCTGTCGCGGAACTGACGGCTAAAGTGGGACAGGCCCAAGACCCTGGCACGACGCAATGTCTCACCTCCAGCAGCAGCAGAAGCAGGCAAACGATCGCCGAACTCGGCCTGGGGCTCACGGCCGTTGCGGTCCGGATCCGCCCCCACTTCTACTCCCTGAGTGGGGCCAAGAAAATTGAAGATAGACACAAAATGCAGGAGTAACTCAGTGGGACCGGCAGCACCTCTGGAGAGAAGCAATGGGTGACGTTTCGCGTCAAGACCCTCCTTTTCAGACTGAAGAAGGGTCTTGACACAAAACGTCACCCATTGCTTCTCTCCAGAGATGCTGCCGGTCCCGCTGAGTTACTCCAGCATTGTGTCCATCTTCAAATGACATCACGCACTCCAGACGGCTGTGCGTACGCATGAAATCGCGCGTGACCTTCGCGGGACCGTCGTGGCTCAACGCGACCACAAGTTCGCGTAATTAGCGTGCCAAGGACACATAAGTGGGACAGGCCCTTTAGTCTCTGAAAATGGTGCACTAAGGAAGTGAGTTGGATAATGGAGTGTTTCTGTGGCGACTGTGCAGTGAAGTACAGAAAGACATCAGAAAATAATAAAGAGATGTTCGTTGCCTTCTGAACAGTAAAACACAAATGATCCTGTATCTCACATTCAGATTGCAACAGTGAAAATAATTGCAAAAGATTTACTCTATATAGGGTCATTGATCCGATCAAAACAAGACATATCATTTCTAATTCAATGTTTAATGAGGCTTAATTTTTAACGTAAAATGGAACATGCCATGTTGACCTTGGTTGTTCACATTTAAATTTAATACCTCCTCGGCGCCATTGACTTGCATTAACTTTCATTATCTTAAGTTCTATTAAAAATCAATTCACCATAAATATAAAATGTTGTTTTAGGGAACACATAAAAAGGATGCATTATGGAATATTGAGAACACTGTCAGTCTCAGTTTGCTAGGGAAAACTCGCTGCAGAATGGAATGTGTAATTATGCTCCTAATTAACCCCCGTTAGTCTAATTTATGAAAGCAGAGTCAAGCACTGGACCACAAAACTTTTATTTTATGAAACAATAATGAATTCCCTATATGATACCTAGCCACACCGTGCGAGCGATCCTTGTCTCTGCTTGTCCAAGCCCTTCAGCCTCATGCAAGCAGATACTTCCAAAAGGTTACGCAGTCCCAAGAGCTCCTCCTGAAGATCGACAACAAACCTCAAGGGAAAAGATCCTATAGCAAGCAAGATAGATTACTCCTTCTAAATGCAATGGGCAACGTGTAGTAGGCAACGGAGCGGAACGTGGGCCTTTTTTTCATCCATTTCAGTAACCCGACCCGACTCACAGTGTAATCAGCATTGAGGGGGAACAGTTTATGTAAATAAATTATAATTCTGAAAATGAGGAGAAGAGTTTTCCCAAATAACTTTTATTTATATGGAGATGCTCCCATAACCCGCTACCGTCTCCGCACTAGTATCCTATGGGATCTTTGGTGTGGAGACGGAGGCTGGTTACGGAAATGGGGCCGAAAATTACCCATGAATCTGCCCATGACCGTATTACATCTTTTTCATTGAGTGGACTATCTTGCTTGCTATAGGGTCTTTGCTCGTGGGGGTTATCTTTTATAGGTCATTGAACCCTGTGGGGGTGGTACCCCTACAAACCAATCACAGATATTGATTACATTAAGGCGTTATTGACAGTTCCCCAACTCAATTACAAAGCACCCCATTACAATGTTTCCACCAAGCTTCTGGAAAGAAGTCAATTGACCCAAGTCATGCAACATTCTTCTGCGGAGTATAAACAATTCAAACAAGGCTTCACACTTCAACCAATCATCAATCAGTAACACAAACATCTAGCAACATTATTAACAGTATTTACAATCCTTCTGCAGCCAGCCAATCATGCTAATGCTTATGCAGCACCTTTGTGTTTCTCTGCAAAGTACTCATACATTATAACAATAGAGAGGACATCTGGACCTCACCTTATCTGATATTTCAATCTAGAACCTAGACTTTCTGGCACCAATTTGCAGCTTTCAGCTTTGCACAGAAATTGATCAAACAGTTTCTGCAGATGCAATGATCCTCCATTTTTATATATATTTTGGCCAATATCAGCAAATGCACTAGGCTTTTACAAAAATGACCATTTGTAATCGTAATTGGGGAATTATGGGGAATAAAGTAAGCAATATCTGTTTCAGTTCAGATAGCTATATTCCTCTCAAGAAGACTATCAAACTTGGCGTGGTGGGCATTAGATGCAGGTCACCTGAGACATAGAGTTGTGCAACATAGATAAAGGCCCTTGGGCCCACCACATATATCAATAGTCAATCAATAGTCAATTTAATTGTCATTTGGACCCCTTGAGGTCCAAACGAAATGCCGTTTCTGCAGCCATACATTACAAACAAATAGACCCCAGACACAACATAATTTACATTTTACATAAACATCCATCACATTGCTGTGATGGAAGGCCAAAAAAAACTTATCTCTCCCCTGCACTCTCCTCCCCCCCCGATGTCAGAGTCAAAGTCAAAGCCCCCGGCTGGCGATGGCGATTGTCCCGCGGCCATTAAAGCCACGCCGGGTGGTGCGAGGTCGCACACCGGGTCTTGGTGTTAGAGCCCCCGGCGTGCGCTCGCAGAGTCCCGCGGCCATTCCAAGCCGTGCGGGGCGGTGATGTTCGGCCCCGCTCCAGGAGCTCTTCGACCCCGCAACTCGGGCGGGAGAAGTCGCCGCTGCAGGAGCCCTGAAAAGCGGTCTCCCTCCAGGGATCCGCGGGCTCCCGGTGCCGCCGTCCGCAGACCCGACCATTGTGCCTATCTACATTAATCGCACATACCTGCATTAATTCCCTATCTTTATTTGCCTTGATTATTCAAGTATGTCAAAATGCCTCATAAAGGTTGTTCCTGTTGCTGTTCCACCACCTCCTCTGGTACCTCCTCCAATTATCAATTAATCTTGGTGTGTAAAACCTGTCCCTCAGATCTCTTTTATAACTCTTCCCTCTCACCTTATACTTTGGCCCTCTAGTTTTACACAACCCCACTGTAAGCCCCATTATTTAGGTATGTGAAGAGGAAAAAATTAGTTAAGGCAAAGTTGGACCCTTGAAGACTGAAGCAGGTGAATTTATTATGGGGAACAAGGAAATGGAAGACAAGTTGAACAGGTACTTTGGACCCGTCTTCACTGAGGAAGAAACAAACATTCTCCGTGATGTACTTGTGGCCAGAGGTTCTAGGATGGCGGAGGAACTGAAGGAAATTCACATTAGGTAGGAAATGATGTTGGGTAGACTGATGGGACTGAAGCTGATAAATCCCCAGGGCCTGATGATCTGCATCCCAGGGTACTTAAGGAAGTGGCTATAGAAATCGTGGACGCAGTGGTGATCATTTTCCAATGTTCTATCAGGATCAGGATCAGTTCCTGTGGATTGGAGGGTAGCTAATGTTATCCCACTTTTTAATAAAGATGGGAGAGAGGAAACAGGGAATTGTAGACCGGCTAGTCTGACATCTGTGGTGGAGAAGATGCTGCAGTCAATCATAAAAGATGAAATAGCGGCACATTTGGATAGCAGTAACAGGATCTGTCCGAGTGAGCATGGATTTACGAAGGGGAAATCATGCTTGACTAATCTTATGGAGTTTTTTGAGGATGCAACTAGGACAAGGGAGAGCCAGTGGATATAGTGTACCTGGACTTTCAGAAAGCATTTGATAAGGTCCCACATAGGAGATTAGTGGGCAAAATTAGGGCACATAGTACCCTAAGTAGGGTACTGACATGGATAGAAAATAGGTTGGCAGACAGGAAACAAAGAGTAGGGATTAACGCGTCCGTTTCAGACTGGCAGGCAGTGACTAATGGGGTACCATAAGGCTCGGTGCTGGGACTGCAGCTATTTACAATATACATCAATTATTTAAATGAAGGGATTCAAAGTAACATTAGCAAATATGCAGATGACACCAAGCTGGGTGGAGTGTGAACTGTGAGGAGGATGCTATGAGGATGCAGGGTGATTTGGACATGTTCAGTGAGTGGGCAGATGCATGGCAGATGCAGTTTAAAGTGGATAAATGTGAAGTTATCCACTTTGGTGGCAAAAACAGGAAGGCAGATTATTATCTGAATGGTGTCAAGTTTGGGAAAATGGAAAGTACAAAGAGATCTGGGGGTCCTTGTTCATCAGTCACTGAAGGTAAGCACGCAGTGAAGAAAGCTAATGGCATGTTGGCCTTCATAACAAGAGGAGGAGTATAGGAGCAAAGAGGGGCTTCTGCAGTTGTACAGGGCCTTAGTGAGGCCACGCCTGGAGTGTTGTGTGCAGTTTTGGTCTCCAAATTTGAGGAAGGACATTCTTGCTATTGAGGAAGTGCAGCGTAGGTTCGCGAGGTTAATTCCCGGGATGGCGGGACTGTCATATGTTGATAGAATGGAGCGGCTGGGCTTGTATACTCAGAAGGCAATGGAGGCCAATTCTCTGGATGCTTTCAATAGAGAGTTAGATAGAGCTCTTAAAGATAGCGGAGTCTGGGGATATGGTGAGAAAGCAGGAATGGGGTACTGAATGTGGATGATTAACCATGATCACAGTGAATGGCTTTGCTGGCTCGAAGGGCCAAATGGCCTACTCCTGCACCTATTGTCTATTGTCTAAAAACATTGGCTATCTATCCTATCTATGCCTCTCATCATTTTATATGCTTCTATAATGTCTCACTCTACAAAAAATAGTCTCAGTCTATCCATTCCCTCATAACTCAGGTCCTTCAATCCAGGTAACATCCTTTCTGCACCCTTCAAGTTCAAGTTCAAGTTCAAGTGAGTTTATTGTCATGTGTCCCTGATAGGACAATGAAATTCTTGCTTTTCTTCAGCTCAACTAAGCAAAGTAGGCATTGACTACAAAACAGATCAGTGTGACCATATACCATTATATAAATATATACACCCATGAATAAATAAACTGATAAAGTGCAAATAACAGAAAATGGGTTATTAATGTTCAGAGTTTTGTCCGAGCCAGGTTTAATAGCCTGATGGCTGTGGGGAAGTAGCTATTCCTGAACCTGGTCATTGCAGTCTTCAGGCCCCTGTACCTTCTACCTGAAGGTAGCAGGGAGATGAGTGTGTGGCCAGGGTGGTGTGGGTCTTTGATGATACTGCCGGCCTTTTTGAGGCAGCGACTGCGATAAATCCCCTCGATGGAAGGAAGGTCAGAGCCGATGATGGACTGGGCAGTGTTTACTACTTTTTGTAGTCTTTTCCTTTCCAGGACGCTCAAGTTGCCGAACCAAGCCACGATGCAACCGGTCAACATGCTCTCTACTGTGCATCTGTAGAAGTTAGAGAGAGTCCTCCTTGACAAACCGACTCTCCGTAATCTCAGGAAGTAGAGGCGCTGATGAGCTTTCTTGATAATTGCATTAGTGTTCTCGGACCAGGAAAGATCTTCAGAGATGTGCACGCCCAGGAATTTGAAGCTCTTGACCCTTTCAACCATCAACCTGTTGATATAAACGGGACTGTGGCTCCCCATCCTACTCCTTCCAAAGTCCACAGTCAGTTCCTTGGTTTTTCCTTTCTAGCTTAGTCATATCTTTCCTGTGATCTTCAGACCTGCAAAATATTCCAAATGTGCAATTGTAACTTGGCGCCCCAACTCTTGTACTCAAATGCTTCAACTGATGAAGGCAAGCCTTTGTCACTGTGTGTAAGGCAGAAACTGCAGATGTTGGTTTATACCGGAGACAGACACAAAATGATGGGGTAACTCAGTGGGTCAGGAAGCATCTCTGGAGAAAAGGAGTAGATGACTTTTCGGGTTGAAACCCTTCTTCAGGCTGTCACTGCCATGTTTACCTGTGTTGCCACTTTCAGGGAACAATGTACTTGTCACATGGCCTCTTTGCACAACTGCACTTACAGTACCAGGGGCATATGCATAAACATATTTTGGATACATGCAACATATGTTTGGTACATGCAACATATGTTTGGTACAGAATTAAATTCCTGCATAATTCCAAAAATGATTCTATTGTCAGGGACTGCTGCTGATATACAACTAACACTGTGAAACTCCAACTACAATATGAGGTTGATTCAATCCTTATTTTATCAGCACACTGAACCACCAGTTATCGTTACACAGCAGAGAATCTCGAAATCTGTAAGCTTCATTTTATTGGGGACTGTAATCTCTGACTATTAATGTTGGTCAAAGTTATATGGTTTTGCTTTTTTGGAAGTTATTCAAATTTTCCACAGGTGTACAGAATGTTTCAATAACATTTTTGCAATTTGCTCCTGCCAGGTCGTGGTACTAAATTGGCGGAATGATCCTTCAGCCCGAAAGCGATCGTTTGCACCACGATAAATGGGAAAACATCAAAATAAATGAACGCTAAGAGCAACATTGTCAGACACATTACTCGTACAGTGGGGGTGGAAATACAATAGCACAAACCATATTAAATTATATAATTATCCACTTAAAGGATCATTTGGGATAGAGGCAGAGAGAGCAAATGATAGCTGCAAATGATGCCTGTCCAGTGCAGAAAATTCAATCCGTTTAATATAGAATGCACTGTCATCTGGAACACCCTCAATTTCACCTTTTTTCTTTGTTGTTTGCACACAATTAACACCACATTTCTTTCTATATAGTATCTTACAATGGTCTATGTTGAATTTAATTTGTCACTATTTGCTCGAAATTCATTTACTGCTTCATTTAACACAACTATCCTTCCATGTTTGGTTATGATGATATGTTTCGTGAAGATGGGTGCATTTTTCCCCAAAGTAGGATAACTTGACGCTGCCTTCATAATAATTCTATTGGATTACTATCCATCACGACTGTAACCTTAATGTCCTTAGCATCATTTGTAATGGTTGGATCATTGTTCAGATACCCTTTCTCACGGGCTCTCTTTAGTCATGTTGTAGTCAAATCTATATTCCTGTCCATTGCTTGGTTTTAAGAAGCTACTATTATGTGCCTTTTCTTCTGAAATGAGTGGCATAAAAACATAGAGACATAGAATAATAGGTGCAGGAGTAGGCCATTCGGCCCTTCGAGCCAGCACTGCCATTCAATATGATCATGGCTGATCATCTAAAATCAGTACCCCATTCCTACTTTTCCCCCATATCCCATGATTCTTTTAGCCCTAAGAGCTAAATCTAACTCTCTTGAAAACATCCAGGTAATTGGCCTCCACTGCCCTCTGTGGCAGAGAATTCCACAGATTCACAACTCTCTGGGTGAAAAAGCTTTTCCTCAGATCAGTCATAAATGGCCTACCCCTTATTCTTAAACTGTGGCCCCTGGTTCTGGATTCCCCCAACATCGGGAAAAAACTTCCGGCATCTAGTCTGTCCAATCCTTTTAGAATTTTATATGTTTCTATAAGATGCCCTCTCATCCTTCTAAATTCCAGTGAATACAAGTCCAGTCGACCCATTCTTTCATCGTATGTCAGTCCCGCCATCCCGGGATTTAACTGGGTGAAGTTATGCTGCACTCCCTCAGTGCAATAAAGTCATTCCTCAAATTAGGAGACCAGAATTGCACGCAATACTCCGGGTGCGGTCTCACCAGGGCTCTGTCCAACTGCAATAGGACCTCCTTACTCCTAAACTCAAATCCTCTCACAATAAGGGCCAACATGCCAATTGCTTTCTTCACTGCCTGCTGTATCTACATGCTTACTTTCAGTGACTGATGTACACCCAGGCCTCGTTGCACACCCCCTTTTCCTAATCTGATACCATTCAGATAATAATGTGCCTTCCTGTTCTTGCACCAAAGTGAATAACCTCACAATTATCCACATTATATTGCATCTGCCATGTATCTGCCCACTCACCCAACCTATCCAAAAACCTGCAGCCTCATAGCATCCTCATCGTAACTCACACTGCCACCCAGCTTTGTATCATCTGCAAATTTGGAGATGTTACATTTAATTCCCTTGGATAAATCGTTAATATATATTGTAAATAGCTGGGGTCTTGTGGCACCCCACTAGTTACAGCCTGCCATTCTGAAAAGGACCCGTTAATTCCTACTCTTTGCTTCCTGTCTGCCAACCAGTTCTCTATCCATGTCAGCACTCTACCCCCAATACCATGTGCTCTAATTGTTTAGATTCTTCAAAAAAAAACAGATATATGGACAAAGCCTCCTAAACAGTGATTTGCACCACTTGTAACGTAAGGCAGACCATGCTGCTGGATGAATGTTTGAGTTGCCTCTTAAAACTGTTGGCTAGTATTACAATTGCTGCTGGTACATAATTCCTTGACATTCTTCTAAAGTTAAAATCATGGAGCCACAAAATATGAAAAAAAGGCCCTTTGGCCAAATTCCTCCATGCCAACCAAGATGTTAATCTCCGCCGGACCCATTTGTCTTGTTTCATTCATGTTCCTCTAAACCATTCCTGTTCAAATCTCTTTTAATTGCTGTTATTGTGCCAGCCACAACCACTTCCTCTGGCAGCTCATTCCATATACGTACCACCCTCTGAGTAAAAACACTGTGCTGTAAGTTCCTATTCATTATATTCCTTCTCAACTTAAACCTATGCCCTATAGTTCTTGATTCCCAACCCTGGCAAAAAAGACTGCATTCATTCACCCTATATAAGCCCCTCATGATGTGAGACACTTCTATGTGATCACTCTAACTCTCTTGTGCTTCAAGGAATAAAATGGTGGCCTGCTCAACATCTCCCTACAACTCGGATACTTGAGTCCTGGCAACATTCCTTGCAAATGATTTCTACTCTCCAGCTTAATGGTATATTTTCTATTGCAGAATGACCAAAAACGGAACCCAATATTGCAAATGTGGGATCGCTTGCATATTGTATACCTGCATCACCCATTCCAACATTACATTCAATGGAGTGACTCAGCAGGTCAGGCAGCATCTCTGGAGAGAAGGAATGGGTGACGTTTCGGGTCAAGACCCTTCTTCAGACTACCCGTAACATCACCCGTTCCTTCTCACCAGAGATGCTGCCTGAGCTGCTGAGTTACTCCAGCATTTTGTGTCTACCTTTGATTTAAACCAGCATCTGCAGTTCTTTCCTACACCTTTACATCCAACGGCCTTACTGATGAAGGGCAGGATGCCAAAGGCATATTGACCATGCCGCCCAGCTGAAGCCACTTTCAGGGAATTGTGTGCTTGTATTTCTAGGTCCCTCCCAGAAAATAATTGTTCCCAGTGAAATTCTTAACTTTGTTTGATTTCCAAATAAACACAACACCAGAACCTGATATGTGTGAAACACTATTTACCACCAGGTACCGAGTTGATCAAGGTCTTACTGTAATTTTTGATAACGATACGATACGATACGATACGATAAATCTTTATTTATCCCAGGAGAGAAATTGGTCTGCCAACAGTCATAAAACACAACAAGAAATTAAAGTGACAGTGAAACATGAAATTAAAGTGATGAGTGGAAAGTCTAGGATTGGGGATGTGCAAAGTTAGGGGGGGGGGGGGGGGGGGGGGGGGGGGGGGGGGGTGGGGGGGGGGGGGGGGGAGGGGAGTCAGCCTACCCCATGACAGAAGGGGGAGGAGTTGTACAGAATGATACCCACAGGGAAAAAGGATCTCCTGTGGAGTTCTGTGCTGCATCTTAGTTGAACTAGTGTGTTGCTGAAGGTGCTCCTCCGGTTGACCAGTGTGTCATGGAGGGGGTGGGCTGTATTGTTCAAGATGCTCCGCAGTTTGAGGAGCATCCTCCCTTCCAAGACCACCTTCATTGAATCCAACTCCACTTGCAGGACGGAGCCAGCCTTTCTGATGAGCTTGTTGATTCTGTTGCCGTCCATGGCCTTCGCCCTGCAACCCCAGCACACGACAACGAAGAAGATTGCACTGGCCTCTGCCGATTGGGGGAACATCTGCAGCCTCCTCAGAAAGTACAGATGGTTCTGTCCCTTCTTATAGAGTGCCTCGTCGTTCCTGAACCAGTCCAGTTTACTGTCCAGGTAATCTCCAAGGTACTTGTACTCCTGGGTAAACTGCGCATCCACACCCTTAATGGAGACAGGGGTGTTCCTCTCCTCCTAAAGTCCACCACTAAGTCTTATTGGTGTTGAGCTGCAGGTGATTCAGCCCACACCACTCAACAAACTCGATAACCTTCTTCATTGTCTACGATACAATCTATTTTAATGTTATCTGCAAACTTACTAATCATGCCTTGTATATTCTTATAAAATTGTTGACAGAGATGACAAATAATAATGGGCCCAGCTCCAATCCCTGAAACACACCACTAGCCATGGGCCTCCATTCCATAAAACAATGTTTCACCATCACCAGTTATGCTAGCAACAAACTGGAACAGATTGTGAATTTCATCATTGAGACATAAAAATGAATCATCTTTTTTTTCAGTGGTCTCAGTACTGTTTTCTGATGGGTCATTTCCCATTGGAAGGCAATATTGTGCAACAACACCAAGTTGGTAGAGGACTTTGGTTTTACCGATGTTTAACATAAGGTCTATTCTCTTGTAACTTTCGGTAAATGAGTCAATGATGGTTTAGATCTGCAGATCCAAGTATACAGGTATGCAAGTGTAGTCTGCACAGTGCAAATTAATAACTGAGGCTGGAGTTAGTTTAGTTCTGGTTTGTAATACATTTTCCCATTAAATCGCCAGATTTTCTGAACCCTGATGGAAGTTTGTTTGTACAGTTTTACAGCAGGAGAGAGCGAGACACAAGAAACTGCAGTTATTGGAATCATGAGCAAAAACAAAAACTGCTGGAGGAACTCAATGGGTCAGGCAGCATCAGTGGAAGGAATGGACAGACAATGTTTTGGTTCTTCAGACTGACTTAATTCCTTGCACATGGATGCTGCCTGAACTGAAGAAAGATCGAGAAGAAGGTTAACCTCATTCTGCACTGAGATTGTACTCTAGTTGTGTGTTCGTTAGAATATCAGTTAGCTTGTTGTCATGTGGCAGGTATAGAACTGAGATGAATTTCTAAGGGCAGCCAAGTTGAAAAGGATTCTCCACAATCCATCTCATTTGACAAATCAAAGACTTTTGTAAGGTCAAAAAAGTCTGTGTATTATACAATGCTGCTCTCTGCATTTTTCTTGGAGTTGTGTGATATAGATCAAAGTGAACTAGATTCAGAAATTTAACCAGGCTTCAAAGGGGATAAAGTAATGTCACAATCACCCCGAGGCTGAGGTCCAACATAAAAAGCTGTGACCTGAAAAACAGATGGTAAGTGAAAGAGCACAGGACATTCAGTAACCAGTTAATAACATCAGCATGTGTGGATTCTTCAATGCTGACAAAACTATCAACGTCCTAAACACCAAACATAGGAAAGCCAGGAACAGAGACAGTTTCCACACTGTTTCACTCCATGACTCTCTATGAGAGGTAGTCGGCTCCTCTGGAAGGAAAACTTTGAAGAATTCTTCAATGGAGACTCAGAGGCTTTGATGCTAGTATTTTTGTACCTCACCGCATAGCACACTATCCAGACTCGGCTTGGAATTAAAGGAATCAGGACTATGGGGTTTGTGCAGGAATGAGGTTCTGAGGCAAAAGATCTCTTGTGATGTTATGGAATAGAAAGCAGACAAAATGGAGTGAAGTGGCATGCTCCTGCTTCTATTTCTAATTTTAACCAACTGGTTATAAAGGACACCTGCCTCTGAAAAAAATACCTTTGGAACAGATGGTCTCCACGAGAAAGTACTTAAACTTGGCAGACGGGAACATCTGACAGATTATGGGAAACGGAAAGCATGCCAGGAGTCCTCAGACACCATAATGTTTATTGATTTATACAAAATGTTCTAAGAAAATACGTATATAGAATAGGATCATCTTCCTGTGCTACCTGCACTTCTGTGCATTGAATGAATGTCAGCACCGTCACATCCTATAGCACAGAGCCCTGGTGCATTTCATTATAAAGTCAGTCTGACCTGATCTGACCTAAGCTCAAGGACTTAAAGTTGTTTTTAATATCTGACCAGATACTGATAGTCAGGTCTCACAGGGTTCATGTCATGTAGCCAGATTTTTTATTCAATTCTATCAGTCGCAAAATTTCCCTGGGGTTAATAAATGTATTCGTTTTCAGCATAGTTCCTGGAGAGTGACAGAATTTGACCTTCTTTAATCAGCGTTGTGTTGGAAAAATAATCAGCCTCATTGCTTTTACTTCCACTAATAGCCACACAATTACAGCTGTCATAACGCTGTGACTTTCACATTAATCAGTAGTCTCCGGCTTTCCTTAATGAAATCGGAAATTGTCATGATCATCCCTTCTTTAATCAACAGCTCCGGTTAAATACTCAACAACAAGACAAACAAAGGCAAGGATGTAGCAATTTAGATCACTCTCAGGAATTGATGTTAGAGGAGACGGTGTCTTTGAGACTCAAGGGCAGTCAGCAATGCCCAAGACAAGACATGACTGCAACTTTTTAACACTTTTATAGCTACATGAGCAGATGTTGAGGTCAGTTCCAAATCTGCACCTTGTCTTGAATTGGAAGTGAATCAATGCCAAAGATGATGATCATCAACCTTCTTTTCAATTTGTGATCATTTGTATGTTGTATTTCATGTATTCTTGTGATAAAGTATTATTTTCACCCCTGTCAGTAGCAATGTTACAACATTTTGAGATTTTAAAAATCAAGTCTTTAATTTATCCCATCAGATAAAGCATAACAAGAAGTTTAATTTGATACCTAATTCACTTGCATATCTTCAGTATTAAAAAAGTTATGGCAATTTTCATACTTGGAAATTGGCATCTTGTTCCCTATTGCTTTTTCATTGACAACACAAAAGGTGTGATCGGGAACATTTAAAGGCCGATAACTTTCTTAAAATTTAAGAGAACTGAAAGAAATTTTCAGTTATTATTGATTGAAGCATTCTGAAACAAATATGAAACAATCTTACTTAGATGACTTGAAATTAAAGCATATAATTAGTTAGTTACCTAATTGTAGCTAATTACAAAATTCAATTACTAGATCTAAATACCTAACCATTTCTTAAGAATAGATTACCATTTTTAAATAGCCTAAGTGTCCAAATAACATTCACACAAGAATTCAGAATATAACATAATTTTTAAATCTCATTGTCATGGGTTTATAGGCCAAATGGAAGGAATTTAATGTTTAATACCTGTAAATTAATGGCCATTTAAATCAGCTTGCTTTGGGATTTTCAGGAACGGGACCATTTAGAACGTTGTGGATGCGGTGAATTTATACCCCCATATCTGCATCAAATACACTGCCGGTTCTTGGGGGTGGGGGGGGGGGGGGGGGGGGGGGGGGGGGGGGGGGGGGGGGAATCATCATTTTGCAACTTAAAATGTGAATTAAATACATCTTCAGAAACACTTTTATACATAAAAATAAACTACTTTATTTTACCTGGTCCTCCATAAAATCCGTCTCAGTTGTCGGCATTGATGGCTTCAGAAGCTGCTTTTAAAATCATTCCAGCGATTAACTTGTCGTGTGAATTTTAAAAAAAAACACACAGAACGGCCGTAGGAACGATTCTTTAGCAAAATATTGCACTCCAACAAATATTATTCAGGATCAGGTTGGGAAAAAACCCCGTTTTAACCCCGCCCCCCCTCAAACGCACCAAAATTGCGCACACGGCCAGTGGCAGAATTACAGCGCCGCTGAAGGTAAGTTTTGTAACATACCTACTGTCAGAATCCACAGGCAATGTTCACCATTCTGTTGGATAAGCAGGTAAGGATTTAAGATCACCAAGGATAAAAAATACTCAATTTGAGTCCGACATCTGATGCTTTACAGATACTAATCTAATGTTTACCCTCGCAGCTTTCTTCACAAATATTGTGTGGAAACGGATAGGTTAGTCCAATTTATGATCAGACCATATGATCTACAAAAAATGTGAACGTCATTCTTAGGACTCTAAATATTTCCTTCAATTGAATCCTATCATCTTTTCACAATAAAACTTAAATTACTTGGTCCTAAGAGCAGGGAGGTTCTACTGCAGTTGTACAGGGTCTTGGTGAGACCACACCTGGAGTGTTGCGTACAGTTTTGGTCTCCTAATCTGAGGAAAGACATTCTTGCCATAGAGGGAGTATAGAGAAGGTTCACCAGACTGATTCCTGGGATGGCAGGACTTTCATATGAGGAAAGACTGGATTGACTCAGCTTGTACACGTTGGAATTCAGAAGACTGAGGGGGGATCTTATAGAAACTTACAAAATTCTTAAGGGGTTGGACAGGCTAGATGCAGGAAGATTATTCCCGATGTTGGGGAAGTCCAGAACTAGGGGTCAGAATTTAAGGATAAGAGGGAAGACTTTTAGGACCGAGATGAGGAAATCATTTTTTACACAGAAAGTGGTGAATCTGTGGAATTCTCTGCCACAGAAGGTTGTTGAGGCCAGTTCATTGGCTATATTTAAGAGGGAGTTAGATGTGGCCCTTGTGGCTAAAGGGATCAGGGGGTATGGAGAGAAGGCAGGGATGGAATACTGAGTTGGATGATCAGCCATGATCATATCAAATGGCGGTGCAGGCTCGAAGGGCCGAATGGCCTACTCCTGCACCTATTTTCTATGTTTCTATGTTTCTATCACTGAGAGTCGAATAAATCATATTTGAACACTGAAATATTAAACATTAACTTGTCCCAGTGAAATTCTGAAGAAGCCTTTCAGTGAAGTTGTGAACACCCATTCCGATGAAACACTAAACCTTCATTGAATCAATGAAACAGCCATGCGATATGAAACAGAAATGTAATTACTAACTACAAGGAAAACCAAGTTAAAAGATGGAAAGCCATTATGTATTTCTTCACTTCCCTGAAGCGGTAATCTTAAAGGTTTTAGTGCCTGCATGCACTCCAAAAGCATCTATGAAGTATATTTACTCAGGCATTCTTGCATCTGAGAGTATATCAATACATAAAGGCACCTTCCAAATTTCATTCTATAAGGTTAAGAAAGTAACAGTTCAATGAATCACAATATTGAATAATCAATCATGTTCAGAAAGGCCCACATGTGAATATAGCCCCATACTGATGATTTCATAAGTTGAATTAATTCTAGACATTACTTTCCTTAATAGTGAGCAACAGAGGTATTTCACTCTGTCAGGATTTACATTTTTGAGAAAGGTAACAGTTTTTTTATCGTAAAGAGACTTTGTGACCAAATTTATAAACTTTCAACATTATGAAGGGTATTGCCAAGGATGACACAAAAAATATATCACTTTGATAAAAGATTCAACTATCTGTGTGTAACATTTATATGGGGGAGTTGAATTTGGAAAGTTCTTCATCTAATTTGATCTAATCATACTACCTGTAAGAATTTGCTCTTATAATAGTATTGCTATACATTAAATGTGTCCTGATTTAATTAATTCATCTGATAAGTTAATTTTAATTGTTGATCATACCCTGTCTGTATTGTTTCTTGAAATCAGTGTGAAATTGTCAATTCTGGACATTTACTACAGTTTCTCTCTCCATAGATACTGCCAGACCTGCTGAGTGCTTCAGAATTTATTATTTTATGTCAGATAACAAGCCTAATGTGACTCTCTTGCCCAACTTTCATTCCTACAGAAACAACTTACTGTTACAAATGAACACTTACTGTCACCAGCCCCATTTGACCTGACATTGCTTTTTGTGCCTGGTTGCTTTGTTCATCGATCCTTTAGATCCATTAGCACCCTTGGTCCTATACTTTGTAATTGCCATTACATATCTGTAACCCTCTCTACTTCACCCTTAAAGATGTCCCGATAGCTACTGACCAACTCTTGCTACTGTTTCCCTTCATTGTTCAGCACCTCTTTACCTTAGACTGATTTGTAAATTGTCTTTTCTTTAATATAAAATCAATATGTCATGTATATTTTGGATCTGTTGGTGGTTGTTCTCTTTCTAATAGAGCCATCAGCAGCCTTGCCTAATTGCCTGAACCAGCAGTTTTATTGTGTCTCATTGAAATCTGACACATCGGAAATGAGTGCTCTAATGAATGCTTAAACTGTGTATATGTCATGGAATTATAATATTTGGAATTCAAAGGCTCGACCAGTTCTTGCCTTCAAATGTTTCATGGAAGAAGGGATTAGTCAACACTGAATTGCCCAAAAAATGTGTATAGCTAAGAAATATATTTACTTGTGATGAAGCTTGTCAGCATCTTTTTTTGTCTAAGCTGTCATTTGCAAGTTTTACATAAATCTGGTGTTCCATTTTGATGACTTGGCTGTAATCATGTGATCAGATCTTTGGCTAAATGACCTGTGTAGCAAGGAACTGCAGATGCTAGTTTTCATCGAAGATAGACACAAAATGCTGGAGTAACTCAGCGGAAGATTGTAGATTTACTAAGTGGTTTTCGGTGAAGAATGTGGTCTGATGTTACGCCTTCATTAAAGGATTTCTTAAGGCAAGAATTAATATGAAGCATGACCAATTTAGCACAGCTATGATGATAGGGGGTGTTGTTTCATATTCTCCACTTGTATTACAAGGGGTTGCAATTTCCATGATCCCATATGAAATGATTCAAACACAATCAGGTTTCTCTAAAGGTTCTCTAAAGGTTAAAACACAGAACTTACAATTAGGACCATGTACCAAGAGGGCAGTTTGGGACTTTGGTGTTTAGCCAATATTTCTTTCTTGGGCAGAGGAGCAGTTTTGTGTACGGAGAGTGTTGACTTTGTTCCAATAAGGCTTATGATGATGTGAACTGTTTATAAACAATTTCTCAGCTCCGTTGTGAGTACACTTGGTTTAGTTTAGTTTATTATTGTCACGTGTACTGAGGTACTGTGAAAAGGTTTTATTTGCATGCTATTCAGTTAAGGGAAAGACCATACACGATAACAATCAAGCTGTACATGGTGCACAGATAAACGATAACGGGTACAGATAAAGGATACCGGGTACAACATTAGTGCAAGGTAAAATCCAATCAAGTCCTATTAAAGATAGTACAAAGGTAGTTGGTAGGTCAGGACTGCACTCCCCTTTATTCTAAGACTGTGGCCCCTGGTTCTGGACTCGCCCAACATTGGGAACATTTTTCCTGCATCTAGCTTATCCAGTCCTTTTATAATTTTATATGTTTTTATAAGATCCCCCCCGAACTCCAGTGAATACAAGCCTAGTCCTTTCAATCTTTCCTCATATGACAGTCCTGCCATCCCAGGGATCAATCTTGTGAACCTACGCTGCACTGCCTCAATCGCAAGGATGTCCTTCCTCAAATTTGGAGACCAAAACTGTACACAATACTCCAGATGTGGTCTTACCAGAGCCCTGTACAACTGCAGAAAAACCTCTTTACTCCTATACTGAAACCCTCTTGTTATGAAGGTCAACATTCCATTAGCTTTCTTCACTGACTGCCGTACCTGCACGCCAACTTTCAGTGACTGGTGTACAAGGACACCCAGATCTCGCTGCCTAATCTAACCTAATCTAATCCCATTGAGATAATAATCGGCCCCCCTTGTTTTTGCCACCAAAGTGGATAACCTCACATTTATCTATATCTGCCATGCATCTGCACACTCACTCAACCTGTCAGGTCATCCTGCAACCTCCTAACATCCTCTTCACAGTTCACACTGCCACCCAGCTTTGTGTCATCCACAAACTTGCTAGTGTTGCTCCTAATTCCCTCTTCCAAATCATTAATATTTCTGGTAAACTCTGAGCCTTGCGGCACTCCACTGGCCACTGCCTGCCATTCTGAAAAAGACCCGTTCACTACTACTCTTTGCTTCCTGTCTGCCAACCAATTTTCAATCCATGTCAACACCCTACCCCCAATACTATGTGCTCTAATTTTAGTCACCAGTCTCCCGTGCGGGACCTTATCAAAGGCTTTCTAAAAGTCTAGATACATTACATTCACTGGCTCCCCTTCATCCATTTTATTTGTCACATCCTCAAAAGATTCACATTTCTTGTCACATGTGCCAATTAAGGTACAGTGATATTTGACTTACCATGCAGCCACACAATTAAAAAGAACACAACACAATTAATAGAACAATAGAATTTAACATAAACATCCACCATAATGATCACTGTGATGGAAGGCAATAAATTTCAGTCAGTCTTCCTCCTTTTGTTCACCCGTATTTGGGGCCTTGATCCTCCGCAGTCACCGCTACAGACGGCCCGATGTAAACGCCCTCTCATCGGGATGATCAAAGCTCCGACATCGGGATGAATGGAAAACACTCCGGAGTTTTAGATCAAGGATGTGAGGTTTATTGTAGACTAACACGTAGTTCTGGAACATACAAGTTGGTGCCATTAAATGACATACTTGCATGATTTTTAGATGCATGGTAATATACTATGTTATATTCCCTCGTATGGGGAAAATAAAACTGAAATATATTTCACCAATTACTGGTTCAATCTGTTTACTAGCTTTCTTCGGTGCTTAGACTTTAAATCTATTTGGGGCTCCTGGCAATGTCATTATTTCTTGATCTGAAGAAATTAAGACATCCCAATTTAACTCACTGTTGATTTGTGTTTCTTCTTCTGTAGTTGATTCCGCATCATCTTGCAGGCATATCGCAATGAACCGTGGTGATTTTTTATTTTTGTTTCAACTGTGCATCCAAGCTAAGATGTACAAAATTTGCATGATCCCTAAGTACAGATGCATGTACAGCTATATCATGGTGCATGTGGTGCTATACAACACTTGAACAAGAAGTTAGCTGATGGAGATTCATTGCCAAATTGGAAAAACGTTAAAAAAATTGTCTTGAACAATGGCTTCAGAATACATCAAAACCTTTCACTTATGCCAGTTGAGACAGTTGGGAATTTATAATTGCTTGAGCCACTTTCTTCTGGAATGTACAGTACCTTGTTTCTGTGGAAGAACAGAGTGTGATTGAATAGCTGTCTTTACAACTGTATCCAGAATTATAGCCACTTATGGTGGTGATTCTATTTTCCGAATAGAAATTTCTCTAACTTCTTTTGACAATAGGCTACTGCTGTCCTCGGACAATGGATGGAATTCTTTAGCATTTTCTTCTGCCACATCTGTCTAGGCTGCAATCTTGAAAACTAGTTCAATCAAAAGGCTTTTTACACACTTCAACAAAGAGTGGATATGTTCATCTTTAAACCATCACAAATCCATCCTGCAGCACGCTATTTACAAGCTCACCAGAGCTGCACCATCCAAAGAGCTTTTTCAACACTGCAACATAATTACTAACTGTTTCAACCATTCTTTCATTCCTCATAGGTAGACAAAAATGCTGGAGAAACTCAGCGGGTGAGGCAGCATCTATTGAGCGAAGGAAATAGGTGACGTTTCGGGTCGAGACCCTTCTTCATTTGTCATGCTCAGTTTAGGTCTCTGCCAGCTCTACCTGTGGACTGAATTTTTCCTCCAATTCTGTGATGCTTCTATGAATGGAACATCTTTGGCTTTTGATGGAGCAGCATGATTAGTAAGCACGCAAAACAGAAGCAAAAGCAAAAAGAAAAATGCCGGAGAATCTCATCAGCTCTGAACCAAAGCACTAAAACGCCTGTCCCACTTAGGCGATTTTTCAGGCGACTGCCGGTGACTGTCAAGTCGTAGCAGGTTGCTGAAAAATCGGCGACTGGAATGGTGACTGGAACGGCGACTGTCAGAGTGGAACACACACACACATACACACGTCGCTTTCTTCACCTGCCAGTTATCCAGGCGGGGGGACAGGGCAAGGGGGGAGCGCTGTCTGAGTGAAATTCACACGGTGCAAAGCCAATGTGATAGACACACACCACGATGAAGAGGAAGATTGGTGCTGTAATTAAGACAGTGAAGGCACAGTGTACGGGAAGGGTCACTTAAGTTCTTTAAAAGAGAGGGGGGAAGAGGGGGAGGGGGGGGGGAGAAGGAGTGGAGACAACTTTTAAGAAGCCTGAGATACATGGCTGTGAAGCTCAGCGGACATTAGCATTACCGGTCGGTTATCCTTGCTGCTGAAAATGACTGTTTATGTTTTTTTTCCCAATGAGCCAGAATGCGGGAACTACTCACGACCATCAAGGCGACTCCCCGGCAACCACCCGCGAACATGTGGCAACTGCATAGTTTCCTGTAGTCGCCTATAAAGTCGCCCAAGTGGAACAGGCCCATAACCCTGTTTCTCTTCCCACAGATGCAACCTGGCCTGTTGAGTATTTTCTGCATTTTCTGTTTTTATTTTAGATTTCCCGCATCTGCAGATTAATTGATTTTCACTTAATGTGAGGAATAGGTCTCAGCACCAATCTCCTCTTGTATAATAGCATATTTGTGTCATCTACCAACAGTATTTGATGCCATTTGTAGGTAATCTTCTCTTACACCAATTATCTGTGTTTTGCTTTCAACTTGAACAGATGGAATAAAACCACATAAGTCTCACAAAGCAGTATAATTTAGAATACTTGTTAATAATTTAATGAAAATGAGCAACACTGTAACTGACATAACATGAAATGCAAAAATAATGAAACATAACTTAACAAGAGACTACAGAATGTTGAAAAGTCTTGTGAACCTTTGAGGTTCCTTGCCACCATCGATCAGGAATCTCCTCGTACTGGGGAAAGTGTTTGAGTTGATTATAGTTATGTATAGTATTGTCTGATTTGATTGCAAAACACCACTTTTCACTGTACTTCAATACACAACCATAATAAAACCTAAACATTTCCAGCTCAATAACGCCATTCCTACAGCAGGGTGACCATAGCTGAACACAATATATCCAAGTACAGAGTCTAATACAACATAATGTCCCAAATTCAGGGCTCAGTTGGCTGACGGAAGAATGCCAATGTGTCAAATGCATTCCTCATCACCTTATCTACCCATGATGCCACTTTCAGGGAACGATGTACTTGTACTTTTTGATCCCCCAGCTCTGCGAAGCTCCGCAGGGCCCCAACCATTCACTGTGGAGGTCCTGATCTAGTTTGACTTCCCAAATGTAACTCCACAAATTTATCTGAATTAAAGTCCATTAACCATTCCTTAGCCCATTTACCCAGCTAATCGCGATCCTGCTGTCATTCTTGATAACCATCTTCACTGTCCACAATACCATCTATTTTGGTATCATGTGCAAACCAACTCATCATTTGTACATTCTCATCCAAATTATACAGATAGATGACAAACAGCAATGGGCTCTGCACCAATCCCTGAGCTACACCACTAGTCACAGGCCTCCTGTCCAAGAAATAACCTTCCACCACCACCCTCTGTTTCCTATCATGAAACAAATTCTGTATCCAGTTAGTTAAAAAACTGAAATCAAATTTGTGCGACTCCCACAAACAAAACCTTGCTGGCTATCCCTAAACAACTCCAGTCCATCCAAATGCATGTATATCTTGTCCATCAGAATCATCTTCAGTAACTTTGACACTGCAGATGTAAGTTTAGTTGTCTATAGTTCTTAGGTTTTTCTTTGCAGCCCTTCTTAAATAGAGGCACCACATTAGCCATCCTCCAGCCTACTGGCTTCTCACCCATGTCTATAGATGATCCATATATCTCAGCTTGGACTCGTGCAATTATTTTCTCCAGCTTCTCACAGTGTCCTTGGAAATATCGGACCAGGCTTGGAAGATTTATCTAACTTTATGCATCTTTGGATATTCAGCACCTCCTTGATTTTAATACAGACCTTCCTCAAGACATCTTCATTAATTATCCCAAGTTCCCCTGTCTTCATGTCCTTCTCTGCAGTACAGAGGAGAAATATTCATCAAGTTTTGAAGTGGGACCCAAAGGTGGGAAATACTATCCAATCAAATCAAGTTGGCTTAAGCAATTATGGTGTTTGATTATCTTGTCTTGATGAAATTATCTTGGACTAATTTGTCTTTACAAAGAACCTGATGTGAATGATTAGTGGAATGAGGCTGAACATAAGGCTGACATTTCCTGGGCTTGAAACGAAGAAAGGTCTCAACCTGAAATGTTGTCAGTCCAATTAAGCATTTCAGTTTGAAAAAAATAGGTTGGACAGATATTGCCTGAACTACTGAATTCCCTTACCAGTTTGTTTTTGCTCTAGATTCCAGCATCTGCAGTTTCTCGTGCCCATTTCACAAGCCTTATCCTATACGGATATTTATATCAGATAACCTTTATCTTGAATTATAGATTCAAGATATTAATCTAACAGACTGTAGTTTGTAGTGAAGACTAATTAGATTCAAGTTTATATTTCAGCAGGAATGTATCATGATTATTGTAATCATTGCACTCACTTTGAAATTTGAAAAGTATTTTTTTCTTGCCAAGACTCCCTTTAAACTAATTTCTGATCCCCTTTAAATTTTCTGTCACTAAACATTACAATTGAACAATGTTTAGAAAGCAATTTAGTTCTAAAAGTTTTTATTTTGCATATATTTAACATTTGGTGCAGCTTGATTAATAGATGTAGATTTATAACCAATCCAAGGATTTTAATTTGAATGAATTGCCTGTGACTGAATCAGTTTTATTAACAACCTTAGGGTTAAAAAGCAAATCAGTTTTTAAAGCCTCCACAAAGACCCACAAATAATCATCATTAAATCCATAAAGGAAGTTATTATAACATGGGATTTGGCCACTTTTAGTGATGGAACTAACGTAAAAGAAAACAGTGGAAGAAATTGCATTTGAAATTCCTCTGTATTGTTCTTCCTATTCTGATTCAGCAAAACAGGTGTGTAGAAACTAAGAATAGAACCAATAGAAACTGAGCAAATAGCAAAACCTGCTCACTTCAAATCATCGGGTTTTCTGTAAATTTGTTCTCACTTTTTTATCTGTCCAATTCATTTGTTTCAAACTGAAATGCTTATGTGTTTGAGTATTTTACCATTAGAACTAATTAGAGCAGAGGTGTTGATGTCTTTTGATTGCTTAGATGAAGACAATGCAATCTCACATTTTATCTTTATTCTCATAAAACTGGTTCAATTGTTGATTGAAAATGCTTATATCCAATGCTTTAAATAACAAGTATAAAGAACTCTGCATTGTTGCATTCCTGCCTCTGTGCCTCAAGCTATTGTTGAGGAGCAGGGGAATTCCATGTCATCATCAGTTTGGTTGCAAGCAAAATAAGAAAAGGTGGCATGGCATCAATATATCTGACACGTTCATGCACAATTGAATATTAACAAATTCCATTCATGATGGAAATTAAATGAGATAACATTTAAGAGCATGGTTACTTTGCGTCTCCAGTATCTAAGGTTCTTTAAGCTTCTTGAAAAGTCCACACTCCCAGCTATGTATCAGCCCCAGGCTAGCAGTTTCCACTTCTACTGAAATGGTCCATACAAGTGTACATCAAATAATTCTCAAGTATACAAGTGTGTGTTGTCACTCATGATTCAGTGTTAACTGTTGATCAGCAGGCAAGTACAACCTGGTGTAGGTTTATCTGCCAACCTAAATTATACCAAATTCATCTAAATTCAGTCAATTACAGCAAGGGTTGGACAATCCACTGTAGCTACAACACAGCACTGTTCAAAGTGATTGCCACTGAGTATTAATGGACTACGCTGTCACTGAAGATGCAAATAGCAATGACTATTTGCAGGAAAATAGTCCATATCAGGTGAAATCAGTACTATTGATTTGGTGACACCGCTGGGAATTTTAAATGCAAGTAGTTAGATAAATTGAGAAAAAAAGTTAGAATCATTAATAATGACCATGATGCCATCGAGTTGTTGCAAAGATATGAGTGTAAATCTGGTATCTTTATTCTGTGAAGTAGTCCAGCAAAACACATACCTCCGGGGCAATAATGGATGAGTAATTAATGCTGGTGGAGGCAGCTGTACCTATGTCTTAAGGGCCTGTCTCACTTGGGCATCATTTACGCGACATCATTTATGCATCACGTGCATTATGCGCGCATGGCGCGTGGTGAGGCGTGAGCAGTGATGCGTGGTCGCGTGCGGCGCCCCAGGATTTTTGGATTCACAAAATCTTCGCGCTACCTGCATGACGTACAAATGGCGCCCAAGTGGGACACGCCCTTTAGGAATGTAAGTGAGTGAAGTCTTATGCCAACGACAGATCATTAACAGCCAATTAAATAGTGTGGCCCAGGACATGGCAGTCATGGTAGCGCAGCGGTAGAGTTGTTGCCTTACAGCGCTTGCAGCGCCGGAGACCTGGGTTCCATCCCGGCTACGGGTACTATCTGTATGGAGTTTGTATGTTCTCCCCGTGACCTGCGTGGGTTTTCTCTGAGATCTTTGGTTTCCTCCCACATTCCAAAGACGTGCAGGTATGTGGGTAAATTGGCTTTGGTATAAATGTAAATTGTCCCTAGTGTTATATAGGATAATGTTAATGTATGGGAATCGCTGGTCGGCGCGGACCCGGTGGGCCGAAGAGCCTTTTTCCGCACTGTATCCTTGAACTAAACTAAACTATCGAATCAGTTGTTTGAAAACTGGCTCAGTTGCTACTAGACCCCAGTCATGAATAATTATCGCTTGATTGACTCGTGACGTATTTTGTGCTTGGTGGATCCTTGAATGTAGCATCACTTTGGAAAAGGCAACTTCATATCCTTCGCATTCTCGAGCAGTGGAGATGGTTGAAAGCTTCAAGTTCTTGGGAATAAATATCACCAGTAATTTGTCCTGGACCAGCCACATTGAAGCAATGGCCAAGAAAGCACAATACACCTTCCTTAGAAGGCTTAGGAAGTGCGACATGCCCTAACAACTCTCACTAACTCTGTAAGATGCCCCGTTGAAAGCATTTTATTGGGATGCATCACAACATGCATTGGGAACAGCTCCATCCAAGACTGCATGAAATTGCAGAGAGTTGTAGCTTCTTCCCAGCTATTACCAGGCAGCTGAAACATCCTTTCACCAACTAGAGAACAGTCCTGACCTCCCACCCACCTCATTAAAGACATTGGAACTATCTTTAATCGGATTTACTGGATCTTTTCTTGCACTAAATGTTATACCTGTTATCCTCTATCTGTACACTGTGTATGGCTTGACTGGAATCATGTATAGTTTTTTTGCTGACTGGTTAACATGCAACCGTATCTCCGTACACGTGACAATAATAAATTAAACTTTCTGCTCAAACCTAAAGGAAGTGCCATGATTTTGTGATTGTTTCATTTATTTAGTTACTGTTAGTTGTTAGTTGAACCAGGTATTATAGCAACACTTTCGGTAGGTACATGGATAGGAAATGTTTAGAGGGATATGGGCCAAACGCAGGCAGGCGGATCTAGTGTAGATGGAGCATCTTGGTCAGCAAGTGCAAGTTGGCCTGAAGAACCTGTTTCTGTACTGTATGACTATGACTACAGACACATCAATCTAGAAGACAGTGGGAAGTCAGAGATAAAAGTTAGAAGACCATTTTCCTTGAATATGGAAACACAGTAGACCAGTCTGAGGAAGGGTCTTGACCCAAAACGACACCCATTCCTTCTCTCCAGAGATGCTGCCTTGTCCTGTTGAGTTACTCCAACTTTTTGTGCCTATCTTCGGTTTTAAACCAGCATTTGCAGTTCCTTCTTACACAGTTGTGTTTAGTTTAGACTATTGGAAAGAAGGAAAAAATAATTATATCTCTTCAGAGCTGGAGATATTTGGTCAAAAATTCTCTTTTATTTCCCACGTGTCTCATGAGCAGCATAATGGTGGTGCTGATGCCTTATGGTGCCAGAGACCCGGGTTCGGTCCAGACCTCAGGTGCTGTCATTGTCGAGTATGCATGTTCTCCCTGTGGCCACGTTGGTTTCCTCAGGGTTCCTCCCACATGCCTATGATGTGTGGGTTTGGAGGTTATTTGGTCTCTGCAAATTGCATGTGTATCGAGTGGATACAAAAGTGGACTAACTTACAACTAGTGTGAATGGGTGGTCGATGGACTTGGTAGGCAGAAGGACCTGTTTCCATATTGTATGTTTCAATCAATCAGTCATCCTGAATTACTGGAATGTGTAGTTGTTTTTCTACCATACGCTCATCTCCCACTATACCAACATTTGGTCTCCAACGTTCTCAAATAAATGATGGTCTCTCAGCTCTGTGACGTGATCCAGCAGAATGGTTCTGTGAATTAGAACTACTCAATGATTAAAAATTCATTGAGATTAATTGCTAAATTACTAGTATTTGATCGTTAAGCAAGTATAGAAAACCTATGTTTTTAATGTTCCAATAAACAAACTGTCTTGACAATCAGTTATAATCCAAATTCGCATCTTTGTGTTTTTATTGCTCTAGGAAGAAATGGAGAAACAAGATATTTCTTTGACAAATTCTACTTGACACAAATTAATTGTTCAAGAACTGAAAATATGAGCTTGGTACATCTTTGTTTCTTGAATTAAATTCAAATTTCACATTGATTTGTTATCTTGCATACCATTTTCATTGTTTAACATTTAACTGCAACTCAGTTTGAATGCATCTGTAGCAATGAGTGAAAAACTATGTTTATATATACGGTCATCTGTTGAGGCACAATGGGACAGCCAGATCTGATTTAAAATTACTGCCGCAATTATACAACCATTTGTCTCAATTGATTTTGTTAAGTCGACAATCAATCAGGCCAAGATGCATGCCTGCAAAGTACTCTTTACAGTTCTTGGAATTTCTTCACAGATAGGTTCAGAGACTGGACTGGGTATCACCAAGCTGTTATTTCCCTTGCAGCTTCCTCCAACTGATCAAGTAGCAGGTGGAGGCTACAATGATCTCTAATATAGCTGTTATTGGGCACATAGCCAGGTGATGGTGTGAGGACATGGGCATGAGTACCCTGGAGCTCAGGACAGGAGTGTGGGGCCTGGGTAGGCAGCCTTATGTTCATTGGGATTTGACTGCCTTTCAGTTTTTACTTGGGTCAGGTATTGATGACGAGCCTAAACGAGATAAACCAGAATCAGAATTGGGATCTAGCAAAGACTATAGTACAACTAGACTAAGTTGGGTCCCTGTCACACGGAAGGCCTGGTCCCCCAACGCAAATCGTTCCCCAATGCAATATTCCTCCACTCACCTGTTCCCTCCCAATGCAACCCGTTCCCCCCCCCCCCCATATTGCACCACTCACGCATAGCACTCAACTGCGCAGGTGCGGCTCATTTCACCTCATTCCCCAGCACTCCCTCCCCTCCCTCTTCTCCTCCTCCCCACCCCAATCCTTCCCTCCATCTACTTTCCCCTACCCTCAGTCACTCCCTCCCTCCATAACTCCTCTCCTCTCCCTACCCCCTCCTATCCGTCTTTCCCCCACTCCTCACCTCCCCCTATACCCCCACTATCCCTCTTGACCTTCCCCCACTGCCCTCCTCACCGTCTATTCACCACCCCCTACCTCCCCCACTCCCCTCCCCCCTCCTCTCCCTCTATTCCCCCTCCTCCCCCACTCTCCTTCCTCACTTCCCCCACTTTCCCCCTCTCCCTCCCTACCATGGCCTCTCCCTCATTTACATCACTTTCCGTCCTCACCTCCGCAGGATCTATCCCTTCTCCTCCTCCCCTCCCCCAATTCCTCCCTCACCTTTCCCTCATTCTCCTTTCTCCTACCTTCAGTCCCTCCCTCTCTCCATCCATAAAAAGCAGCATCTGCAGTTCCTTCCTCCACAGGTCTTTCATTGTTAGCTGTGGTTTAGATCCCGTTGACTTGACGATTGGACCAGTTTGCATCGTGTGTGTGTGTGAGTTACTCAAACTCTGCGCAAAGTGCTCGGCCACCCTGCAACCCGACTCTCCCTCCCTCCCACCTTCTGCCCACTCCGGCTCAGCCGCCGCTCGGCTCGGATCATCCCCGTCCTGTCCGCCCACCCGCTACTGTTGCTCGGCCCGTCCCCGCCCTGCCCACTTGCCTGCTCGCTGCTACCGCCACGCCATGGGGGGGGGGAGTCGATGGTCGGCACGGTGGGCACCACGAGTTTCAATGATCCAAGGTCGTGAGGGTGAGTTACCGCAACGGAGGCGGCGGAGGAGATGGACCCGGGGGGACAGGTAGACGGGATCGCCATTGCCACAGAGTGTGGGCGGGGAGGGTCGGCCTCCACTGAAACCCCCGTGGCCAGGGGGAGACGATAGACAAGTTACTGTGAGGAGGGGAGAGAGTAGTTTGTGAATGAGGCGGGAGAGGCCACTGCCGGTGGGGCAGGAAGGGGTGTCACCAACCCGGCCGTGGCATTGACTGACAGGAGAAGAAACCAATCTGCGTGGCGCTGCCTGAAGAAATCTGCGCACGCGTGATTTTTAAGATTTTTAAACCTTGATAATTTTTACAATATTCCACCGATCGGAACTAAACTTGTTGCACTCGCAGCACAGGAGAACGGTGAGTAACCTGGTGAAAAATCATAGCACTATTGGGTGCCGTTTTTGCGCTAATAGAAGAATCCCGCAAACTAGAAAAGCAGATCAGTTTTAGTTATATAGATAGATGTATAGATAGATGGATGGATGGATGGTTTAGATATATAGACAGACAGACAGACATACAGACAGACAGACAGACAGACAGACAGATAAATAAATAGTCTGAAGAAGGGTTTCGGCCCGAAACGTCGCCTATTTTCTTCGCTCCATAGATGTTGCTGCACCCGCTGAGTTTCTCCAGCAATTTTGTGTACCTTCCATCTTCCAGCATCTGCAGTTCCTTCTTGAACAGATAAATAGATATACTGGTTTAGATCTGGATCCAGTAGAAATTCAAAATCTAGAGTAAAACTGTGTTCCGCCGGACCCAATGATGGAATTGCTCCAAACCCAATGCTGCCCTAAGTGTGATGCAAAATGCTGGAGTAACTCAACGGGTCAGGTAGCATCTCTGGAGAAAAAGGATGGGAGACGTTTTGGGGCAGGACACTTCTTCAGACTCAAGATCCAGTCTTCAATTAAGGGGCCATGTCCAGGTGTCTGATCAAGTTATGTTCATGTTGATTGTAATTTGAACATTAATTAACAACCCTAATGTAACTCTCTTGCACAACTTTCATTCCTACAGCAACAACTTACAGTTACAAGTGGATGTCAGTAGCTCCATTTGACCTGACATTGTTTTTTGTGCCTGGTTGCTTTGTTCATTGACCATTTAGATCCATTAGCACCCTTGGTCCTATACTTTGTAATTAACATTACATATTTCGAACCCTCTCTACTCACCCTTAAAAATTTCCACATAGCTACTGACCAACTCTTGCTACTGTTTCCCTTCATTGTTCAGCACCTCTTTACCTTATACTGATTTGTAAATTGTCTTTTCTTTAATATAAAAGCAATATGTCATGTATATTTTGGATCTGTTGGTGGTTGTTCTCTTTCTAATAGAGCCATCAGCAGCCTTGCCTAATTGCCTGAACCAGCAGTTTTATTGTGTCTCATTGAAATCTGACACATCAGAAATGAGTGCTCTAATGAATGCTTAAACTGTGTATATGTCATGGAATTATGAAATTTGGAATGCAAAGGCTCGACCAATTCTCGTCTGCAAATGTTTCATGAAAGGAGGGATTAGTCAACACTGAATTGCTCAAAAAATGTGTATAAATATATTTACTTGTGATGAAGCTTGTCAGCATCTTTTTTTGTCTAAGCTGTCATTTGCACTAAGTTTTACATAAATCTGGTGTTCCATTTTGATGACTTGGGTGTAATCATGTGATCAGATGTTTGGCTAAACTACCTGTGTAGCAAGGAACTGCAGATGCTGGTTTACACCGAAGATAGACACAAAATGCTGGAATAACTCATCGATACAGGCAGCATCTCTGGATAGAAGGATGGGTGACATTTCTGGTGAGTCTGATGAAATGTCTCGACCTGAAACATTACCCATTCCTTCTATCCAGAGAAGCTGCCCGTTCTGCTGAGTTACTCCAGCATTTTGTATCTATCTTCTGGCCATACTATCTCCCTGTCCAAAATGTATTTTACATTCAATATTCCATTCATGTTAAACACGGCTCAAGAATGGCTTTTGAACTACCCGTGTTATCAGTTGGATCAACAGATAGATCACACGTGTGTTAGGAAATGATTGATGACAGAAAGCTAAGCAAGAAGACTTTGATGCTCATTCACCTAATTGATCAAGACTTCGAGATCGAATCAGCAAGCACACAGTGCTATTTTTGTGCCAACTACTACCAGCTCGTTTGCCTGCTCCACAGAATTATCTCAGAATTACAGTTGCATTATTCAAAAGTTGCTGTAATTTCAGTACAGTTTTCACTGACAACCAATGACATAAACAAAAATAATCTCGTTTTCCAATGCAGTGTACAACATCATAGCATGCCTAGGGTTTCAATGTTCCTGAGGGATTTTGGTCGCACCCATATTGTGATTATAGTGTCTCCTTGAATGCTACTTTTGAAGTGTCCAATACACATCTTTGGTTTAAACCAGCATCTGCAGTTCCTTCCTATACTTCCAATATCTGTTAGATCTCTCTGATTCAAATGCATTTTTCTCATAATCCTATACCCAGCCAACATCTGTTTTTATATTAGGTTTCCATCACAAGCAGTTTGCTTTGATTTGCATGAATGCAACATGATGGCCAAAAGATTTTGGGGGACGTCAGCTTTCTTGTGGAAGAATGTTAAGACCTGCAACCCATTATTTGAATAGGTGATGGAATTTGAATTGCAATTTTCTTAAGGCAATCGAATAAGGATGTGGTGATATAGGAAAACACAACTGATACATCCCCCCCCCCCCCCCCCCCCTACCCTTTTGTTTTGTTAGGTTCAATATTTCGTCCATGTGCTGGTTGCTTTTCGAACATATACAGTTGCTTGTACTAATTTGTTTGAGAGCCAGATGCTCCACAGTAACCATGTGCTCCCTTGATGTCCTCTGTCTATCTGAGATCACAGCAAAAAAACAATGTTTTTTAATCTCTTCGTTCAAGGTTTTTCCATATGCTGTGTTCCAACGTGCACTGCTGCTGGAACTCTGCAAAAGTTTAGAGGCTCTGTCTGTTAAATATTCTTACATATTTAGAGTTAACTGAGTTTGTCCTCAAAAACAGCCACATCGACCCCTCAGTGCAGAAGGGTGAGATTCCAGGAGTTCCCGGCTGCTTGGAACACACTGGAGTTGTCACGCAACGCATCAGAGAAGCCCATGAAAATAGAGGTGACCTAGTTGTTCTATCGTCAGACCTGGCCAATGCCTACGGGTCCATACCACACAAACTAGTTGAGCTCGCATTACACCGACACTATGTTCCCAGCAAGATCAAGGTCCTGATCCTGGATTATTACCATAATTTCAGGCTGAGGGTGACTTCTGGGTCAGGAACATCAGACTGGCATCGGCTTGGAAAAGGAATAAAAACGGGCTGCACCATGGAAAAGGAATAAAAACGGGCTGCACCATGGAAAAGGAATAAAAACGGGCTGCACCATGGACGACCTTACCATCACCACAACATCAGTCCCAGGAAGTAGGCGGATCCTACTAGGTCTTGAGAAACTTATCACCTGGGTAAATATGAGTTTCAAGCCAACAAAGTCAAGGTCCATGGTGCTGAAGTAAGGGAAGGTGACTGACAGATTCCACTTCTTACTATCCGGAACTGCCGTTACCTCCATCACTGAGCAACCTGTCAAGAGTTTGGGGAAGCTTTTTGACGCAACTCTGAAAGACTCTGCCGCCATTCAAAAGTCCATCGAAGACCTTGAAGCCTGGCTCACCAAAGTCGACAAGTCAGGTCTGCCTGGTAGATTCAAGGCCTGGATCTATCAGCATTCCATCCTGCCCCGAGTCCTGTGGCCTCTGCTGGTTTTACGCTGTTCCATTGACCACAGTTGAGTCCCTCGAAAGGAAGATCAGTGGCTTTCTCCACAGTTGGCTCGGCCTTCCCTGCAGCCTTAACAGTGCAGCACTGTATGGGACCAGTAACATCTTGCAGCTCCCATTCAGTGGCCTCATGGAAGAGTTTATGGTGGCTCGAACAAGAGAAGCTCTGCGGTACAGGGACTCCAGGGACCAGAAGGTGTCATCGACTGGCATCGAGGTGAGAACAGGGAGGAAATGGAGGGACACCATCTAATCCAGGAAGAGGTCCGAGCAGGTGTGGAGGAAGAGCGTGTGAGCAGGACCGTGGGGCTCGGGCAGCAGGGAGCGTGGACAAGGTGGGAGAGCATACCGCAGCGCAGGATTATCTGGTCAAACATCATGTAGGCAGACGTACAGTGCATCTGGTTCCTTGTCCAAGCTGTCTACGATGCCTTACCAACCCCAGCAAACGTCTGGGGCAAGATCGAGACACCTTCCTGCCCACTTTGCTCTGAAAGGGGATCATTAGAACATCTCCTCAGCAACTGCCCAAAGCCCCTTGGGGAAGGTCACTTGCGGTGGCGCCATGACCAGGTGCTCAAGGTGGTTGCTGAGAGCATAGCCACTGCCATCGGTAACAGCAAACACCACCATGCCCCAAAGAAATCAATCACTTTTGAAGTGGGTAACGAGAGGAAACGCGCAAAGTACCAGGAACTGGTGGAGATGTGCCAGGACAGAGGCTGGAAGACATACTATGAGCCCATAGAGGTGGGTTGTAGAGGCTTTGCAGGAGGCTCACTCTGCAAGCCCTCAACCAGTTGGGCATTATGGGGCTGGCAAAGAAGAGGGCCATTCAATCCACAAGCGAAGCCACAGAGAAAGCCACCAGGTGGCTTTGGATTAAGAGGACTGATCCATGGGCGGTTGCTGCTGGGACGCAAGTCGGGGCTTGATCAACCCCGGCTGGGTCGCCTGGGCAAGGGTGTCTGATGTTGTAAGACCCGAAACACCTGTTGACCCGTTGACCCCAGGCCACATCACTGAGGATGCGTCCCAGCGCATCTAGGAGATGTATCTCTCACACATTGGGAAGTTCGAGACTATATGTCATGAGCACATAGAGACCCTACATTAGTGATGCAGCATTTCACAAATCACCCAGCTTCCTACTCCGTCAGCCATCCCTCACAAACGGACATCATCGGTTACCTCAGAACCCAGGAAACTGGAGTGGAAGCAAGTCATAACATCATAAGCCATAGGAGCAGAATTAGGCCATTTGGCTCGTTGAGTCTGCTCCACCATTTGATTGTGGCTGATCTATTTTTCCCCCTCGATCCCATTCTCCTGCCTTCTTCCTTTACCTTTTGACACTAATTAAGAACCAATCAATCTCTGCTTTAAAAAATATCCAATGACTTGGCGTCCACTGCCATCTGTGGCAATGGTTCACCATCCCCTGGCTAAAAATATTCCTCCTCATCTCTATTATAAAGGTTCACCCTTTCATTCTCAGGTTGTGCCCTCTGGCCCTAGACTGTCCCACTCCTGGAACCATGCTCTCCACATCCATTCCGTCTAGGCCTTTCACTACTCGGTAGGTCTCAATGAGATCCTCATCCTTCATCCAATTCTTTGGGGACTGCCTAACATAATTTTTTATATATCAGTTTTACCGACCTCCATTGTAAAGTGCAGTGCAGATGTTAGATTCAAACATAATTGATATAATCTGCTGCTATGCAACAACTTGTTGGTCATCTGGTGCAGAGATGTGCACACGTGAATGATGCTGATATGTACATTCCAGTTGCAGGAAAACATGCTTAGAGGCAACCTAACGCTTGGCATCGCTATTACAAAAACCTTGAGGGGAAGAATAACAATGAAAGGTCCTTCTGCCACTGTACACTGAGGAGCTGGGTCCAGTGGAACAGCCTCTCAAGCACTTCATGGATGCATTATTTAAGGATGAAACATGAGTGGTCTTGACACGTTATAGGAGAATGTATTGAACTGATGACATAGTGAATGCAGAAGAATTCTCATACCAATTATATTTACACTGTGTCTCCAAGATGAAAAATTCTATCTATCTATCTATCTATCTATCTATCTATCTATCTATCTATCTATCTATCTATCTATCTATCTATCTATCTATCTATCTATCTACTATCTATCTACTCACTACAACTTGGGGTTGAGTGGTGCCATCTGCTTCATGATGTCCTGCCACTCTCTTCTGTCCTTAGCTAGCCTGCTACCTCTGACCAAGGAGTTGATGTTCTTTTTGCTGCAGTTTGCTTTCAGACAGTCACTCCTTCCTTTTGGTGGTCTTCCTCTTTGGTGGTTTCCATGGACACGTGCCTCAAATGTTAGTTTGGGAAAGCGTGATGGGGGCATTCGCTGGATATGGCTGAAGTAACACAATATTTTTGTTGTAATTCTGTCCAGAATGGTTAATTCCATACTAAGGACTGCACGCATGGTGGTGTTCCGGATCCTGTCGAGACGTGACACTCCCATTATTTTGCGAAGGCACATAATTCCAAATGTTGAAAGTCTGTTTTCATCTTCCTTCTTTAGTGTCCATGTTTCCACTCCATACAGCAGTACAGCACTCCACAAAGCAGCACTAAGATCGAGGTCTATTAAAGTACTTGTGCTCTCAGCACAAGTGCTTTAATAGAGCTTGATCTTAGTGCTGCTTCGGATGTGTTTGGCACTCCATATCTTTTGGAGGTTTTGAACAGTCCAAACAGCTTGAATAAAAATTATATATTTGAAATATAATGGATTTCATAACTCTTATGAGCACCTATCAACATACCCAGTGAAGTTTGGGTAGCCAGCGTTCTGCAAGGAAACATCACAATATTGTGTCGTCCCACTACTGAACACAAGGGGACTGGGAGCTTTGTATAATTCCTCAAATGTTTCATTGATGGAAAGTTTGGGGATGAAGTGCAAGTGACATTGACATGTTGTAAGTAAATGAAGTGATTGGCAGGTGTTTTTTCTGTATATCTTATGAATAGATTATAATTTTGGAAATAGCTTGGCTGACTTCATACATAAAGGGTGAAATGTGGGTTAGATATCAGGTGCAATGCACACCAGGGAACCAATGTTTTCAGTAGAGGAGTGAGGGACCTGATCAGAAACAAATATCACTGAATCATTTTCCCTTCACCTCTTCTACATCTAGTTTCTGTCAGTAAAATGGAACAACAATATTTTGCAAAGGACCCTTCTAATTTAAAAGATGGATGTAAATATCTGTTTTATAAAATGTATCATTGTTTGTACAGGGGATTGAGATGGACACAAATTGCTGGAGTAACAGCGGGACAGGCAGCATCTCTGGAGAGAAGCAATGGGTGACATTTCGGGTCGAGATCCTTCTTCAGTCTGAAGTCACCTATTCCTTCTCACCTATTGATGTCGCCCATTCCTTCTCTCCTGAGATGCTGCTTGTCCCGCTGAGTTAATCCAGCATTTTGTGTCTACCTTTAGAATAAACCAACATCTGCAGTTACTTCCTACACAAATAAATTGAGATGCTTTTGTGAATATCCCAAATTACCTAAGCATTAATCAATGTATGATTAATTAAAATCAAAGTTAAAATTATAATTCCCCATCTATTAAAAATGTTTTATGTTCAAGTGCCAATTTCCTTTAGTATTTTATCCTCTTGTGTTTTTGTTACACAAGATTAATTTTGGATGCAAGCAGACAATTTAGGTTTCTGAAATCAGCCACCAACTGTGTTGAAGCAATGACGGACAATATAAGGGAAGAGTGCGTAATCAATTGAGAGATTATGCACATAATGAGTTGGTGACAATGTGAGGTTGAGGATATGAGTGAGCTCACACACCAAGGGATAAATGAATGCAACTGAGTCTTTAGGTTAAAGTGTGCTGGCTGCGGCCTTCAGTTCCAGATGCTGCTACCAGGAAGGAAGTCCCGGATCTAAGTTCACGTATGCTGAGTCTGACACATGTATTGAGTTTCCATATTTCATCTGTTGTGGAGTTCAGTTTCGCTGGGACCGGGGAATATCCCAGTCAGACATGCCTCCAGTACTGGGCCTATTGATTTCATTCGGGAATTTCAGTCACTGGTGCTGAAGGCTATGGGAAAGATGGCTTTTAACGTTATGTTGCTTTAATGTAAAAGAGTCCTAGTGCAATACAGCATGGAAACACCAGGACAACCGAATATTTATAATTACTTCTTTTTTGTTTTAGTGCATTTTTTGGTTAACTTTTTATTCTATTCTTTCATGTGTAGGGGTTTTATGTTGTAATTATTTAATTCAATCTTAGAAGGATCTACAAGCTGTCAAAATTACAGAGGTAAAGTCTTGCCTCGAGCATTGCCTTCTGTCTAAGCCTGTTAGGGGTTTTTGAGGGATTGAGCTGCTCGAGATCCAGTCGTCATTCAGACCCAGTCACCATAACACAAGAAGGATATAAATTGAATAGACAGGGTGTGCAGGAAATTTAAGAGAACGTTGTCAGGATTCATGAGTAACTGACTAGGGCTGTGATTATTTTCTTTGGAACAAAGGAGGCTCAAGAATTTTAATCTACACGTATTAAATTGTAAGACGCGTAGTTAAGGTGAAATATAAGGACATATTTCCTCTGGCTGTGAAGTTAGTAAAATAGGAACCATGGCCTGAAGTTAATTAGTTGAAGAATTTGAAGAAAAAGGACATCAAATTAATGCCCTCAATGAGTAAGCACTTAATGAAGCTTACAGTCTCAAGGGGTGATGAAGGAAAAAATCCTCACAATATTAAAGCAATGTAAACATGTGAACAACAATTTGTATATCCTGAATAATTTGGGTCATGTTAGCAATGAGCCTACAGCTAAGAAGTAGGATTAACATAATGTGCTGAATGTCTCCTTGCATATGAGAAATTTCAATGATTTTAAGATTTGAAAGTGAGTGATTTTGAAGCTGCACTTGTATATGTGTGTGAAGGAGAATGTGAGTGGTTATTAGACTACGTTGGTATGAAGGTGAGTGATAAAGAGACAGTGAGTGTGTGAGATCTGATTGATTTCAATGTCAGTGGCTATCCATCAGTTCGGTGATTCCCGAGTGTACCATCTGCAGTCTTAGCTGATTCAGTGAGCTCATTGACCAAAACTGCCCGCAGTCTGTAAGAGCGGATTGCATTTGACAGAGTGCAGCATTGCATACACTATAACTGCAGTGCAGAATA
Source organism: Leucoraja erinaceus (assembly GCF_028641065.1). Classification (NCBI taxonomy): domain Eukaryota; kingdom Metazoa; phylum Chordata; class Chondrichthyes; order Rajiformes; family Rajidae; genus Leucoraja; species Leucoraja erinaceus. The sequence goes on along the minus strand of NC_073388.1, from coordinate 16,523,878 downwards.
AATCACGTGACTTTATGGTGTTTTGCTTTCGACTTTGTCATCGTATCAGCCTCTTGGTCTTCTAGCAGTCCCAAGATTCATTTTAAGAATAATTAACCTTTGAGACACAATTATTTAAATTCACTGGAATATAATTTGAAGTTAAAACACAATTACCAGCGGTCCTGATATCTCAAGAAACTTCTGGCATTATTTTCTAACCAGTTCAGTTTAGTTTATTGTCACGTGTACCGAGGTCCAGTTTAAAGCATTTTGTCAGGTGCTAACCAGTCAGCAGAAAGACAATACATTTACAGTCTATAGATACATGATAAGGGACTAATGTTTAGTGTATCGTAAACCCAGCAAAGTCTGGTCAAGGATAGTCTGATGGGACATCAGAGGTAGATAGTAGTTGTACAGCTGGGAAGAAACTGCCCCTGAATCTGATGGTGGGCGTTTTCACACTTCTGTACCTTTTCCCTGATGTGAGAGGGGAGAAGAGGGAGTGGTCAGGGTGCGACTCGCCCCTCGACTGGCCATGCCGAGGCAGCGTGAGATATAAATGGAATCAATAGAACTTGTCAAAAGGGAAATGCTATTGCAGTTGGTTATCGAATTATCCACCAAAGCTTTGAGTTATCTGATCTATTAATTTAATCTATCACAGTGAGAACAATATGACTATAGCGTCCGACAGATCACACAGATAAATAAGAAACTATTTATCATGAATCTTAAATCTTAGTCATTTTTAATCTACCAGTTTTTCCATCTCACCGAGGGATGGCACAGTGATGCAGTGGTAGAGTTGGTTCCTTACAACGAATGCAGAGTCGGAGGCCCGGGTTCGATCCTGACTACGGCTGCTGTCCATACGGAATTTGTACATTCTCCCCATGACCTGTGTGGGTTTTCTCCGGGATCTTCGGTTTCCTCCCACAAGACGTACAGGTATATAGGTTAATTGGCTTGGTAAATGTAAAAAATGTCCCTAGTGGTATAGGGTAGTGTTAATGTACAGGGTTCGCTGCTCGACGCAGACCCAGTGCCCCGAAAGGGCCTGTTTCCGTGCTGTATCTCTAAAACTGAAAAACTAAAAAAACTAAAAATCTAAAAAAACTAAAAAATAATACCTATCCTCACAGGATTTGGGTGTTGCTGGTAATATAATCTTCTTGCTACAGTATAAATCCACAGGCTTTAGTGCTCCTCCAACTTCTTGTCCAAGTGGCCTCATTTAAGGTCGGAGTGAAACTTCAGGAAATTGTAAATGAATGCTGAAGGACTAGACAAGCCTCCGGTTTGGCTGGAGAAAAAGGACAGACGATGTTTCGGGTCGGGATCCTCCTTCAATCTGATCAAGGGTCTCAACCCGGGATGTCACCCATCCTTTTTCTCCAGGGATGCTGCCTGGCCGGCTGAGTTGCTGTGGCACTTTATATCTATCTTTGGTATAAACCAGCATCTGTAGTTCTTTGTTTCTACCTCCGACTTACATTATCCCACATGTGCAATTACTAACCAATGTTAGTGGCTATCATATGGGAACAGGAATTCAATCTGATTTTCTCTTCCCTCTACCATGCCCAACTCTGGCTGATTATCACCATTTCAGCATATTTGAGAGGGAACCCCAATATTCCTTGGATGTATGCCTCATCAATATTCCCACCAATGTCAAACAACTTATGTTTGTAACATCAACCCAGAAGCTTTTCTTATAAAATAGAGTCAGTACATACTGCAATTAGCTACATTATCTTTGTCAATCCCCGATGGCCAAATACATCAAAGAAAGGTTAGTCAAGATTAATTTAGTACTTACTGCAGTGCGATGCACAGAAGCTATAAATGATTAGCCCCTGAGTAGTTTTCCCAGGAACAAAAAGCTGGAGTAACTAAGCGGGTCAAGCAGCATTTCTGGAGCAAAGGAATTACGTGACGTTTCAGGTCGAGCCCCTTCTTCAGACTGAAAGTTATGGGCGAGGGAAACGAGAGATATAAATGGTGATATAGAGATTTCCAGAACACGTTAATGAAAGATATGCAAAAAAGTAAGAATGATCAAGCAAATTATCATTGTTGGCTGTGGGCTAAGTGTTAATGAGTTAAATCTCTCATATCTCATACTGTAAGCCATGTGGCTATGCACTTCCTGATTCCCATCACTGACTTAACTCAACTCTCTTTCAACCCACTTCCTGCAAGTTGACTCCTCTGATCCAGTTTATCCTTTTATCATTTCGGTTCTGACAAACCGCCTGCTGTACCAGTATTTCAGATGTGTTTTTCTTCCACTACAAATTCTCCCCCACCTTGTTATGCAGAAAAATGTTATCCATTTTTATTTAATTTCCTGCACTTCTACTGTCTTTCCCTTATCTTTCTCCTGGAATTGTGATAAGAGTATTTCTTGTCCTCAACTTTCATCCCACCAGACTTCATATTAAACAGATCACCCACCAACATTTTTGCCATTCCCAGGATGATACTGCCATGCATCATATCTCCCAATACCATCTCTCCAGTTTCATTTCAATAATCTTTCCATGCAGGAGATCAAAAAAAGGGTCTCGACCCGAAACGTCACCCATTCCTTCTCTCCAGAGATGCTACCTGTCCCACTGAGTTACTCCAGTATTTTGTGTCTATCTTAGAAACAACCCCAGTCCGTTTCCCTTTTCTTTTTACCATCCACAAAACTGCTTTTGCTGCACTTTTACACAGCCACGATATGAACTCTTCCACTATGAATGTTTTGTACACTAGTATGTCCCTGATTTTCTGTTCAATGTAATATTGTGTATTTTTCACACAGAGAGTGTGAATTCACTCTCAATCTGAGGCCAGTTCATTGGCTATTATTTGTGGCCCCTCGGTTCAGAGGGTATAGGCAGGTACGGGATACTGCTCCGATGATGAAATTGTATAAAGCGGTGCAGGCTCGAAGGGCCGAAAACAAATCTCCTATTTTTGATCAATCTGAGTTATTTTTCGGTTCCCTATACTGCTTTTTTAGACTGATCTCCAACAAATTTAGGTACAAATTTAGGCAAATTTTCCCACTTGTAATTTTTTCTAAACTTGTGTTGTATTTCTATACTTGTACCATTGACACTCCCTTTTGCTTACTGCAATGTTTCCACATGTGTTGTTTAACACCTCTTACCTTTTATCCAAACATATATCTTCCCTCTTCTCACCCAGTTATCCCATCCCTTTTTGCTGCCACTGAATTTTTTAAAGCTGTTCCATATTGTTTTTGTTCAGCTATTATGAATTGTTGCTAAAATGCAACGTTAATTGCTTCATTCTCTACAGATGCAACCTGGCCTATTTCCACCACTTTTGTTTCAGATTTGTACTATCTACAGTACGTTGCTTCTGATCTAATGAAGTATTGCCTCTTTCTTTCTTCACAAATGATCGCGGGCATTGCTAGGATCTTGATTTAATTCAATTCTCATTGTAATCAGATGCACATAAATTGTACATGTTGCATAGCTACCTGCAGAGGGATAAGTGGGACTTGTAGATGATCAATCCCTGATAGAGCACTCCCAGGAATCAGATTTACTGGTGTTAGTTTATCAATCTCTGACTCTGTGTTTACTGCAGCAAGATACAGAAACTGTAAGTGATTTATCCCTGATATAATGGTTACTACAGTGAGGATTGGAAGAGGTGCAAACAATTAATTCCTGATATGGAGGTAAACAGAAGCTGCAGATAGATCAATTCCCATCCAGTTGATAAAGCAAACTGAATGGGAATGAACAGCAGTATCTCACTTTTGTCCTGCATGTGTTCAAAAGTTACTCTTTGGAACCCATTTATCTCAAAATACCCTGTGGAATATTGTTGTTGTACAATTGCTGTCAAAATAGCAGTTGTTGGACTTCAAAGGCAATTACATGCAGCCTGAATACTCAGAAATAGCTGTATTCAAGTATAATTTACTTAGGAATGGTGTCTGTTTAATCGACCTTCCTGCTGCACACAATAGTGTATTTGAAGATGAAGCACTTTATTGGGGTCAAAGGCCATTAAAAGAATGGAGGATAAGTGGATGTGGAGGAAGTGCAGACAAAATACAACATTCATTTCTAAGCACCTATCCTTTTCCTTATTTTATGTTATATCGACAAAACCTATGGCAAATTCTAAAATCAGCTTGGATGCATTGCTGGCAATTTCAACAATGGAGCTATCAGTCATTTTATCACCCATTCCATGAGATGAGTGCTGGTAAAAACCTTTCTTACAACCAATTAAAATGATTAATCGCAATGTTTTGAAGCAGGATTACACATTGTTTGCCTTTACTGTGCAAATTTTCTTTGATGGTATATTTTTTTGCAAGCCATTGTGGAAGCAATATTTTCATAGAATTATAGAATGGCAGATAAAAGGCCATTTGACCCATCAAGAACATGGTGGTTTTCTTACAACCATCAATTGACTGGTTGAAGAACACTGCAGTAGGATGTGGAAACAAGGAACTGCAGACGCTGGTTTACATAAAAATAGGCAAAGTGCTGGAGTAACTCAACAGCTTAGGCAGAATTTGTGGAGAATATAGTAGATGACCATATAACCATATAACAATTACAGCACGGAAACAGGCCATCTCGGCCCTGCAAGTCCGTGCCGACCAACTTTTTTCCCTTAGTCCCACCTGCCTGCACTCATACCATAACTCTCCATTCCCTTCTCATCCATATGCCTATCCAATTTATTTTTAAATGATACCAACGAACCTGCCTCCACCACTTCCACTGGAAGCTCATTCCACACCGCTACCACTCTCTGAGTAAAGAAGTTCCCCCTCATGTTACCCCTAAACTTCTGTCCCTTAATTCTGAAGTCATGTCCTCTTGTTTGAATCTTCCCTATTCTCAAAGGGAAAAGCTGATCCACATCAACTCTGTCTATCCCTCTCATCATTTTCAAGACCTCTATCAAGTCCCCCCCTTAACCTTCTGCGCTCCAGAGAATAAAGACCTAACTTATTCAACCTTTCTCTGTAACTTAGTTGTTGAATCCCAGGCAACATTCTAGTAAATCTCCTCTGTATGCTCTCTATTTTGTTGACATCCTTCCTATAATTGGGCGACCAAAATTGTACACCATACTCCAGATTTGGTCTCACCAATGCCTTGTACAATTTTAACATTACATCCCAGCTTCTATACTCAATGCTCTGATTTATAAAGGCTAGCATACCAAAAGCTTTCTTTACCACCACTATCTATATGAGATTCCACCTTCAAGGAACTATGCACGGTTATTCCCAGATCCCTCTGTTCAACTGTATTCTTCAATTCCCTACCATTTACCATGTACGTCCTATTTTGATTTGTCCTGCCAAGGTGTAGCACCTCACATTTATCAGCATTAAACTCCATCTGCCATCTTTCAGCCCATTCTTCCAAATGGCCTAAATCACTCTGTAGACTTTGGAAATCCTCTTCATTATTCACAACACCTCCTATCTTGGTATCATCTGCATACTTACTAATCCAATTTACCACACCTTCATCCAGATCATTGATCTGGTACATGACAAACAACAAAGGACCCAACACCGATCCCTGAGGCACCCCACTAGTCACCTGCCTCCAACCCGACAAACAACCATCCACCATTACCCTCTGGCTTCTTCCATTCAGCCACTGTTGAATCCATCTTGCTACTCCTGCATGTATACCCAACTGACCCTTTTGGGTCAGAACGCTTCTTCAAACTGAGTGAGAAACTGGAAGAGAGGTGGAGGCAAGACAAATCTTGGTATGTGATGATGGATACAGTTGAGGGGAGTTTGTGGCAGATAGTTGGACAAAGGCCAGAGACAAAATGCAATATGATACTTTTTCAGCATGGTTTTGTACGTGGGAGGTCGTGTCTCATAAACAGGATTTAGTTTTTTGATGACATGACCGAAAAGGTTGATGAGGGCAGAGCTGTAAATGTTGCATATATGGATTTCAGCAGGGCATTTGACAAGGTTCCGCATGGTAGACTGCTCTAAGAGGTTAGAGCGCGTGGGATCTAAGGAGAGGTAGCTGAATGGTTAGAAAATTGGCTTCATGGAAGGAAAAAGAAGATGATGGAGGAAGGATGTTTTTCAGACTGGAGGCCTGTGACTAGTGGTGTGCCTCAGGGTTTGGTGTTGGGCCCATTGATGTTTGTCACCTGAATCCATGATTTGGAGGAGAATGTACAAGGCATGATTGGTAAGTTTGAAGATGACATTAAAGTGGGTGGTATTGCAGTGAAGATTGTTGTCAAAGATTACAGCAGGATCTTGATCGGTTGGGCAGGTGAGCTGAGGAATGGTTGATGCAATTTAATACAGATAAATGTGAGGTGTTGCATTTTGGGACGTCTAACAGGGGCAGGACCTACACAGTCAATAGTAGAGTTCCGAGGAGTGTTGTGGAGAAGAGGGATCTAGAAGTGCAGTTGCATAGTTCCTTGTTACAGATAGATAGGATGGTCAAGTAGGCTTTGGCACATTGGTCATCATTAGTCAGAGTATGGAGTATAGAAGTTGGGAGGTTATGTTACAGTTATAAAAGACGTTGGTGAGGCCACATTTAGAATATTGTGTACAGTGTGTGTCATTATGTTGTTAAAAAATTGTTGTCAAGCTTGAAAGGGTTCAGAGAAGATATACCAGGTTGTTGCCAGGACTCGAGGGACACACTGATCTGTTTTGTAGTCTATGCCTGCTATGTTCTATTGTGCTGAAGCAAAGCAAGAATTTCATTGTCCTATCAGGGACACATGACAATAAACTCTTTTGAACTCTTGAACTTGAACTTGCCACTGTGGTTATGGGAGATTTCAATATGTAGGTCGACCGGGCATATCAGGTTGGTTCTGGACCCCAAGAAAGGGAATTTGTAGAGTGCCTCAGAGATGGATTATTAGAACAGCTTGTACTGGTGCCTACCGGAGAGAAGGCAATTCTGGATTTAGTGTTGTGTAATGAACTAGGTCCCACTATAAACCCACTGACTCCCATGGCCATCCCCTACTCCCAATTCATCCGTCTATGCCGCATCTGCACCCAGGATGAGGTGTTCCACACCAGGGCATTGGAGAAGTCCTCATTCTTCAGGGAACGGGGGTTCCCCTTCTCTACCTATAGATGAGGCTCTCACCAGGGTCTCTTCTATACCCCGTGATTCTACTCTCACTCCCCATCCCCCCACTCGTAACAATGGCAGAGTCCCCCTTGTCCTCACCTTCCACCCTACCAGCCGTCACGTACAACAAATAATCCTCCGTCATTTTCGCCATCTCCAACGTGACCCCACCACTTGCCACATCTTGCCATCTGCTCCCTTGCCTGCTTTCTGCAGAGACCGCTCCCACCATAACTCCCTGGTCAATTTGTCCCTTCCCACCCGAACCACCCCCTTGTCCGGGCACTTTCCCTTGCAACTGCAGGAAATGCTACATTTCTCACTTTACCTCCTCCCTTGACTCCATTCAAGGACCCAAGCAGTCTTTCCAGGTGCAGCAGAGGTTCACCTGCATCTCCTCCAACCTCATCTATTGCATCCGCTGCTCTAGATGTCAGTTGATCTACATCGGTGAGACCAAGCGTAGGCTTGGCGATCGCTTTGCCGAATAACTCCGCTCAGTTCGAAATAACCAACCTGATCTCCCGGTGGCTCAGCACTTCAACTCCCCCTCCCCCTTCCATTCCGAATCCGACCTTTCTGTCCTCGGCCTCCTCCATGGCCAGAGTGAGGACCAATTGGAGGAGCAGCACCTCACTCTTCGCTTGTGCAGTTTGCACCCCAGCGGTATAAACATTGACTTATCTAATTTCAGGTAGTCTTTACTTTCTCATCCCCTTCTCAGCTCTCCCTCAGCCCACTGGCTCCACCTCTTCCTTTTTCTTCTTCCCACACACCACCCCCCCCCCCCCCCCCCCCCCCTCACATCTGAAGAAGGGTTTTGGCCCGAAACGTTGCCTATTTCCTTCGCTCCATAGATGCTGCCTCACCCGCTGAGTTTCTCCAGCATTTTTGTCTACCTTCGATTTTCCAGTATCTGCAGTTCCTTCTTAAACGTGATGTGGAAAGCATATTCTTAGGCCCACGGTGGAGTGGCTGGGGTGTGAGGCAATGCAGAGATCACCAAGTGTTCACACTTTTACTCAGCCATCTGGTTACAGTCAAATAATGGTGTCAATTAATGGCAGGATTTAAATTAATTGTGAAACGATTACCCCTTAACTTCCTCCACTTCTTTTAGTTTCCATCTCTCGAATCCTTCCCCCAGCAGTAGGAATAAATGAGTGTATGATTAGTGTAAATGGGAGGTTGATGATTAGCGTGGACGCAGTGGGCTGAAGGTGGCTGCAAATGAACTCCACTTCTTCAATAACTTTCCTGCATTTTCAGTTAATGCAGCATTAATACATCTAGAAGTAAAACGGAGTGAATGGATAATAGGGTAGATACATCCCATCAATGAATGTACTGTAGGTGATGAGGGAACAAACAGAGACTCCAGCATTTTGTTATCATTTTATTTTGATGCAGAAACACTCCACCATTAATCAGAGATTAAAAGAAACATAGCGATAAAAGGGGAGAGTGGAGAAAAGAAGTGTTTAATGTAGAACACACAGAAGAATTAAAGTGAGGTGAAACATTTACTGGGCTAGGAAAGAGCTCATAAACTGGAACCAGCCGGTCGGTCCTTATTAATATATAGGCTCTAGGCTCTGGTTTAGAGTGCAATTCTATCACAGCACACGAAGAATTCCAATATGTAATATTTTACTTAAAGGCATGATAACATCCATTTCGATAGAAATATGTTGGAGGAGTGCAACCCATCTTCTTCATGTTATCATAACAATTTATTACAGCATCAATGCTGTGACATTATAACATTTCTGAAGGACAATCTGATATCTGGTGGCTTGTATCCAGCATCTGTCAATTAGCTGCAGTCATGTAGGCTGGGTGACGCAGTCAGCAATACCCCCAAGACTCATTACACTTTTACCTTTGCTGTACATTTGAAAATATTCTTTCAGACTAATATGAAGTGATTAAGATATTTCAATGTTATATTCCATCTTATATTCCATATGATAAAAATTGTTACTGGTATTATATACCTTCAGATCCAGGGAACACTCTAGGTAGGCTTTTGTCATGTTTCTTTTCTCCAGTTAGAGTGGTTGTTAACCCTTTGAGTTCTGCAGGGGTATTTCTGCATCAAAATAAATCAAATTCCAAATTATTTTTTTTTCTGTTTATTCTGAGAGTAATATGAATTAAGAAATATTTAGAGGGTCTGCACAAAGACATCTTCAAATTAGAAATATAGAATCAATACAGCTTGAACAGAATGGGGAAGAAATAAAATCTAGATATTTGTGGACATGGATACCCTCAGTACTCAAAGGGCCATTGATAAACACAATGTGATATTTGCTCCTTCACCAATATGATTTCAAACGTATAGGGTTGGACAAGTTTTAACATTACAAATCAGTAAACGCATAGTTACTATTGCTCCAAATTCAGAGGTTTAAGGGACATACATTCTTTGGGACAACAGAAATCTATAATTTCAATTTTGAGCCTTTCAGCAACCAACGGAACTCCACATCCCAATTCACAGCCTGTCCTCAGTATTCAATTAAACAGGAAAATTGAATGATAGATATGGCAAACCTCACAAACTCCCATCTAGGAAAAAATAGGTGTTGATACTAGGTTTGTGGATGTAGCCTGATTCATCATACAGACCAGACTGCCCACCATCAACTCCACGTACACTTAACGTTGTCTCAGGAAATCAGCCAACATAGTAAAGCCCCTTTTTTACCCCGGCCCTTCCTTCTTCTACTTTCTCCCATTGGGCAGATGATGCAAAAACTTGAAATCATATACCATCAGACTCAGGATCTGCTTCTTTCCCATAGTAGTTATTACACTACTAAAAAGTCCTCCAGAAGGCAGGGTGTAGTCCCAATCTTCCAACTTATCTCAAGTCGGACATTGGACATTTCTCTGGAACTGTAATGCACCAATGCTGTAAAACTATATTTTGAACTCTGGTATTTCTCTCTTTGCATTACCTGTTGTACCCGTGTATGGGTTAATTGAACAGACCTTAACTCACCCAATAAACCCCAAGCAGAAACTGTAGAAAGGCTACCATAGTGAAGTGCTTATTCTTGCCAAATCATTGATCGCATCTGCATCTGGGTCTCACATGGATCTCTAAAGAATGTAGGATTGTTTGGGTTTGTTTTTGGGGGGAGGGAGAAAATATTGTGATAAGTTGGTTGAAATACTTAATAATTGGATGAACATTTTCCAGTTGTAAAAGTGCTTTAGATGGAAGCCTGGCAAGCAAAAATAAACTTTTTTTTGATTGCTTATGATTGTTTTTGTTGGATAGAAAACATAGCTTAGAATTTACTGCATGTTTGGTTTGTGCAAAGGTAGGGTTTAACTAGAATGTCTTGACCATCATAAAAAATATTACATAGTTTCATCAAAGGAACTACATCTAAATTCACGTTTGATTAACAGTTACTGTTGCTTGGAAGGCTGAAGAACAAAAGGATTGTACATGGAATGTGAGAGAAATGGGGGTGAGGAAATGGGAAGACAAGTGAGAGAGAAATAAATAATGCTGTAGTATGATAATGGGACAGTAAAAAATAATAGAAAGAAAGACTTACATCGAAACTATAACATCCCAAGTGCTACACAGCCAATTTTGATGATTCTTGTTATACAGGATATGTGTTGCTCACATCATGCACAGCAAGCTTCCAGAAATAATAATGTTAAAATGATCAAGTTTTGTTATGGAAATGTCAAGCAAGGGTTGATTATTAGTTAGAGTACAACATAGCCCCATCACCTTGGTTAGTTGAGGAAAGCAGTAGTGTTTCAATTTAACATCTCCAAAAGATACTGCAGTGCTGCAGGGAAGCTGTGCTTCTGGAGTAGGACTTAAGTGCTGAACCTTCTGAAACAAGGGGCAAGGGTGCTAGTAACCAAGCCGCAGCTCTCATACAGGGAAAGTGATTGAGTGATAGATATAATTTAAATTTGTTGGTGGTAGGGTGAAGATAGAGGAATAAACATAAAGGCAAGGAATGAAAAATAATGTCAAGATATTCTATATTTGGGTGACATGTCGAGTTTGATTAGTGCATCACCCAAGATTGACTATAATGAAGTCTTTCAACAATTATTTGTCCTTATTCCAAGTTGAGTTTGGAGCTTCAAACCAAATATTATCATCAAAACTTTCTGACTTTCAAATGTTAGAGAACAGGGTGAGCAACAAGTCAAATAGCATACAACTTTATTTTGTGGAGGTTGGTGGTAATGTATGTACTATTAGTAATAATTGAGTATTCTGTTCAAATTTAGGAAGGATTTGTATTCCTCAGGAAACAGGAAGTTCCGCATGTCTCCAACAACTCTTACCAAATTCTACAGATGCACCATAGAAAGCATACTATCGAGTTGCAACACAGCTTGGTTTGGGAACAGCTTTGCACAAGACTGCAACAAATTGCAGAGGTTTGTGGATGTAGCCCGGTTCATCATACAGACCAGACTCCCCACCATCAACTCCACATATACTTCACGCTGTCTCGGGAAATCATCCAACATAATAAAGGGCCCTTTTCACCTGGCCCTTCTTTCTTCTCTCCTCTCCCATTGGGCAGATGATGCAAAACCTTGAAAGCACATACCACCAGACTCAGGATCAGCATCATTCCCTCTGTTATTACACTACTGAATAGTCCTCCAGAACGTACGGTGTAGCCCCAATCTTCCAAATTACCTTATTTCGGACATTGGACTTTTCTCTGGAACTGTAATGCACCAATACTGTAAAACTATATTTTGGACTCTGGGATTTCTCTCTTTGCATTATCTGTTGTACTTAGTAGTGGCTTGATTATACTCGGGTATAGGATGATCTGATTTAAATAAATCAATAACAATACTTCCTGACAATAATAAATCAATAACAATACCCTTCAGGCTGGTTTAGGGAGTACTAAATCATACTATAGCGGAGGAAATGGGTATGGCCTATTGAGAGTGCACAACCAATGAAGTCCCCAAACATCCTGCTGCATCTCCAAATGTAGCTTATCCTTTTAATGGATAAGAAACTGAGGCTGTCTTTCTTGTTTATGACTGCAATGGAGAAGGATTGTTCTTAACAAGCTGTAGTTTTTGGGAGAGATGTGGATCCAAAGTGAATACTCCCACATCCATGACAAGCATTAAAAAATATAAAATATTTTTGTTGGGTGTTGTTACTTCAATATAGTGACCGCTGCAGTTTGCTGAGAAAACCTACTTGGTGAATGCACCGAACACTGTGTCCAATAAAATAGACATTTCATATGAAAGATGCTTAATAACTGCAGGAGCTACTGAAGATGTTAGAGAAATCACAACTGAAAATGTAGTCCAAAATCCATTAGGAATCCGAGGGGTATTGAAGATTACCCTTAGAAAAGAGTGCAATTGGTCCTCATTTTACCTGTTTTTCCACCCATAAAACTGTACAATTAGGACCAATTTCCGCCCTGAAAGCTTGCAATTAAATCATACTAAACGCACATTCACAATATAAACTTGGCTTCAAACTCATTAAAAAACTTGGACCAGGAACCCAATGCAGAACATGTGTGACTGCTTGATAAGGTGAAGGATTGGCACTATGTAATGAATCCATTTGAAATTCCCAAGTGTATTGTCTTAGACTTGTTTGGAGTCTGGCCGTCATGAGAGATGCTTGATGTGGAGTTGAAGATAACATTCCATTGGCAACGTTGTCCTCAATAGTTTGGATCAAGAACATGGATTGGAATCTGAATCTTCTTGCAAAGTATTGGGACACAGAGTATATCTGTGGCACTAAATCCCTTGGCACCCTCTCCATTGCAAACTAGATTTTACACAAAGTAACATACAGCAACAGATTGCTTATACCAAAATACAAAACAGACACAGTTAAAAACAATCCCTCTCCCTCCCGCCCCCCCATTCCCTCACCCACTACCACCAAAAATTTGCTGGTTCTAATTTGGCACGTGTCACAATTCACGGTGTATAAAAAAATTAAGGGGTGCACACTATCTAAAGCTGTATTATTTGATTTACTTGAAGATTCTCCACGCAGCCCAAAGAAAATTAAACAGATCTGTAAAAAGTTTGTTAGATTTTTGTCAAGCCACAAAAGTACAAAGTGCTTCCCCAATAAGTGAGCTTAGGCTCATCATACGATGAGGGCAAATGGAGGGGTAATGGGTGGGCAAAATGCTTCCCTGGTTGTCAGGTTAAATGCAATGGCAGTAAACAAACAGCTTCACTGGCAGCCTCTAGAGAACTAAAATTGTTGCACTCGTGATTTAGGTGTCCCTTTGAATTTCTCGGCCATTGAGAGTGGCCTATAGTACGGCAGGGCATTCATTGCAGGAAGGTGCTGGTCCCAGATCCAGATCCACCCCAGAGTCCAAGCAAAAAGAAATTAACTCAAAACAATAATCAAAGCTGAGATGATCTCTCCCTCTGCTCTCGGCAGTGCATAATGTTTAATGAAGAACAAAGCACACTGGGATTTCTCCAGGAGCCTCTCCCAATCTATCACTGCAACTATCCAGTGTTTCCACGATTTTCACCGGAGTTATGGCAGTCGTCGAGGGAAACTCCCCCTTCCCTCCATGGAGAATCCAGGTGACTTTTTTTTCAGTTTTTGCATGTGCACATTTCCTTCAATCCCCTTGGCGCGAATGTATTCTATGCTGCTCTAAAAGTGATTAAAAAATGCATGGAGCATAGCAGCCTGTGTGTCTAAGGCATGTGAATAATGAGATAAAGGTCTGCCGCTGCTTTCCCAACACTGGTAACAAAAGCATTTTCACTTTCCCTCATTTGTGTATTTTTTTGAAACTTTTTCTTAATTTGATTGTTTTTTTTAATATAAAATGTCAAGTTGTCTGTTCAAACAAGAAGGCCCGGCGTGAATGTATGTCTTTTGAAGTTCCCAGGGAGAGAGCCTTCTTGTTAAGGATGGTGCAGTGCCCGTATTCATCAGACGGTTGTTAAAATCCAACAGGCTGGAGTAGTCTTTGTGGAAGGGTTCTCCTCCCGGCGGCTCATTCACTCCCGCCTCCTGGAAGGTTATTGCCCAGGACTATACCCGAGTGGTGGAATGTGAATGAGGCAGCCCTGTGCTGTTAAAACCAGCAGCAAAGGTGTTGTACGGATGCAAGGACTGCATACCCACCAAGGAGTTGGGGATCATGGTGATAGTATTGGGGGTCATGAGGGGGATATCATCAGGAGAGCGGCGGAGAGTCAGGGTGTAGTCGGGCAGTGAAGGAAGACGCCCGGACTCGGGAGCCTGGATATTCTCACACTCGTGGTGGGTTTGGTTGACTTGCAGCGACATGATCTCTTCCTCCTGTGTATGCGCCATATCATTGCTGGTGTTGCGCTGCGGGCTCGCTTGCTGGTGGGGGTCATTGCGGCGTTTGTCCTTGCGGTAGTACAGAGCAGCAAAGGCTAGAACGTTGAGGAAAAGCAGTGAGGCTCCCACGGCAATGGTGACGCTTAATTCAGTAGAGTAGTCCCGGGGATTCTCAATCAACAGAGAGCCGCCATCTTGCTCCGAATCCCAGTTCTCCTTCTGCTGCTCATTAGAGTTGAAAGCTGGACTCAAGCCGGAACCTGGCCGCTTGGTGGTGAAGGGCCAAGCCTTACTGTTGGGATGTCTCGTGGCATAGGAGATGGGAGTGGTGTTGGGCTGAGGCACCTTGGTGGTGGTGGAGGTGTACTGGAACATATCGTGCAGGTTGTAGAGGTGAGGGACCAAATGCTTCCAAAAGGCCACCTTGGTAGCTCGGTAGTGTTCCCGCACGCGCGGCTTCAGACCAATGTGGAGGTACAGCTGATCCTGTGGGTTGTACTTGGACCAGGCCACTTCTTCAAAGCGGTTTGCCTTTGTGTGGATGAACTTAGTGTCCTGTGGCACTGGCTTGTTGGGATCACTGAAGAAAGAAAGGAAGAAAACAATTATGATTAGATAGAGAACATTTTCCATTTTGCTATTCATGATATGTTTTAAGAAATTGGTCCATTTCTGTATAAACTAAGAGGAATTCATGCAACATGCAATATATAATTAAGATATATTGGCATCTGACAATAGGTAATAGGTGCAGGAGTAGGCCATTCGGCCCTATGAGCCAGCACCACCATTCAATGTGATCATGGCTGATCATCCCCAATCAGTACCCCGTTCCTGCCTTCTCCCCATATCCTCCTGACTCCACTATATTTAAGAGCCCTATCTAGCTCTCTCTTGAAAGCATCCAGAGAACCAGCCTCCATCGCCCTCTGAGGCAGAGAATTCCATAGACTCACCACTCTCTGTGAGAAAAAGTGTTTCCTCGTCTCCGTTCTAAATGGCTTACTCTTATTCTTAAACTGTGGCCCCTGGTTCTGGTCTCCCCCAACATCGGGAACATGTTTCGTGCCTCTAGCGTGTCCAAGTCCTAAACAATCTTATATGTTTCAATGAGATCCCCACTCATCCTTCTAAACTCCAGAGTGTACAAGTCCAGCTGCTCCATTCTCTCAGCATATGACAGTCCCACCATCCCAGGAATTAATGTTGTAAACCTAGGCTGTACTCCCTCAATAGGAAGAATGTTCTTCCTCAAATTAGGGGACCAAAACTGCACACAATCTCCAGGTGTGGTCTCACTAGGGCTCTGTACAACTGCAGAAGGACCTCTTTGCTCCTATATTCGATTCCTCTTGTTATAATGGCCAACGTGCCATTCGCTTTCTTCACTGCCTGCTGTACCTGCATGCTTACTTTCAAACAATCTTATATGTTTCAATGAGATCCCCACTCATCCTTCTAAACTCCAGAGTGTACAAATCCAGATGCTCCATTCCCAATTCTCCCAATTTTGCTAGCCCTTGCTGTCTCCTCCCCTTCCTTAATCCTTGAGCTGTCTCCTCCCATCCCCCCACCCTCGGGCTCCTCCTCCTCCCTTTTTCCTTCCTTCTCCCCCCCACCCCCTATCAGTCTGAAAAAGGGTTTCAGCCCGAAACGTCGCCTATTTCCTTCGCTCCATAGATGCTGCTGCACCCGCTGAGTTTCTCCAGCATTTTCGTGTACCTTCCTGCTTACTTTCAAAGACTGATGTACAAGGACCCCAGATCCCGTTGTACTTCCCCTTTTCCCAACTTGACGCCATTTAGATAGTAATCAGTAGAGCCAGGACATTTAGGCACTAAAAAACTCTGAAATAGGCAGGCAAAAAGGCATTATAAAATTACAAAAAAGGCACAAAAACGCATGTATTTCCACCACCAAAATATGGTTACAAAAATTATAATATTACAGTATATTACATTAAATGACCAAAGTTGCCTGGTTGCATTTAGTTACTAGCATTTTTTTTCAAATTTTCTGATGTTAAACTATGCCGTCTGTCAGACAGAATATGCATCAGTTGTGAAAAACCTATTTCTACCTCAGCTGAAGTCACTGGTGCATACCCAAAACAAGCTACAGACTCTATATTCATGTCAATATCTTGTGCATTACAACTACCTTTGAGAACTTTAGCTATGTTTTGTATTCCTTCAAGATCTTTGTTAGCAAAAATCACTCTCTCACATTTTCCTTGCATGTCTTTACCTACATCGACTGGAATTTTACGAATATCGTTTGTTACTTTGTTGAAAAACCTGCAAGTTATTCACTAATGATTCACCACATTTCTCAAGGGAATTGATAGTTTGTGGTAAGTTTGCAAAATTGGAAGCAAATTGGAAGATCTCGGTGGAGGGACTTTTTCTGCATGATTTCACTGACGATCCTGACTGGAGCACATTCTTCTTCCAAACAGTTGACAATTTATTTTATCTTTTCAAAATTTGCAGCATAGTAGAGTACAGCAGAGAGCCATGTACCCCACTCTAATCAAAACGGGCTGATGAGTTAGCGGAATCTCAGGTGCCATTTCCTTGAACAACTGCAGTGCTTTGAGGAAGATTTTCTTCCTCAAATTGGAAAATATGCGATCGACATTTGCAAACAAGCTACTTATGGGACGACAGATGGTGCAATGCGCTAAGTGTTCGGCTGGCGACCAGAAGGTAGCCGTTTCGAATCCCGCTTGGAGTGCATACTGTCGTTGTGTCCTTGGGGCAAGACACTTCACCCACCTTTGCCTGTGTGTAAATGTAATGTAATTATGTTAAGCACTTTGGGGTCAATGCAAGTTGACTAAAAATGTGCTATATAAATAAGATTTATTTTTTGGAGGGTTATGGTACGAGTGCAGGCAGGTGGGACTAAGGGGAAAAAATTTTGTTCGGCATGGACTTGTAGGGCCGAGATGGCCTGTTTCCGTGCTGTAATTGTTATATGGTTATATGGTTATATGGTTATGTACTTGGCAATTCTATGAAGTCCTTGAGCCAAGCATGTCAAATGCAACATTTTGGGGAATCAAATTTTAAGAGCACGAGTAGCTTTTTTCATGTACGGAGCTGCATCGGTAACAAACAAGAACATTCTGATGTTTTATACCCTCTTGCCCAAGTACAGCAAGTGAAGATATAAACAACTGAGCAATAGTGGAGCTGTTTGACTTCTCCAATACTTCCAATGTCAACAAATACTTCTTTGATGGTTGACCTGCCTCCAGTGTGCCGATGACCACATTGGGAACATATCTCCTCACAGCATCGGTTGTGTTGTCTATTGAGATCCATATGTTGTTGCATGCAACTTCAACTCTAATTTTCTGCACAACTATGTTGAAATTGCTATCAACATAATTTTTCCGTAATAACGACTCGCTTGGTATAGGTTCCTGTGTATTTCTCTAAAAAACCTCTGAGAGATTTATTTTCCAATTTCCACAGTGGAATTCCATCATCAATGAATGCCTTGAACAAATCACTCGAAAACTCAGATTTGTGACTGGAGCCAGCAGTAAACGTAGTGAGGAGACAAGCTTGGGTATTTCGCTTAGGTAGTCTACACACCAGTGGTATCAACATTGACTTCTCTATTTTAGATAGCCCTTGTCTTCTCCCTCCTCCCCCTCCCCCTTCCCAGCTCTCTTTCTAGTCCTACTGTAACCGCCGCTTCCTTTCTTCTTCCACCCCCCCCCCCCCCCCCCCCCCCCCCCCCCCCACATCAGTCTGAAAAAGGGTCTCGACCCAAAATGTTGCATATTCCTTCTCTGCCTGACTCACCCACTGAGTTTCTCCAGCATTTCTTGTCTACCTTCAATTTTTCCAGCATCTGCTTCTTTCTTAAATAGATCTTGGAGAAAACAGACACAGCGGGCAGCGACATGAATGAATGAATGGCCGACGGTGGCGCCCCCAGTTTCGCCTAGTGGTGGAAATTTTCTTGTAAGTTATACTATGTTAACACGTTAATAAAAACATTAATATTAACGTGTTAACATAGAAAACTTCACTGTAATCACGGTACAACTAGAGAAAATAGCACATCCTTTTAGCAAAACGGCAAAAAAAGGCTGATTTAGGCACCCGATTGTGAAAAAGGCATTATCCTGGTGAAATCAAAAAAGGCATGAAAAGGCACATGGCATTTATGGCAAAATCCTGGCTCTAGTAATCAGCCTTCCTGTTTTTGATACCAAAGTGGATAACCTCACATTTATCCACATTAAAATGCACCTGCCATGCATCTGCCCACTTCCCCAACCTGTCCAAGTCACCCTGCATTCTCATAGCATCCTCCTCACAGTTCACACTGCCACCCAGCTTTGTGTCATTGATGTATATTGTAAATAGCTGCGGTCCCAGCACCGAGCCTTGCACCCCCACTAGTGACTGCCTGCCATTCTGAAAGGGACCCGTAAATCCCTACACTTTGTTTCCTGTCTGCCAACCACTTCGCTATCCATGTCAGCACTCTACCCCCAATAACATGTGCCCTAATTTTGCCCACTAATCTATGTGGGACCTTATCAAATGCTTTCTGAAAGTCCAGGTACACTACATCCACTGGCTCTCCCTTGTCCATTTTCCTAGTTCATCTTCAAAAAATTCCAGAAGATTAGTCAAGCATGATTTCCCCTTCATAAATCCATGCTGATTCGGACCAATCCTGTTACTGCTATACAAATGTTCGGCTATCTCATCTTTTATAATTGACTCCAGCATCTTCCCCACCACCGATGTCAGGCTAACTGGTCCATAATTCCCTGTTTTCTCTCTCCCACCTTTCTTAAAAAGTGGGATAACATTAGCTACACTCCAATCCACAGGAACTGATCCTGAGTCTATAGAACATTAGAAAATTATCACCAATGCATCCACGATTTCTATAGCCACTTCCTTAAGTACCCTGGGATGCAGACCATCAGGCCCTGTGGATTTATCAGCCTTCAGTCCCATCAGTCTATCCAACACCATTTCCTGCCTAATGTGGATTTCCTTCAGTTCCTCTGTCACCCCAGACCCTCTGGCCACTACTATATCAGGAAGATTGTTTGCGTCCTCCTTAGTGAAGACAGATCCAAGTACCTGTTCAACTCATCTGCCATTTCCTTTTTCCACATAATAAATTCACCTTTTTCGGTCTTCAATGGTCCACCTTTGGTCTTAACTAATTTTTTCCTCTTCACCAACCTAAAGAACTATTTTTACTATCTTGCTTTATATTCTTGGCTAGCTTACCTTCGTACCTCATCTTTTCTCCCCGTATTATCTTTTTAGTTATCTTCTGTTGTTCTTTAAACATTACCCAAACCTCTTGCTTCCCGCTCATCTTTGCTACATTGTACTTGTACGCTTTAATTTATATACTGTCCCTGACGTCCCTTGTATGGCCATGGTCGTCCCTTTCTCCCCTTGGAATCTTTCTTCCTCCTAGGAATGAACTGATCCTGCACCTTCTGTATTATTCCTAGAAACACCTTCCATTTTTATTCCACTGTCATCCCTGCTGGTGCATCTTTCCAGTCAACTTTGGCCAGCTCCTCCCTCATGGCCCCATAATCCCTGTTTATTCAACTGCAACACCTCTGATCTACTCTTCTCGCTCTCCAATTGTAGATTAAACCTGACCATGTTATGGTCACTGCCTCCTAATGGCTCATTAACCTCGAGGTCCTTTATCAAATCCGGTTCATTACGTAACACTAAATCCAGAATTGCCTTCTCCCTGTTAGGCTCCAATACAAGCTGCTCTAAGAATTTGCTTTTATTATATGAGCCCTGGAGTATACTTTGTATACTGGACAATCCATGTAATATACTTTGCTTGGAGTAGATACACAGGACTGTCTAAGATGGTAGAACTGATGGTGTGAAGAGAGATTGAGACAATTCGGCAGAGTTCAGATGGATGAGATAAATTAATAGTTTTGATGGGACTCGACAGAGTAGCTGCTGGAAGGATGTTCCCTTAAAGTGGGAAAGTCCAGAACTAGGGGGTCACAGCAAAAGGATATTTGTAATGAATTTGGGATCATGATGGGGAGAAATATATTCTCCCATAAAGTGGAGGATCTTTAAAAGGCTGTTCAGGCTAAATCATTAAATATTTTCCGGATAGAGTTGCACACAGTTCTAATACCTAAAGATATCAAGGGATATGGGGGAAAGCAGGAACAGGGGACAGAATCTGAATGATCAGCTGTGATTGTATTGGATGGTGGAGCAAGCTTGATGGGCAGAATGATCTATTTGTGCTTCTATTTTCTCTGTTTCTATCAAGTCATAAGGGATCCTCAGGTACCAGTGGACCATATGCATATAAGTAGAATAACTTATGTCAGTTCAATTAGCAAGTTACACTGAAGGCTTATACAATATTTATACTCCTTTTCCACAGCAATTGGCACAAGAGTTTTCTGCCAATCTCATATCCATGTGAGACTGTGAAGATCATCATATAATCATCCAGTAACATCCAAGGAACAATTTGCAGCATTCATAGTGCATATTCCATAAATGCAAATTTGTGAAGCTATAGGTGTTAAAGATCAGTTAACATTGGGTGAAAATTGGTTTTAGTGAATGACCGCTAGCACTAGGTTGGAAGAATACATCTCAATCATTACATCCATTACATCCAAGTCTGGTTCCGATTTGGTCTGGGGTCTCATTAACAATTTTGTGCACACTGTTGGTGCCTGTTGGACCTTCACTGGCAGCTTGCCCATTGTACTAATGGACCTGAT
The DNA here is from genome assembly GCF_028641065.1 of Leucoraja erinaceus. Classification (NCBI taxonomy): domain Eukaryota; kingdom Metazoa; phylum Chordata; class Chondrichthyes; order Rajiformes; family Rajidae; genus Leucoraja; species Leucoraja erinaceus. The sequence continues at coordinate 16,502,610 of NC_073388.1, read as the reverse complement.
GAATATAGTTATAGTCCAGATGGCTATATGTTCCTATTGCTAAATTGGGATGTAATAAAATTGTGATAAGATTGAATTAAGATCATGTAAGTTTAAAAAAAAAAGTGTCTGGGAAGCTGTTCAATTTTAATATAAATCATTCAGATTAGAAAGAAAATATTGCTTAACTTGGATTGCACAAAGTAGCCTAAAGGTAAAATCTAGGAAACCGGTTGAAGCAATTGCAGGGAATGTGGAGGCAGGGTACATGCCTGCTGACACTGATCCACAACATAAAAATTAAAAACAAAAGCATTTTTCTGTGCTGACCATGCCTCACATTCCTCCACTCATTGCCAATGGATTTCAACAGCTTTGTGAGGATCCAACAAACACTTTTAGTGGATGTGTCATAAATAGAGCCAGGATGTTTAGGCACTAAAAATCTCTGAAATAGGCAGGCAAAAAGGCATAATAAAATTACAAAAAAGGCACAAAAAGGCATTTATTGACAAAAAATCATAAAAGAACTTTAATTTATACGACCAAAATATGGTTAAAATGATAATTATAAAGGTATACTACATTAAATGACCAAAGTAGCCTGGTTGCACATAACTACCAGCATTTTTTTTAATTATCTGGTGTTAAACTATGCCGTGCTACAGTTGTGAAAAACTTCTTTCTACCCCATCTGTCACTGGCGCATACCTGAAACAAGCTACAAACTACATTCATTTCAATATCTTGTGCATTACAACTACCTTTGAGAACTTTAGCTTTGTTTTGTATTTCTTCAAGATCTTTGTTAGCTAAAATCACCCTCTCACATTTTCCTTGTATGTCTTTACCTACATCGCCAGGAACTTTAAGTACAAATTACAGCAAGCAAAGATGAAAACAACTGAGCAATAGTTGACCTCTTCCCCTTCTCCAATACTTCCGATGTCAAGAAATACTCCTTTGATGGTTGACTTGCCTCCAGTGTACCAGTGACCACATTGGCAACAAATCTCCCCACATCATTAGTTGTCTCGTCTATTGAGATCCATGTTTTTTTGCATGCAACTTCATTTCTAATTTTCTCACATGCTTTGCAAAACAGCACACAGTTGGCTGTAGAGAATATAACACTCCCGTACACTCTCACCAAATCGTTTCGTTTTTTACAAGGCGTTGACTTGACTTTAGGCATTTTGACGCTTGTAGGGGTAGATCCTACAGGAGCGGCGATGCAGACCTCCACAGGCAGGCCAAGTACAAGCCGAGAAGAGGAATCAGAGCTGCCAAGGAAAGGTACTGAAATGATTCGAAATGAAATGAAATGAAATGATTCAATTTATTGTCATTGTCAGTGTACAGTACAGAGACAACGAAATGCATTTTTAGCATCTCCCTTGAAAGGGAGACACAGGGCGTCGCGGTGTGCCCGCGCCTGCCGCCGTAACATTCCATTACAGGCAAAGGTGGGTGAAGTGTCTTGCCCAAGGACACAACGACAGTATGCACTCCAAGCGGGATTTGAACCGGCTACCTTCCGGTTGCCAGCCAAACTCTTAGCCCATTGTGCTATCTGTCGTCCGAGAAGTTACTCTGAGAAGTTAAGGAGCAAGTTCTCAGCAAATGACTCTTCTTCACAAGCTACAAGAGGAAACCCCCCCCCCCCCACGCCTTGGACAATCGTCAGCTGACCAATGACCTGAACGAGTTCTACTGCAGGTTCAATAAACAGAAACGTAACCCTTGTACCCCCACACCCCATCCCCAACCAACGCTTCACACATACTCACACCTTGTCTCCAGTTTGAAAAGAGTGGACCCTTCCCCACCTACTCCTCCCCGATCACCACTTCACACCAACTTAAAGCATGACTCGAGTTTGCAAAGACTGGACCCTTTCCCACGCACCCCTCTCCAATCACCACTTAACACCCACTCACAGCCGGGTTTCGGTAAATTTTCTTGTAAGTTACGAAAAAATGGCAAAAGAAGGCAGATTTAGGCACTCAATCGTGAAAAAGGCATTATCTTCCTGAAATCATCAAAAAAGGCATGAAAAGGCACATGGCAAAATCCTGGCTCTAGTCATAAAGTTATGCAGCAGGGAAAGAGGCCATGTTGATCAAGATGCCCCATCTAAGCTAGTCTCATTTGCATACCTTTGGCACATATCCCTCTAAACATTCCTATCCATGTACCTGTCCAAGTGTCTTTTAAATTATGTTTTTTAGCACTTACCTCAACTACCTCCTCTGACAGCTCATTCCATGTACCCACCACTCTCTGAGTGAGAAAGATGCCCCCAGATACTTATTCTTTTCTCTCTGGCATTAAATGTATGCCCTCTGATTCTTGATATTCCCACCCTCGGTACATTCAACTTACCTATTGATTTTATTCTCCTCTATAAGACCACCCCTTAGCCTACTGCAATCCGAGGAATAAAGTCCTAGCTTGCCCAACCTTTTCTTATATCTCATGCCCACCTATTTCCTATATCTCATGCTCTTGAGTCCTGGTAACATCCTCGTAAATCGTTTCTGCGATCTTTCCAGCTTAACAACATCCTTCCTATAGCAGGGTGACCAAATCTGAACACTATACACCTAACTTCTTTAATCAATACCCTGACTGATGAAGGTCAATATACCAAAAGCCTTCTTCACCTATCTACCAATAAATCATTTTCAGGGCTTAGATCCATCTGTTCTGCCACACTTCCCAGGGCACCAGCATTCACTGTGAAGGTCTTGGCCTGCTTCCCAAAATGCAACACCTCACACTTATCTCCAAATTAAACTCCATTAGCCATTCCTCAGCCCTCTTGCCCAGCTGATCAAGATCCTTATGTAATTTTTGATAACCATTTCATAGTGTACAATGCTACCTACTTTAGTGTCATCTTCAAACTTACTAATCATGCCTTGTGCACTCTCATCCAAATCATTGCTATAAACCACAAACAGCAAAGGCTCCAGCATCAATCCCTGAAGCACATCACTAGCCACAATTCTCTAGTCCAAAAAAAAACCTTCCACCCCTGCCTCTGCTTCTGTCCATGAAGTTAATCTAACTCATTCTTGCGTTGTAAACATTCATTCAAAGAGACAATAATGCCGGGCTGGTTTTGCTGAAGAGAAATGAAAATGTTAATGTGAATTAATTGTGATTGATAGATTGTCTGGAGTTCTCTGAGGATGGATGAAGGGGAGCCTATATTTGACATCCACAATGCTGCATAAAAGAGGATACTGTACTAGATAATAGCCCACAGGCTAGGGGACATCTGGTGATACACACGACCCCCTGCATTAGAGGTAATGGAAAGATGCCCTTAGGGGATTTCATAGATCACTATCAAAAATTCTGAGATAATGAAATAAAGATCTGATCCCAAGGAATTTATGTGACTTTTTTTTTACATTTCTTGCATGTCTTGATGCATGTGGCTATGCATAATGGAAAATTACAATGATTATTGTTTTCTGTGATGCAACAGCCTGTGACACGGGGTCACCTGTATATTGACGTGGGTAGAAGAATGGTTAATTAACAGAAAAGGAGAATTGAGTCATGTTTCGATTGGCAATCACTAAATAGTAGGCTGTCACATGGATCAATGCTGGTGCCTTGACTACTTAATATCTATAGTAATGACAGGGTGCCCTGAAACCAAGATTATACAAAGATGAATGAGCTGTGAAATTGTGTGGTGGAAATAAAGACATTTCATAGGGATATAGATAGTTATGTAAATGCACAACAAGTTGCAGATGGAGTATAATGAAGCAGAATATGTTATGTCTTTAGAAGAAAGGATGATTGAGTGGATTATAATTAAAATGCAGAGAGACTAAAATGGAACCTGAGGACGCTAGCACAAGACACAAAAAAATCGGCATGCAGGTACACAAGTACAGGCATTCCCAACAATACAGCCATTTGGGTTACAGAAATTCACCCTATAGAATGTACAAATCACTACACAAAAATTGAGATACAGAATAAAATTCACTCTCATGGAATTTGTGTGAAAAAAGCAACCAAAGTTAGACAAAATCACCCAAAATTTAATCATTTTCCATTTGTATTTCTTAACACACATAAGCAAATGATGTGTCTTCACATTACATAAAATTGTGATACAGCCCATTTGTTTGAGAATGCAGAGGGTGTCAGTAATTAGCAAGATTAATGGCATACTGGTCCTGTAGAAATAAGGAACCACCGATGTTGGTTTACAAATAAGGACACAAAATGCTGGAATAACTCTGAGTCAGGCAGCAATTCTGATGAATTCGCTAGAATTTAGAAGATTGAGTTTTATAGAAACTTACAAAATTCTTAAGGGGTTGGACAGGCTAGATGCAGGAAGATTGTTCCCGATGTTGGGGAAGTCCAGAACAAGAGGTCGCAGTTTAAGGATAAGGGGGAAATCTTTTAGGACTGAGATGAGAAAAACATTTTTCACACAGAGAGTGGTGAATCTCTGGAATTCTTCGTCACAGAATGTAGTTGAGGCCAGTTCATTGGCTATATTTAAGAGGGAGTTAGATGTGGCCCTTGAGGCTAAAGGTATCAGGGGGTATGGAGAGAAGGCAGGTACAGGATACTGAGTTGGATGATCAGCCATGATCATATTGAATGGCGGTGCAGGCTCGAAGGGCCGAATAGCCTACTCCTGTACTTATTTTCTATGTTTCTATGCTTTTATGAACGTGGATAGGTGACCTTTCAGATCAGGATCCCTCCTGGCCTACATTGAAAATAATGTGTAGTAAAAAATCAGTTAAGTTTCAATATTGTTACAAGGTTCTGGTAGACTATGCCTGGAATACAGTATAATTTTAGGACTATATTTACAGAAGAATTTTCTTGTGTTGAAGGGCATGCAGAGAAGGTTCACAACTTAATTCATGAGTTGACGAAGGTTGAGATGTGAAAGGATGAGCAGGTTAGGCCTATACTTCGCTCCATAGATGCTGCCTCACCCGCTGAGTTTCTCCAGCATTTTTGTCTACCTTAGGAGAATAAGTGGTACCCTTAGTGAAATACATAAGTTCTGAGATAGACTGACAGGGTAGAAGCTGAGAGGGCATTTTCCCCCAGTTGTACATCTCATACTAGGAGGTGTAGTTTCACAACACGAGGAAGTTGATTTCAGATTGAGATGAGGATTTATTTTTCTCCCATGAGTCATGACTATGAAATTCTCTACCTCCGAGACCAGTGAAAGTAACGATCCATTGTGGGCGACTTCAATATTCACTTTCGAGAATGGCTTTGGTGGCATCAGATGACTATAGTAGATAATAAATGAACAAAAAAAACAGAAAAAACAATTTGACTAGGTTGTCAACAACAGGTCTGCGGCAGTATTAGTGGAAATGAACACTGCAATGTCTTTATGGAAACAAAGTTCTGCCTTCACATCAAGGTTACCTTCCTTCATGCTATAGGCCTTGATAATCAAGTTGAATTGGTTAGTCTGAGTGCTCAAAAAATGTCAATGAAGAAGCCTTGTGGACTATCAAAAAGACAGAAACATAAGATAGACACACAAAGCTGGAGTAACTCAGCGGTCCAGACAGCATCTTGGAAAAAGGAATAGGTGATGCTTCAGGTTGAGACAATTCTTCAGACTGAGAGTCATGGGAAAGGGGAATGAGAGATATAGTCTGCGATAGAGAGAGATATAGAACAAATGAATGAAAGATATGCAAAAAAGTAATGACGATAAAGGAAACAGGCCATAGTTAGCTGTGGGCTGGGTGAAAACGAGTTACAGACAATGAAACTCAACAAGATGACTTTGAAGCTAATATGACGTGTGGGGGGAGATAGGGTTACTTGAAGTTAGAGAAATCAATATTCATGCCATGCGGTTGTAAGCTGCCCAAGTGAAATGCGGTGATGGTCTTCCAATTTGCATTTTTTCTCACTCTGACAATGGACGAGACCCAGGACAGAAAGGTCAGTGTGGGAATGGGAAGGGGAATTAAAGTGTTTGGCAACCGGGAGATCAGGTAGGTTCAGGTGGACTAAACAAAGATGTTCCACAAAACTATCACACAGTCTATGTTTGATCTCGCCAATGTATAAGAGTCCACACCTTGAACCTATATCTGTTTTTCAAGGTCATAGAGTCACAGAATGATACAGTGTGGAACCAAGCCCTTTGGCCCAACTAGCCTATACCACCAACAATGTCCCAGCTACACTAGTCCTACTTGCCTGCGCTTGATCCATATCTCTCCAAACCTGTCCTATCCACGTACCTGTCAAACTGTTTCTTAAACTATGGGATAGTCCTAGCCTCAACTACCTCCGTTGGCAGTTTGTTCCATACACCCATCACCCTTTGTGTGAAAAAGTTACCCCTCAGATTCTAATTAAATCTTTTCCTCTTCACCTTGAACCTATGTCCTCTGGTCCTTGATTCTCCTACTCTGGGCAAAAGACTGTGCATCTATCTGATCTATTCCTCTCATGATTTTGTATACCTCTATAAGATCACCCCTCATCCTCCTGCACTCCATGGAATAGAGACCCAGCCAACTCAACCTCTCCCTGTAGCTCACACCCTCTGGTTCTGGCAACATCCTTGTAAATCTTTTCTGAACTCTTTCAAGCTTGACAATATTTTTCTTTTAACATGGTGCCCAGAACTGAGCACAATATTCTAAATGCAGTCTCACACATCTTATACAACTGCAACATGACCTCCAAGGTGTGGACTCTTATACATAAATTCCCATCTATATCAGCATCAGCATGTATCTACTTGTATGAAATTAAACATTTGCCTTACAGTTGAAATGAAGATAAAAGAAGAATGGGTAAAATACAAAGGAAAGGAGAAAGGAGTGTGACTAGCTGCATTGTTCTCGTAAGGTAGACACAAAAAGCTGGAGAAGGACAGAGCATCTCTGGAGAGAAGGAATAGGTGACGTTTCGGGTCTAGACCCTTTTTCAGACTGGCTATGGATAAGGGAAACGAGAGATAGGGACAATGGTGTGGAGAAATAAAGAACAATTAATAAAATATATGCAAAAAAGTAACGAGGATAAAAGAAAACAGGCCGCTGTTAGCTGTTTGTACGATGAAAATGCGAAGTTAGTGCGACTTGGGTGGGGGAGGGAGAGAGAGAGGGGGTATGACGGGGCTACCTGAAGTGAGAGAAATCAATATTAATACCACTGGGCTGTAAGCTGCCCAAGCGGAATATGAGGTGCTGTTCCTCCAATTTACATTTATCTTCACTCTGATAATGGAGGAGACCGAGGACAGAAATGTCTGTGTAGGAATGGGAAGGAGAATTTAAAGAGGATGTCAGGTAGGTTCAGGCGGGCTGAGTGAAGGTGTTCCTCAAAATGATCGGCCAGTCTATGTTTGGCCTTGCCAATGTATAATAGTCCACATCTTGAACAACAGATACAGTCGGTGAGCTTGGAGGAGGTGTAGGTGAACTTCTGCCTAACCGGTAAGGACTGTCGGTGTCCCTGGACAGAGTCGATGGAGGAGGTAATGTGACAGGTGTTGCATCTTCTGCAGTTGCAGGGGAAGGTACCTGGGGAGGGGGTGGGTTTGGGTGGGAAGGGATGAGTTAACCAGGGAATTGCGGAGCGAACGGTCTAAATAAACAGGTCAAGTTTGCCTTCAAAGTGCAGATGCGTGAAGTATTGGACTTTTAATCTATTGAGAAGAGATAATTAAATCATATTCTAACTTGAGAGAAGATGCTGTTGATAAATTTAGAGACTTTTATTCTTTTATTCCTCAGCGACAAAGAAATTTAAAAAAAACATGGTAGAGAAAAGTGGGAAGAAATCTGAGGTAAGCGAATTGATCAAGAACATAACGTTTTGGCTAAATATAAAATGTTATCTGAATATAATAGTTAAATGATAATAAAGAGAAACAATGAGATGCATCAGACATATTTGAGATTCAGATTCAGATTCAGATTCAGATTCAAACTTTATTGTCATTGTGCAGTGTACAGTACAGAGACAACGAAATGCAGTTAGCATCTCCCCAGAAGAGCGAACATAGAATATGAGCAATAAATATATATACGTACATACAGTCGTAGTAGTGCAATTTTTCTGGGGGAAGGAGTGTCCGGGGGAGGGGGTGACTGGCAATCATCGAGGTACAGAGTTAAGTAACGTAACAGCCGCAGGAAAGAAGCTTTGTATTGTATTGTATTGTATTCAAATTTATTGTCATTGTCTCAATTTGAGACAACGAAATGAATTTCCCTTACAGGCAGTATCATAAAAAAAAAATCACAATAAATAAATAAATAAATAAATAAATAAATAATAAAACATATTAAAAATAAAATTGAAATTGAATTTTAAAAAAAGCACAAACACAGAAAGTCCACGACACAACATAACATAAATGGCACCAAGGTGAGGATGGCACCATAGTCCAGCCAGCCTCCCCTCCGTGTTCATCCGTGGTCGGGGCCTTCCGAGCACCCGCAGTCGCCGCCCCGGGTGGCCCGATGTTCAGGCCCTCACGCTGGGCTGGTGGAACGCCGACGCCGAACCCCGACGGTGAGCATCCTCCTCCTCAGCGGCCCGGACCTCCTGATCAGCCGCCTCCCGCTGCCGGAGTCTGCTGCTCCCGAGTCCACAGGCCGAGCTGGGCACAGTCACAGGACCCCACGCTGTCCATCAGCGCCGCCCGCGTTGGGAGCTCCGCAAACCGCAGCTCCAGGATGTTGGTGCAGCAGGTCCAGCACTCCGGGCTCCAGACGGCGACCCAAGCTGTTCCTGGACCTGCTGGTCCGGCAACGGAGAGACCTGTAGCGCCTCGTGGACAGTAGGAGGATAAACAGACTGTGGCTGGGGTGAGAGCAGTCCTTGACGATGCTGCGCGCCCTTCGCAGACATCGCTTGCTTTGAACAGACTCAATGGAGTGGAGTGAGGAACCGGTGATGCGTTGGGCAATTTTCACCACCCTCTGCAGATCTTGTTAATATAAGTCACAATTATTTGAAAGGTGCATTCATGCATAAGGGTGGAACTCAAGAAACAATTGGGTAATCTGCTTTACTAATTTATGGAGAAGACAAGGGGTTCTGAGATTGTTCTAACAATGGAAACAGCTCAACAAAATAACTTGAAACACTGGTGAGAAAACAGCAAATTACAGTTGATGAGATAATAAATCCTGCAGAGCAGAACACATGCCAGGTCCAATTTAACATTGATCAATCCACACCAAAAAAAAGAAGAGAGACCAATGAACCAGCCAACCATCTGTCCAGTTAAATGTGCACATGTTTTGGTTGTGTGTCATCAATTCCAATTAATGCAGTAATTGTTTCGGTATTAAATAAAGGGCTTCCATTTGGCAATCCTTATGAATCATTTAAATATCCCAGTTAAAGCAGGAATACTTTATTATTATATTATCTGGGGGTTTGACCCATATAGCAAATGAAGTAGAGAAATGAAATACTCAAAAATAAAGTTTATCCTACACGGTTGAACAATTCCATCAGATTACTCAGTGGTTTCATGAGTTCCATCCTTGTGCACAATATGCAAAGATATATCGCCATTTAATCTCAATTTAATGGATTTCAGAATGTAAAAAAGCAGACTATGTTCCAGTGTGCTGAATGAATGAATGGTTCCTTTAGTTAGCTTCATGCTTTGCTGCTTAAGGTACTTAGTCTACACAGTTTTCTTTGCAACACCGGCAAGCTTTATTGCTTCCAGTTGCACATGGATCAAGTACTCCATGTGGAAGAGAGCTTACATGAGGCAACTGGACTGTATGCAGAGATGGTAACATGTTGTATCTGACCTGCAAGTAGGGTTGCTAACAGTTCCATATTGAATGGGATTTCTCAAATCTTAAATAAATGTCCAATATAATCTTGATTCAGATGCCAATGTTCCCATGTAGCCAACAAAGTCAGGGGGGGGGGCAGAATCCACAAGTCAGCCAAACATAAAAACACAGTTTTTGGTAATCCAGCCACACCATTTATGATGACCTAGAGGCTTTCTGTCATGGTCAGCAGGATTATATACACATGTGAGCTGTGGAATGAATCTCTGTTTGCAGACCAAAGATAGAAACATAGAAACATAGAAATTAGGTGCAGGAGTAGGCCATTCGGCCCTTCGAGCCCGCACTGCCATTCAATATGATCATGGCTGATCATCCAACTCAGTATCCTGTACCTGCCTTCTCTCCATATCCCCTGCTCCCTTTAGCCACAAGGGCCACATCTAACTCCCTCTTAAATATAGCCAATGAACTGGCCTCAACTACCTTCTGTGGCAGAAAATTCCACAGATTCACCACTCTCTGTGTGAAAAAACATTTTTCTCAACTCGGTCCTAAAAGACTTCCCCCTTATCCTTAAACTGTGACCCCGTGTTCTGGACTTCCCCAACATCGGGAACAATCTTCCTGCATCTAGCCTGTCCAACCCCTTAAGAATTTTGTACATTTCTATAAGATGCCCCCTCAATCTTCTAAATTCTAACGAGTACAAGCCGAGTCTATCCAGTCTTTCTTCATATAAAAGTCTTGACATCCCAGGAATCAGTCTGGTGAACCTTCTCTGTACTACCTCTCAAGTCAAGACAAGTCACATTTATTTATATAGCACATTTAAAAAACAACTCTTGTTGACCAAAGTGCTTTACATTTGTTATATATAATAGTATAAGCAAACAAACTACATACATATATACATATAGCCTTCGCTCAGTGGACGTCAGCAAAGGCTTGGGAGTATAGATACGTTTTTAGACTTGTCTTAAAGGAGTCGATGGAGGGGGCAGTTCTGATGGGAAGGGGGATGCTGTTCCACAGTCTAGGAGCTGCAACCGCAAAGGCACGGTCGCCCCTAAGCTTATGCCTAGACAGCGGGATATTCAACAGCCCCAAGTCGGCCGATCTGAGGGACCTGGAGGTGGAGTGGCGGGTGAGAAGATTTTTAATGTAGGAGGGGGCAAGCCCATTGAGGGCTTTGTAGACATAGAGGAGGGTCTTGAAATGTATACGGAACCGCACAGGGAGCCAGTGGAGAGAGGCCAGGATCGGGGTGATGTGGTCCCTTTTTCGGGTGCCCGTCAGGAGTCTCGCTGCGGCGTTTTGGACCAGTTGCAGGCGGGACAGGGAAGATTGGCTGATGCCAGTGTAAAGGGAGTTGCAGTAATCTAGGCGGGAGGAGATAAATGTGTGGATGATCTTTTTGAGGTCATCAAAGTGGAGGAATTGTTTTATTTTAGCTATCGTCCGAAGCTGGAAGAAGCTAGCTTTTACCACGGCATTGACTTGTTTGTCAAATTTCAGTGCTGAGTCAAATATCATGCCGAGGTTTTTGACGTGAGGTTTGAGTAGTGGGGTAAGGCTTCCAAGGCTGCCTGCTATCATTTTGATTGAGTCCGAGGGGCCGTGAAGGATGACCTCAGATTTGCTCTCATTTAGTTGGAGGAAGTTCTGAGCCATCCAGCACTTTATATCCTCGAGGCAGCGGGTAAGGTTAAGCAGATTTGATTGGTTTATGGCAAGAATGTCTTCCCTCAGATTAGGAGACCAAAACTGTACGCAATACTCCAGGTGTGGTCTCACCAAGACCCTGTACAACTGCAGTAGAACCTGACTGCTCCTATACTCAAATCCTCTTGCTATGAATGACAACATACCATTCGCTTTCTTCACTGCCTGCTGCACCTGCATGCCCACCTTCAATGACTGGTGTACCATGACACCCACGTCTCGTTGCATCTAACCTTTTCCTAATCTGCCACCATTCAGATAATAGTCTACTTTCCTGTTTTTGCCACCAAAGTGGATAATCTCACATTTATCCACATTATACTGCATTTGCCATGCATTTGCCCACTTGCCCAACCTATCCAAGTCACCTAGCATCCTCCTAGCATCCTCCTCACATCTAACACTGCCCCCCAGCTTCGTGTCATCCGCAAACTTGGCGATGTTGGAGGTTTTGTGTTTCTTAATTCTTATTATTATTGAGTCTTATCAACGTGCTGCTTCCCTGACGAGAAACCGCCATATTCTGGTGCTTGCATGGCTTACTTCATTCCTGGTCCTCCTCATAACAATATTGTGTTTATCTGGGCTGGCAGGGCCTCATCCCAAAGACATGGCATGAGAGGGAGTAAAGATTTAGAGTGCTTAAACCATGGAGATCGGGAGAGCTGGGGAGACTTTGGAAAATAGAAGGCTTGGAAGGCTACAACATGGATAACATAATACGGATTTGTCTCCTCCCATTAAGCAGGCCAGTGATGTGAGATGTATTTGAGTAAATCTACCAGAAGATATTTCTCATTTTTGAGATAAAATGTCAGTAACTCAATATGGAATGAGAATACTTACATATTTATCAGCTGCATACAGAGTTATATGAATGCTGCAAAGATTGTAAAGATGCCATGTGATTCAAATGTCTTCTTTTTAGAATGAATGATGGCCTTGTAGCAATAATATTTTGCAGGCAGGACAATTACATATGGCCCTTCAAACATATATACGGGAAAATGGTAGTAATAAAATCCACAGTATACTCCTTTCAAAACCATGATTGTTATTTATTTTTCTGAAATGCATGTCCTCACTAACAGAAACTCATTGATCCCACATCCCGTCTCCAGTGACTTTTCCATCATAATGACACACAACAACAGCTCCTGAATGTTAACAAACTTAGAGGACATTGCCTCCAGTAACTTTGGCAGGTATCTCTCTATTGTATGATACCAAAAAACTATTTCTTGGTTAGTAACTATCGGTGATATGGGGAGTAGGCAGGAACGGGGTACTGATTGTGGATGATCAGCCATGATCACATTGTATGGCGGTGCTGGCTCGAAGGGCCAAATGGCCTATTCCTGCACCTCTTGTCTAATGAAGAAAGGAACTGAAGTTTTCCATCAACATCCAACATATCAACTGGAAGATAATGCACAATGCAAAGTTTAATATGTCCATGAACGATGGTGCCATCAAGAAAGCAGTGTTCATCACTATTGGAGAATGAGCATTATTCTCCAACACAAATCCTCAACTATTACTTCAATCATGTATAACAGCAATGCCCCTTTCAGAAACCGAGGCCTGATGTTCTGAAGAATATTTTGGCCTTAATATAGTTATGCCTTAAGGAATAGGAGAAGAATTAGGCCATTCGGCCCATCAAGTCTACTCCCCCCCCCATTCAATCATGGTTGATCTATTTTTCCCTCCTAACCTCATTCTCCTGCCTTCTCCCCATAACCCCCGACACCCGTACTAATCAAGAATCTATTTATCACAGCTGTAAAAATATCTATTGACTTGGCTGCCACCGCCTTCTCTGGCAAAGAATTCCATAGATTCACCGCCCTCTGACTAAAGAAATACCCCCTCATCTTCCTAAAGGAACATCCTTTAATTCTGAGGCAAAGACCTCTAGTCCTAGTCTCCCCCACAAGTGGAAACAATCTCTCCACATCCACTCTAACTAAGCCTTTCACTCTTCGGTCCCCCCTCTTTGTTCTAAACCCCAGCGAGTACAGGCCCAGCGCTATCAAACTCTCATCATATGTTAACCCACTCATTCCTGGAATTATTCTTCTAAACCTCCTTTGGACCCTCACCAGGGTTGGCAAATCCTTCCTCGTAAATAGTGCCCAAAATTGCTCACAATACTCTCGGGTCATTGTATTAATATTTCAGTTTATGATACAATCTCTGTTTCCTCTTCTTTGGCAGTCCCTCAGGATTAAATAGACTTTCTTCCAATCTAATTGTGTAGATTCTAAGGCTGCCGATAAGGCCAATATGGGAATCACATGTAGCCGATGGGGCAGTAGGATGTGTAGTTTGTGCGGTGATGTTCTCTTTCTGATGTCTATACTGGACCATAGGGGAGGGGAAAGGAGGAGGATGGGGAGTTTAAGTTCCTTAAAATGATAGAATTCAATATTCATACTGTTGGGTTGTAAACGATCTAAGTGGCTTGGCGTCACTCTGGCAATGGAGGATGCCGAGGAGAGAAAGGTCAGTATGGGATTAGGAAGATGTAACAGAATTGGCTTCATGGAAGGAAGCAGAGGGTGATGTAGCAAGGTTGTTTATCGGACTAGGGGCATGTGACGAGGGGTGTGCCTCAGTGATAATGAAGAATAGCTATCAAAAATTACAGCAGGATCTTGATCAACTGGGCAAGTGGGATGAGTTTAATGTAAGGTGTTACATTTTGGGATGTCAAACCAGGGTAGAACCTTAGCAAAGAATGGTCAGGCCCTGAGGAGTGTTGTAGATCTGAGGAACTTCGGAGTACAAGTACATTCTTCCCTAAATGTGGCGTGACGGGTAGACCGGGTGTTAACGAAGGCTTTCGGTATTTTGGCTTTCATCAGTCAGGGAATTATGTATAGACGTTGGGGTGTATGTTACAGTTGGACAAGACAATCAAATTCCTCGTATGTTACAAAACATACTTGGCAAATAAAGTATAATTATGATTATGATGAGTATTGTGTTCAGTGTTCAGTTTTGGTCACCCTGATATAGGACGCATGTCATTAAGCTGGAAAAAGTGCAGTGAAGATTTACAAGGGTGTTAACAGGACTTGAGGGGCTGAGTTATTGGGGGAGGTTGTGTTGGCCATGACATTATTCGAGTTTATTGGCAGAATTGGTTTCACTGTCCATGGCATGGGAATGGGTGTGGATAGCATTGGGCTTGACTGTGATGTCCTCATTGGAAAACTGGCTGCGGACCATGCAGAGGCTTATAGATGACGAATAGGAATAACAGAGTCCATCTGACATTTGGTAAACCAAACTCCAACAAGGCATCCTATATTTACCAGGTGAGAAACTGAGGAACAAATATAGTAGATGCCCTATTAATTGTATATGATTCTCAGCCACTGTCAGCTCAGTGACCAAATCCATCATTATTGATTTTCTGTGGCATTATTATTTATTTCTGCATTATATATTTTCTGTTTCTCTGTGTGTGTTTGTGTACTTGTGCCTCTGTTTGTGTGTGTGTGTGTGTGTGTGTACTTGCTGCCTGCATGGTGACTTGTTCCTTATTAAAGGAATAATATTGTTGATATCCTGATTAAGCTGCTTGAAACAGCTCCGATAGACTTAATATGGATCACTATTGTGCAATGTTGATTCTCATGTCCATTTGAGCCCCAGGCAATTAACAGATCTTCTGCACAGTGGAATTAATAATTGGAAAAATAATTTACACTTCAGAGTTTCCAATATATTATTATTATCCTTCTTTGATGATTCTAGCTGGAATTTTCTGAACATAAGTCAAGATGCAAAAAAAAAGGCATCATCTCCATTTGATTGTCTGCAAACTTGGGAAATTGAAGAAAGTCTGGGAGAAAGCTACTTTGCAGCTCCTGTGCAAAACTAAATGTTCCTAGTTCTGGATAAAGAGAGGTGTTTGAATTCCTGATTAATTTGGGAAAAACACACCAAGCCAGAATGAATCAGTGGATTATAGTTTTTTCCACAATTATCAAAAAAACAGGCTTGAGCCAATCTCTAGTAACATGCCTTCTTGGATTGCAATTGGAATGTAATTCCTGGTTAAACCCGGATGTAGACAAGATTAAACATGTATTGGCTGGTGAAAGTATAGGAAATGAAATACCATTGGGAAATTGCATTCCATTATCCCTATTCGTTTACATGAATTGAAATGTTAGTTTGCCAATATTCTTGGCGCATCCTTAATTGTTGTTGCAAAGGTAGCAATAAGATGTCTTTTTGATCCACAGCTGTATGACTCTAGTTTTTTGTGGACTAAAACCAGTAATAGAATTGTTCTCAGTTCCAGCATGGATAAATTGCAATCAATTCAATAAAGCTCTTCAGAAACACAGGTAATGTTCTCTTAAATCTGCTCTAAAACCCTTCAGAAGCCTCTTAGCTGGAAAATTATTTGCTCATGGAAGGTCCACTGACAATCTCTTAGGTTAATTATAAAGGGCAACCTTGCAAACCGACTGGTTTTGCCTGCATCATAAAAATCACCATGAAATCTCCATGATTTTTAAAACTTTTGGATATGGCTGATAGTCATCATCTTGAACTTGATTACTAGATTGAGGGAGAGGAAGGGGTGGGGGGAGGGTGAAAGATGGGGAGGTGGGGGAGGAGGGGAAATAGAGGGAGAGGAGGGCAGTGGGGGAGGTCAGGAGGGATAGTGGGGGGGATAATGAGAGGTTAAATGTTTCATAGAAACATAGAAAGTTGGTGCAGGACTAGGCCATTCAATACGATCAAGGCTGATAATCCAAAATCAGTACCCCGTCTGCATATAACTAAAACTCTCATCTTGTTATCTTCGGGTTTGCGTTTTTTTTACATTAGCGAAAAACGGTACACGATAGCGCTATGATATTTTTTGCCACCTTACTCACCATTCTCCTGTGTTGCAAGTGCAACAGGTTTTGTTCAGATCGGTGGTATATTTTAATATGTCGAAAGGTTTAAAAATCTTTAAAAACGCGCATGTGCAGATCGGTCGCCTCTCCTGCCGGTCAATGCCGGGATGGCGACACCCCTTCCTGTACCATTGCTGCACTGATTGGCCACGTCTGCTGTCAGTCACTGGCACCCGCCTGCCTGCCTCTGCTGGCGTGGCCTTAGCTGCTGGTACCCCGGGGCTGCGCCGTGGATCCGAGGCCTGGGTGCTGAGCCTGGCTCAGAGGGCATCGACGGCTGATGCACCTCCAGGGCACCAAGAAGGGAGAGGAGGGGCAACCTCGAGATCCTGGGGAGCTGAGGAGGGAGAATGGGGGGATTGAGGGAGAGGAGGAAGAGGGGGTAATGTGGGGGAGGTGAGGAGAGGGACTGAGGGATTGAGGGAGGAGGGGGGTAGGTAGGGAGGGGGAGGGAGGGGAAAGTGGGGGAGGAGGAGGGAGAATGGGGGGGGGGGGGGGATAGAGGGAGAGGAGGGGGGTAGAGAGGGGGGAGAGGAGTTATGGAGGGAAGGAGTGTGAAGGTAGAGATGAGGGATTGGGGAGGGTAGGAGGAAAGGTGAAATAAGAGGTAGGAGGTGATGAGGGAGAGTGGGGGAGGAGGGAGAATAGGAGAGGAGGGGCGGAGTGGGGGAGGTAGGGAGTGGGGAATAGAGAGGAGGGCAGTGGGGGGGGGGGGTGAGGAGGGATAGTGGGGGGGGGTAGGGGGAGGCGAGGAGTGGAGAGGTGGGGGATAGAGGGATACGAGGGGGATAGGGAGGGGAGAGGAGTTATGGAGGGAGAGAGGGAGTCACTGAGGGTAGGGGAAAAGATAGGGAGGGAGAGGTGAGGGAGGGATTAGGGCCGGGGAGGAGGAGAGGGCAAAGAAGAGGGAGGGTGAAGCGGAGTTGCTGGGAGATGAGGAGAAATGAGCCGCACTTGTGCAGTTGGGGGCTATGGGTAAGTGGTGGAATATTGCGTTGGAGGAACGGGTTGCGTTGGGGGAACGGGTGAGTGGTGGAATGTTGCATTGGGGGAGCAGACCCAACTGGTCTGCACTTAGTCTAGTATACCTTAATTCCTTTAACCCTAGAGCTAAATCTAGCTCTCTTGAAAACATCCAGTGAATTGGCCTGTACTGCCTTCTGCAGCAGAGAATTCCACAAATGTTCAACTCTTTGGGTGAAAACGTTTTTCCTCATCTGTCCTAAATGGCCTACTCCATATTTTCAAACTGTGAGCCCTGGTTCTCAACATTGGGAACATTTTTCCTGCATCTAGCCTGTCTAATCCTATTAAAAATGTTATATGTTTCGATAAGGATCCCTCTCATCCTTCTAAATTCCAGCGAATACAAGCCATTCTTTCATCATATGCCAGTCCCGCCATTCCTGGTGGGTTTCCATGCCCACCAGTCATTCTTCAGTATTAAATTTCTGTCATTATTAATTTCCACATTTCTCATCACTTCCATTTCTGATTTTTCATACAGGACTATATATTTTCCATCCAATATCAAGTTTCACGATGACAAATCCGCTTTTGTGTGCTGGACGGTGTTATCTCACACCTGTCCCTATGAGTGTTTTCTCCAGTTGATGTGGCATGTAATAAACACAATTTCATTAAAAAAAAAAAAATCAGGTTCCAGCTCCTAAATTTGAGCTTTGTTTCTATTTAATGGCCTCTCCCACTTTCACGACCTAATTCCCGACCTTTTTTACTCGTGGACATTTTTTATCATGCTAGAAAACGTCCCGACCTACTAGATGCCTCGAATACCTACGACTAGCATCACGACCTACCTATGACCTCCTATGGCCTCGTGACGACCATGCTGCGAGTCAAGGGCAAACTCGGCAGAGGTCATTAATTAGGTCGTGAAAGTGAGGCAGGCCCTTAAATTTGTGTGCTATCGAGAATTAATCATTTGTTGGAGATTTAATATAAAAGCAATATATTAGTTTACTAAAAAGGGGAAAGTCTTAAAAAGTGGGATGTGCATTAGAAAATATTAACTCATTTGAAATCCTTTACAAATTAAAGCACATTAATTTAAAAACACACAATTTATGAACAAATGGAGGCAGGAGGTGAATTGGCATGCTTTTTCCATAATCAAATGTTTAAAAGTAAAAATAAAATTTACTATATAGCATTTATTTTTTAAATCCAAGAAAGATATTATTTTTTCAGCAAATATAGATACAAAATGCTGGAGTAACTCAGTGGGCAGGCAGCATCTTTGGTTGAGGAATAGGTGACATTTGGGGTCGAAACCTATCTTCAGAGTGAGAGTCAGGAGAGAGGGAAATTAGAGGTGTGAAAAGGTACAGAACAAATCGGAGCCAGCACCGATGCACATTTTTTTTGGTGTCCTTTTGTTTCATTTGCAGCTTTAATGGAGCAACAACGATGTCCTAATTTAGACATCTGTTTGGTGCAAGGGATGTTCCTGAAACTCGGCAACCCAAAATCCAAGTGATCTGGAGCATCCATCAACTGGCATGAGTAGATCCTGGCCCTGTCAAAATCTGAACAATGTCATTAATTTTGAAGCCACCTCTAGCCCAAGAGTAGGCCTGGAAGTGGTGGTCAAAAGACCAAATCACTACCTCTGGTTGATTCATAATCTGGGGACAGGAAGAATAACTATGCTCCTTTGGTGTCCATGTATGACAGCTTTGGAACCAGGCTTTTCCCTATCATTAGAACTTGTATGGATTGCTACCTGTCATTTTAGAATATGGACTGCATAGCATATTTCCAATAATTTTGTAAAGGAGCTGGGAAAAAGTGGGCAAACCTACAAGGTACAATATTTAATTTCAGTCCAAAATGACACCTCTGTTATTTTAAGGACAACACATGGAAGCCCCCTCTCATGTTGAACAATGGCCTGGGTTCTCATGCAAATCTGATAAGATGTCTTCCCACATATCATTATGTGTGGAGCAAAAACTTCTACCCCAGAGACTTCTCTGTTTCAAGCAATTAGTATTGTTTAAAGTGTCCCCACTCCATCAGCAGAGCAAGATGTTACAGATCTGCTATGCCAAGAGCAACAAGTCAATTTCTCTATGCTCACATCTTCAGTCAGTAGCCCATTTCACTTTTGCAGAACCAATAGCTAGTAATACAAACAAATATTTTGCTTACCCTGTTTTGGCAAAGTTTGTCCAATACGTCATGACAACAGCACTAAGCATCACGTCATTTTTTGAAAAGTTGCAAGGGAACAGATCAGTCGGTCCAATCATGGGGATGCCAAAGACGTAGGGCACCTCATCGCCATGAGAAGCATCTGACCAGGCCGGCTTCATGTCGCTCTGACAGTGGTGGTAGAAAGCATAAAAATATGTAGGAGAACCATAACGAGCGTGTAGATCTGCTGTTACCACTGCAGGTTCGACCCACTGGTGGTCAGTAAACAGAGCCACTAAGGTTTTCCGTCGCGTCTCAGGATTGTCCCGGTCTGCCCAGTCAGTGTACATGAACTTGATCGTTTCACGGAGTGTATCCTTGCCCTCAGGGTAGCCATAAAGGTTATCCACAAACTTGGAAACAGTGAAATCAAAGTCACTTCCAGATATGCCGTCCTCCTGATCCACTATCCATTCCACAAACTTGAAACCTTCTCCCTGGTTGACTCCCAACATGATGTCATAATTTAGGAACTCTCCCTGCTCCATCAGAATCTCAGGATCGTCCGGTATTACATCTCCATCAATGACTGGGCCGAATGCAACATGGTACTGCGCTGGCTTGATGTCCTGCTCTACTAGCTCCTTGTACGACTTCTGTCTCAGGCAGTCCACCATGTCGAGGGTATCCAGCATGTTGCAGCCCACTTTCTCCGCCAGCAATCTGGTGTATTTTGCAGGCTGATAATTCACCGCCCAGCTCGACAAGGCTGACCCGCTCTGAATAATTGCTCTTTGGAAAAGACCTAAAGACAAAATCAGAGAACCGGATAATAAAAGATTAGAACTTTAGATAGTGAGAAAGGCTATTAGACCAACAAGGTAAACAACTTGGTTCAGTGACAATCCCTACTTAGCAGCCACTTCTTACATCGATAGTGTTATAGAGTCATTCATACATCATTCAACTAGGCCTTGAGGACCAAGAAGACACAGTGCTGGAGTAGCTCAGCGCATCAGTTAGCATCTCTGAAGAACCTAGTAAGGTGACATTTCGGCTCAGGACCCTTCTGAGCCGAACTTGTCCATGTTGACCAAGCTAGTCCTTTTGTGCTTGGCCCAGATCTCTTGAATATTTTCCTATCCATATATCTGACCAAGGTCTTTTAAATGTTGTTATTATACCTGCCTCAACTACTTCCTCTGGCAGCTCGTCCACCACGCTCTGTGATAAAATGTTGCCCTTTACATTCCTATTATGTCTTTTCCTGTCTTACCTTATACCTATTTAGGAGACAATAGACAGTAGGTGCAGGAGTAGGCCATTTGGCCCTTCGAGCCAGCACCGTTATTCAATGTGATCATGGCTGATCATCACAATCAGTACCCCGTTCCTGCCTTCTCCCCATATCCCTTGACTATGCTATCTTTAAGAACTCTATCTAACTCTCTTGAAAGCATCCAGAAAAATGGCCTCCACTGAGGCAGAGAATTCCAGTCACAACTCTCTGTGTGAAAAAGTATTTCCCTGTTCAAAATTGCTTACCCCTTATTCTTAAACTGTGGCCCCTGGTTCTGGACTCCCCCAACATTGGGAACATATTTCCTGCCTCTAGCGTGTCATATAATAATCTTACATGTTTCAATAAGATCCCTTCTCATTCTTCTAATTTCCAGAGTATACAGGCCCAGCCGCTCCATTCTATCAACATATGACAGTCATATGATTGGGTAAAATATTCTATGCACCCTGTCTATTCCCCTCATAATATTACACACCATTATAAGATCACCCCTCAGCCTCCTGCGTGCGCTCCAAGGAATAAAGTCTTAGCCTGCCCAATCTCTTCCTATAGCTCGGGCCTCGATTCCTGGCACCATCCTCATAAATCATCTCTGCACTAAATCCAGTTTAATGGCGTAATTGAAAGATTCAGCTTGGAAGTGACCTTTTCAGCCCACTGAATGCCCAACCATCAACCATCCATTCAGGAGCTTCCCCTTCATACTTCCCCTGCCCCATTCTAAAGCCTTCCACTCACAACTTATTTTTAGTTGAACTGTGGCAGGAACTGTGCAATGCCTAATTATTCCTCACTGACCTGCTATTTGCTCAGATTCATTTCAGCAATGCCCCTGTCACGTCTTGATTGACCCAGGGCTGAAGTTCGAACTTCACTTCCTCTCCTTCAAAATAATTGTCTGATTCTATTACAGTTTCAGTGTGTGGCTTCATCCCAATTCATCTACCAGCTAATGGAACATCCAAGCTTGACATTCTGTGCTGTCCTGATGCTCCCTCACCAACAAAACTCTGCCCTATCTAACTACAAGTTATTTCCAAGCCATTGCCAATTGAACCCTACTCTAAAATACTTTTAGTATTTTTATCTTACTTCTCTTGAAAGCCTCCATTTGCATTTTTATTTCAATGTACTGATTTCAGAATCCCTATTTTTAATACCTTTCATTCTATCTCTGTCAGTACTACATACCGCCTCATGCCTTTGAGTCTGAATTACACTTTATCATTTACCCTCTGTCCTTCAAAAATGTATAAGAGATGATATCCTTGCTGCCTGCAAAAAGCACCGGGAGAAACCAGATTTCTACAACATGTCATCATCCCACACAAATATCAATTCAAGGACTTTGTTCACTTATGCTATATTACATGAAGGTCTCATTAATAAAGTCCTTTACATTCCCTCATCTCACAACATAGAGATTTGAACAATCTTTTATCCTCGCTTTCAAATTAGTATCTTATCACAGCATTCTATGAAAATCCGAGGGTGTTAGATGTGAGCTACACCATGTCCCAACTCACGTCCAACAGCCTCACAGCTTCATTCTTGTCAGAATTAATCAGTCACCTTGCACTCTGGAAATAGCAATTTATCTTTCCACAATCTTCACCAATTTCAAAATGTTGCTTTCTGTTCTGTTATCTTCTTCAATGTCTCCCCTATTATCTCCCCAATCTCTCGAATGAGTTTGTGCTTTGCTGTTTTTATAACATCAAAAGTACTTAAATAAATCTTTTAGAAATGTTTCTTATTCATAAAATCCAACGTTTCACCTTGTGTCCTTGAAATCTAAAAGAACGAATAGTTACAGAGTTGTAGAGGAAGTTACCAATTGCATTAAACCAAAAGTATATTGTGGCATGTGACAAATAATCCACAACTCTATTGTTGGAACAAGGAACTGCAGATGCTGGTTTAAACCGAAGATAAACACAAAAAGCTGGAGTAACTCAGCGGGACAGGCAGCATCTCTAGAGAGAAGGAATGGATGATGTTTCGGGTCGAGACCCTTCTTCAGACGAAACGTCACCCATTCCTCTTCTCTCAAGAGATGCTGCCGGTCCTACAGAGTTACTCCAGCATTTTGTGATCTACCTTGTATTTTTACAGTTCCTGGCTGCTTGCTCATCTGTGAATTTAAACATTCTACTACTGTCAGCCATGTCTTTAGCTTCTGAAGCCTTAACCTTTAGATTTCAGTCTCTGCCACTGCCTTTCTACCTCTCTTTCTTCCTTTCAGATGCGTTTTCAAACCAACCACACTGGTCATGATTTTGTCATCCTTCCTAATATCTCTTTAGCTTGCGGTTAGGTTTTGTTGGATAACACTCTAATGAAGCGCTTTGGGATGTTTTTGTTATATTAAATTGAAGTTGTTCTTAAAGTCTTTATTTTACATTTTCACAAATAACAAAGAACTGTAATTAGTGCATTTGCAAAGCAATACACATCTGTAGCATAAACGCTGCATTCATAATTAAGCTGATTAGAAAAGGTCTAATCCCAATTCCCTACAGTTTCAAATTCCTAATGTTTTATTTAATGAGATTGTCTGCCGCTTCTTTCTGGTACAATGCTCTTGCAGCATAAATTTAATCCTGTTAACTTCAACTTTATTGCAGGAGCTTGCCAATGTACCTTTTTTGTATTTTTCATTCACGGTATGCAGGTGTTGTTGGCAAGTTAAGTATTTATTGTCTGTTCCCAATTCTCGTCATAATAGGTATTTGCTTTAGTTAAGAACATTGATCCAGATCTGGAATTGTATGTCTAGGGTAAGATTAGGCAAGGGTGACAAATGTTGCTCCCTAAAGGGCATTAATATACCAGATGGGTTTTGATGACAGCCTGATATTTCATTATTACATTAATTTCATGACAGAATATTAACCTTTAATGTAGCCATTACATTTCTAAATAAGTATTTCTAATGAATAACCACCAAGGACTGCAATGTGACCTCAGTGGGCACTGCAAATAATATCTTCCATTTAAGCAACTGACATAATGTCAACATGTAGACACAAGGAACTGCAGATGCTGGTTTACAAAAAAAGACACAAAGTGCTGTGATTACTAACGGGTCAGGTAGCATCGCTGGAGATCAGGAATAGGTGGCATTTCAGGTCAGGACCCTGCTTCAGACTGATTTTAGTAAGGGGGAGAAAGCCAACATGAAAAACTACTCACAACATGAAAAATTCCTCTAAGTGCCAATTATGCTGCTAACAACCATATCAATAATAGAGATAGCTTTTGCTGATGTGTATGCTTTTTATCTGTCACAAAGTGGTGGCATATGTTACATGCAGTCATTTAATACATCACACCCAGTGGGATAGCTAACATGTTTCTTGTAGCCACGTCAAAGTATCTTAACCCTGTCCTCTACCCCTCTTATTCCTCTATAAAGCCCAATTCCTTCTGAAATATAAAGATTTTTCTCATATACTGTAAGAATTCATGTAAGAGTTTGCAAACACTCCTGAACGGGTTCCAAGGGAAAATGTCCCTGTTGCCTCCAGCCAATGAGCCTTCTCTTTCTCCAGGCAGCAATCTTCTCTCAGTGCTACCATCATTAATATTACCAATGCTAGTCCTATAATCTTAAAAATCTTAAAAATATTATCTTTCTATGTACTGATTGCACTGATCTCATGTTTCCAGATTGCTATTTCTTCTTCTAACTTATTCTTTCATGAAAACTTCAAAATTGGTGAAAAACAGTTTAAGACCAGCTTTTGTTTCCTCAAAATAATCCAAAATATTTTAAATTTGTTATCTTCTATTTCCGATTTCCTGCAATTTTTATTCAATTATGACCAATTTCCTGGATAATATCCTATTATTTTGATGTTTCTGATAAGCTAAGAAACTGATTACCAGTTAGTTATAGGAGCAGAATTAGGCCATTTGGCCCATCAAGTCTACTCTGCAATTTAATCATTGCTGATCTATCTTTCGCTCAACCCTTTTCTCCTGCCTTTTCCCCATAATATCTGGCACCTTACTAATCAAGAATCTATTTATCCCTGCCTTAAAAATATCCATTGGCCTGGCCTCCATGTGCCTTTGTGGCAATGAATTCCATGGGTTCATTACCCTCTGACGAATAATTATTATTATTATTCACTGGAGTTTAGAAGGATGAGGGGGATCTTATAGAAACATAGAAAATTATAAAAGGACTGGACAAGCTAGATGCAGGAAAAATGTTCCCAATGTTGGGCGAGTCCAGATCCAGGGGCCAGTCTTAGAATAAAGTGGAGGTCATTTAAGATTGAGGTGAGAAAAAACGTTTTCACGCAGAGAGTTGTGAATTTGTGGCATTCCCTGCCACAGAGGACAGTGGAGACCAAGTCACTGGATGGATTTAAGAGAGAGTTAGATAGGGGCTAGTGGAGTTAAGGGATATGAGGAGAAGGCAGGCACGGGTTATTGATAGGGGACGATCAGCCATGATCACAATGAATGGTGCTGCTGGCTCGAAGGGCCGAATGGCCTCCTCCTGCACCTCTTTTCTATGTTTCTATGTTTCTAATGAATTTCCTCATTTCCTTTTATTCTGAGGCTATGGCCTCTGGTGCTAAACTCTCCCACTAGTGGAAACATCCTCTCCACATCCACTCTATCCAGGCCTTTCACTATTTGCTAGGCATCAATGAGCCCCTTCCCCCCTCATATTAAACTCCAGTGAGTACAGGCCCAGTACCATCAAATGCTCATCATATGTGAACCCAATCATTCCTTGGATTATTCTCGTAAACTTCCTCTAGGCACTCATCAATTCCAGCAAAACCTTCCACAGATATGGGGTATAATTAGTTATTATACCCCATACTGAGGATAATTAGTTATTCCTCAGTATATCAAATGTGTTACAAGGTTACACATTATTATTCCAGCAATATTCTGTTCACCATCGTATCATTTCTATACTCACAAAGTGGTTTCTGTAATATTGCTGCTGGCTATCCTCACTGATAACCTTACTCAATACACTTTGAATCTTCCATTATCCCCATTTTATTACCAATAGTTATTTAGAGATTTTGTAGAAAGTAGCTCTGATTGGTAGTAAAACTTCACACTTCTCCCCCCCCCCCCCCACCATTTTTCTTCCTTGCTTCCTCTTTTCCTTGTGCCTCACCTGGATTTCTCCCTTTCCCTTCTCTCCCCATCCACTGACAGTCCTTCACATTTCATACCTCCTCTATCCTTATCTCTTTATCTCACACCTTTTGTCTTCTCATCTCTGGCCTCTGTCCAACCATCTGCCAACACCCCCTCCCCCCCATGTTTAGCTTGTCAGACTTTGTCCCGTCCCCACATAATTTTCTACCTACACCCCCCCTACACCGCACTATAATCAGTCTGAAGAATGGTCCGTTACTTGTTATCAGCATCTGCAGTTCCTCTTGTCCACTGTTCACTCTGACACTTCTGTTATACATGTCTACTTTCCTAGGGCTCGAATATTACTTTACCACAAATGTACGGTCAGCTTACATGGCCGGTCCTGATCAGTTTCAATCTATAGCCGCCAAAAAGATCATTCAGGGATTTCAGAACACATCAAGCAGATTTTTCTAAATTTCGGCATGTTAAAAATTCCTGCAAGCTGAAAACTTATTTCTTCACAATTAATTCATGTTGTAAACAATTCATTGCTGATTTTAACCCAGACTGACTGTCAAATGACCATGTCAGATGTGGGGGCAGTAAGGGAGGTGGTGGGGAAGGGAAATGCAGTAGGTTATCCACCCCCCAGCTTAAAAAAACTGGGTTAAATTTAACACCATTCATTTTCTTTGGGAAGTCACACACTTGACCAACTTGTACAGTCTCTACCGTATGGGTAATGTTTCAAGTGCTCCTCGAACATAATAAATGGAAAGCAGCCTGCATGTTTGTGTAACTCAGCAATGGCTACTGAGCTTTCAGCAAATGCAAGTAAAATATGAATTTTATCTTGTATGGCAAATGTTATTTTTATGGAAGACTTATTCATACGCATCCTTCTAAAACAACAAAGATTCTATCCCTATTAACACATTAACTTTCAGTCCCCAGCTCCCAAAAAACAGTATAACACAAATATTTTTAATTTTAAAAACATTATTTTATGTTATATTTTCAGTGACTCTTTGTTCTGCCTTTCCTCTCGACATAAATTCACATTTCCCATCTATAAAGTAATGCATCTTCATTTAATCACTAAATCTCAGTCATCTAATGCCACCTCTCAAATTTGTCTACAACACTCTAACTTCAATCTAAAAATCTGTGCCATCTGGC
This sequence comes from Leucoraja erinaceus, assembly GCF_028641065.1. Taxonomy (NCBI): domain Eukaryota; kingdom Metazoa; phylum Chordata; class Chondrichthyes; order Rajiformes; family Rajidae; genus Leucoraja; species Leucoraja erinaceus. The sequence continues at coordinate 16,475,392 of NC_073388.1, read as the reverse complement.
TCAGTTTTCATTTACAAGGACACACCTCTGACCTACAATATCAATGCTTGCAGTGATAGCTTTCAAACCTTATCTCATCTAGTGCTGAAGCTCTCAATAACAAAATCTAGTTCCTTATTTTTATAGCTGTCCTTACATAGTGTGGCAGGTGTTCGCTAGGTCTGCTGTCAAGTAAATATGGATGAGCAGAGGGTGAAACAGGTGACTGTACATTGCCATCTGGGGAAAGAGATATGGTTAATATTTCATCAGAACTTCCACACTCAAGGAAATGAGCCAAAAATTATTTTCTAATCCATTCTTATTTACAATTTGCACGTAAATTGTACTCATTTAGGTGGCACTGGTAATCATTTCCAGGTAAAACTGTGCATGGTAGCAAATTGGCCTGGGCAATTGTATCTAACATTTTGCCACCATCAGTCTTGCACCTAATGACCTCTCTATTTCTGTATGTAGAAGGTGGAACTGTTGTTTGAAATAAAAATGTCACCCTCGAGTCCATCATTTGTAAACTGCAATAATGAAGTAGCTGCCACATCTGAGTTGGAACAGGCTCAAAAGATAAAAGTGAATCATCGGTCCATTCTTATCTATGATGTGAACAATATATTCAACTTGAATGGAAGACAAACACCGTAAATTTGCAAGTACATATTGTAATTCATGAAAGGACACAAAGTGCTGAAGTAACTCAGCAGGTCAGGCAGCATCCATGGAGAACATGGAGAGGTGATGTTTCAGGTCAGGACACTTCTTCAGGTTGATTATTGTTGGGAGGGATGGGGGGGAGAAGGCTGGAAAAAGGAAGTCTAATGAGAACATGAACTGTGACTCCTATTTTTCAGGTTATCCATCGCCATTGACCGATTCACCAAATGATTCACCAGCACAACAACCTGGCTCTCAATATCAGTAAAACCAAGGAACTGATTGTGGACTTTGGAAGAGGAAAGATGAGGACCCACAGTCCTGTTTATATCAATGGGACGATGGTGGAGAGAGTCAAAAACGTCAAATTTCTGGGCGTGCATATTTCCGAAGATCTTTCCTGGACCCAGCACACTGATGCAATTATAAAGAAAGCACATCAGCGCTACTACTTCCTGAGAAGATTACAGAGATTGGTATGTTAAAGAGCATTCTCTTGAACTTCTACAGGTGTACAATAGAGAGCATATTGACTGGTTGCATTGTGGCCTGGTTCGGCAACTTGAACGTCCAGGAGCGGAAAAGACTGCCAAAGGGTGCGACCACTGCCCAGTCCATCACCGGCTTTGACCTCCCCACCATCGAAGGGATTTATTGGAGTCGCTGCCTCAAAAAGGCAGCCAGCATCATCAGAGAACCACACCAACCTGGCCACACACTCATTTCATCACTGCCATCGGGAAGAAGGTACAGGAGCTTGAAAACTGTAACGTCCAGGTTCAGGAACAGCATCTTCCCTTCAGCCATCAGGCTATTAAACACGACAACAGATAAGCTCTGAACTACAAAAGACATTATTATTGCGTTATAATTGTTTGTTTTTTTGAGTATGTGTGTATGTCTATATATATACACACACGTTGACCCTTTTTTTCTTTTGTTTTTGTACTATGTTTACATATTCTGTTGTGCTGCAGCGTAAGAAATTCATTGTTCTATCTGGGACATATGACAACAAACACTCTTGACTCTTGACATATATTTAATCCAAGTTGCTCAAGGAACTTCACATTCAGTTCACGCATGAAAGACACAATACGCAAAATTAAGGCCTTACAGTCTTGTTCTTTGTTCATGATTTGGATAATGTAGAAGTGGTAAGGGAACACTTGCTAGGAGAAGTCATTTTTTATCACTATGAGTCAACTAAATCACGGTGCCCATGCAGACAACGTGATTCTTAACACAATACAAATATATTCACCAGTTCAGCAGAGAGAACTCAGATTTACACATTTGACTTTAGAGATACAGCGTGGAAACAGGACCTATGGCCCACCGAGTCTGTGCTGAACAACGATCACCCTGTACACTAGCGCTATGCCACACAGTAGGATTTAACAATTTACAGAATCCAATTAACCTGTATGTCTTTGGAGTGTGTGAGAAAATCAGAGCACCCGGTGAAAACCACGTAGATGCAGGGAGAACATATATGAACTCCGTACATTCAGTGACCATTTTTAAGAAGGGGGACAAGGCTGAATGTGGAAACTACAAGGGCATCTCGCTCCTGTCAACAACATGCAAAGTCCTTGCTCGTGTCTTCGCAAACCGACTTCTAGCAATGTCTGCGGAGGGACTCCCATATCACAGTGTGGCTTCCGCCCAACCGGAGGTACAGCAGACATGATATTCACAGCATGGCAACTGCAGGAAAAATTCTATAAACAAAAGGTAGCCTTTGTACATGGCCTTCATAAGCCTGACAAAGGCTTTTAACTCGGTAGACCGCCATACTATCAAGGTACGGTTGTCACGACAAGTACATCAGAATATTGAGGCTTCTACATGATGGCATGTGCCAGTGGCCATGTGACAGTGCTCAGCAACTGCGGCTCTGAGTCCGAGCCCTTAACTGGGGAAATGGGGGTCAAACAGGTATGCATCATCGCACCCACCCTGTTTGTTGTCTTCATTGCTGCCATACTTCACCTCATTGGTGAATTTAGAATCACTTAGAAAGTGTAAATCTTCCCTTATTGCAGAGGGAAGTCAGATGTTTTACCATTTTGAATTGCTTCCAGCTCAGCTGACATGGATTTTAAGCAATCATCCATGAATAAATTATTCTTCAAAGAGATTATTACTTCATGAAATTTAGTATTCTGGCCAAACTTGCGTTTCAAAGTTTGGGTACGCTGCTCTGCCATACGACGATTATTCGGGAGATTAACACTTTCTTGTTTAAGAGGTAAGTCCAGACAATAGTGTCCGTCAATCTTTACTGAGTAGTTCATAATATCCACAAACTTTAACTCTTTTCTAGACATTTCTTCAGATTCTTATTGGTACTTTCATTGAAGTCATGATTTTATTGCTTCATCACCAGCTTTTCTAATTTATCAGTAGATATTTGATTAACAGCAATGGTAGGGTAGTTCTTCTGATTCCCGTTTTTGTGATATCTTCTCAAGGAGCCATAGAGAACCCACCCAAGTTGGGTTTTCGCAGCATATGGTCCATCACCTTGGCTCCTCACAATCTGTATAGGTTCCAATGCCTTCAAAGCATTTGTTCCGATAAGAAGGTCAACACTAGAATTTATTTCAGATATTTTGACATCCTTCAGGTAAGGCCATTGGTTCAAGTCCTCACATCTGGGTATATTTTGACGACCAACAGGCATGGTTCCATGTGTAAACACTTCAGATATTGGTATAACATTATCTTCATCCAAACATGATATCTCCATACTTGTAATGTAATGACTCATGCTCTCTTTATCTTTATTCATGGTACGCAACCAAATCTTAGTCTCTTCTCCTGTGATGTCCAGCCTTCTCGTCAGGTTTTCTGTGCAAACGGTAGCCGAACGTCCGTGATCCAAAAAAGCATATGTTTGCAACACTGTATTCGTCTTGCTGTTCCTTACCTGTACTGGTAAGATAGAGAAGATACAAGCTTCAACCCCAGCCCCAATATGAGCAGTTACTTGAGGGGAGATGATAGCATCACTAGTAGTTGGCATCTTCTGTTCTGTTTGCTCCGTTTCATCCTCTTCCATTTGCTCTGGTAGCTTCTTTACAGTGTGAAGTGCTTCAGGATGATATTGCCTGCACTTATAACAAATTATAGGACTCTTACAGTCTCTCACCATATGTCCTTTTTTCCAAACATCCAAAACAGATTCCCTTCTTTTTCAAGAATTCCACCCTTTCTTCATACTCTTTCTTCTTGAATCTTCAACACCATCTTATGATGTGACCAACTTCATCACATAACAAACACAATCCTATTTGTTTGATAGTAGGATACATCTCCTTTCAGTCCATCTGTCATTTCCATAGGTATTATAGGGGTAGCAAAACTACTTCTCTTAGATTCTGGTCTTTCTTCAGTTTTGATAAAGGTAGAACCTTTGTTATTTGCAATTGATTTATGATATTCAATAGTCCCATGGTGTGGCTCTAACATGTACCGTACTTGCCTGTCTAAGAATTTCACCAGGTCTGGTAGCCTGACTACTTGCTTCCTCTCATCCAATATTCTGCCTGCTTCATCTCTCCACCCTTCTCTCAGTCTTCTGGGCAACTTACTAATGATGACTCTTGTATTACGTGCAAGATTCATTTCCTCCATGTGGCTGAGATATTTAATCGAGCTGCAACAACCTCTAAGAATTATTGCATAATCACTCAATGCCTCCCCATCTTCTGGCTTGATGTCTTTCCAAGCACGGGCCTTCTCCATGTATGCGTTAGCAATCCTCTGTCCATTACCAAAGCGTTCTTTAAGTAATCTTCCGGCCTCTTTATAGCCATGGCTGTCAGGCTCATTTTGACAACTTTCTACAAGTATCTGAACATCTCTGCTTGTGTACTTCATCAGAAATCGTAAGCGCTCCTTTTCATCTGTAATTTTCGGTTCTAATACTTCTTCTAATGCCCTTATGAAAGCTTCATACTGCAAAAGATCTCCATCATATGTAGGAATTTCTGCTGGTGGTAGAATGAGAGAGGTATTTTGTCGAGTTATGAATTCAGCTTGACTATTCATCAATGCCAATAATCCATCCTGAAAACCTTGGCTTGGCACCAACGGACGATAGGCAGGCCTCTGTGACTCAAACTGGCTTGCTCGAGCCTCTGCAGCAGGCCCCGGAAAAGCATACTCCGTTATTGGTTTGACCCGAGCCTCTACAGTGGCTCCATAATTAGTTTGTTTCGATCTGGCACCCATTTGCTGAGATAAAGTTTCACCCCTCTTCCAATGGGTGTTTAAAGCCGTGAAATCCAGTGGACCTCGATTGTGGAATTGATCCAACTGCTGACTCACTTGGAGCAGTTTTTCCTCTTGGTCTAGAGTTCATCGTCTTCGATACTCTGGAGCTGCATCTTGAACCCTCACTTTCCAATATCTCCTTCTTTGATTTGACCACCACCATCTTTGTGTCTAGTTCCAGTTGTTCCTTTCGTCGCCTCATCTATTCTTCTTGTCGTCTCATCTCTTCTTTCTGTCGCGTCATCTCTTCTTTCTTCTGTTCTTCTTGTCCCTCAATCTCATGTTTCTTCTTCAAGGCATCCACTTCCATTGAGAGAGCTGCAATATCAGCCTCAACTCCCAATCGAGCAAAAACCCTTTATGTCTTGATCTTCGTATAGATATATTCGAGATACTATCTCGTGGTGTTGTAAATAACTCGTTCTAAGGTTCCCCCAGTCTAGTTGCACTCAAAAATCACTGAGTCAAGCACTTGCGCATCTAAACTTTATTTTGGAAAAACACAATAACAGTTCCCACTACTATACCTAACCATCGCGGGTTCGATTCTCGTACCTGCCTGGCCAAGTCCTCTTAACCTTGTTCAAGCAGAGACACTCCAGAAGGTCACGCAGTCCTAAGCGCTCTCCCAGAAGATTGACACAGGACCTCGTGGGAACGGCCTTTTATAGGTCCCCGAAACTTGAGGGGCCGAACCACATGGGGGTGGTCTCTATACAGTCCAATAACAGATATCGATTAACACAGTACATAATAGACATTTCCCCAATCCCATAATACAGTAACCAATACAATGTATTTGAAAGAAAGTTCAAATTTGCATTGAAACATGTGCCCTGAGATTCAAACAGTTTCTCCAAGACTAAACAGTTCGACCAATCATCTATTAACAGGATGACTATCTTGTAACATTATTTATACTATTTACAATGCTTTTGCAGCGATCTAATCGAAATGATGCATTTAAGGTTCATTTGCAAAACTGCTATACATTTTATCAATTTAGGAGAAACAAGGAGAACACCTGGACCATTCACCATCCTGCATACCAGTCTGAGCCTAGACTGGCTGGCGCCATTCAAAGCCTGTAAAGTTCAGCTGACAAGGGTTAAGCAATTCTGACAAGTGCAGGGATCCTCCATTTTATGGTGCCTTTAATTTGGACAGTATTAAAATTCCCCCATTTTATCTCATCATAAATGATATCTCCAAAATACAACGATGACTGCTATACTTTAACAAATGTTCTAACAAGAAGATGTTGATGTAGCTTTTCAGAATTTCATCGAGCTTCCCGAGTTTTTGTTGGTGTAGCTCCATGATTTCTGTCTGATGAGTCTTCACCTCCCGAGGTTTCATGGGCATGAATCCCATCCATCAATCTTGATAGTTCATTGGTCCTTAATTCGTAATAGAGTGGAGAATTTCTAAGAAAACCTGGGAGGAAACCAGTTAACCACTGATACCTTCACTAATACTTTTACAATGATGAAGATGCACCCAGGCATTTCTTCCCTCTACTTTTACTGCTGCTGGAGTTATTAGAAGAACTTGGTAAGGTCCTTCCCAACGGACTTCTGATCCTTTCCTTACCCAATTCTTCACTGAGATATAGTCGCCAGGTTTTACTTCAATGGGAGTTATTAATGAAGGCATATGAATAGTTACTAATGAATAGTTACTAATGAAGGCATATCCCCATAGGCTGCTCTCACTCTACAATGCAAATCCCTTAAGACTCTGGTCAAGGCTAAGATATAGTCGGTCATCTCTGCAGTCATGTGGTGGAAATTTACTATTTTCATCGCATTCTGGTTCCAAGGGGTTTTTAAAGTCCTAGCGTAAATAATTTCAGCTGGGCTTAATCTAGATTGCCCTGCTGACTCTCATCTGAAATAGGGCTATTGGGAGTAATTTAATCCATCCAAGTCCGGTCTCTGCCTTTAATTTGGCTAATTTAGTTTTAAGGGTCTGGTTTGCCATTTCTACAAGTCCAGCAGCCTGCGGCCAATAAGCGCAGTGTAATTGCTGTTGGATCCCCAGCTGTTCACAAAATTTGTTATTGATTTGCCCAATAAAGTGTAGACCATTATCTGAGCTAAGTTGAATGGGAATGCTGAATCTAGGGACAATTTATCTCATTAGCACCTTGACAACAGTAGTTGCTTTATTGTCAAGGGTTGGATATGCTTTGATCCAACGGCTGAATACATCGACTATGACAATAACGTATTTGTATCCTTGGCATCTTTCTAGTTCAATGTAGTCCATTTGCAATGTCTCAAAAGGACCCATAGGCAATGGTGTTTTTCCTCCTGGACATCCTATTCCTTTCCCTGGATTGTATTTCTGACAGACCAGACAATTACTGCTTACCTTCTGAGCAAAAGACTGTAATTTTGGATGCCACCAAGTAGCAAATAGAGTGTCCCCTACTGCCCTTGCACCACAACGGGTTGCATAGTGCATACACTCTATAACCCATACTGCTAATGGGTCTGTCATGCAAGTTTGCCCTGCTGGAGAGGTCCACAGCCCAGTCATACAATCCAGTACACATCCCAGTTGTCTCCATCTCTCCTTGTCTCCTTCAGTAGCCTTGTAATGGAATGATTTATTGGATGGTTGGCATCAGTTTCTCCAAGGGGGACTTGTTAGTTACACTTTTAGTCTGCCTCATCATTTTAGGTACCACCACCTTACGTTCCCATGATACTTTCTTCGCTACTAAATCGGCATTACAATTTCCAATATCTACTGGGGTCTGTCCTTTAGTATGGGCACTACATTTCATTATAGAGATTTGTCTGGGTAGCATTAAGGCCTCCAATAAATCTGTCACCAATTGTTTGTTTGATATTTGGGTGCTTGCAGAAATTAGGAAACTCCTATTTTTCCATAATTGTCTAAAATCATGCACCAGCCCAAATGCATATCGAGAATCAGTGTAGATATTTACTTTTAGATTTTCCCCAATAATGCAAGCCCGAATTAAAGTGAATAATTCAGCTTGCTGTGCTGAATAGGGTGATTCAAAAGCAGCTGTTTCTACAATCTCCGTCTTTTGATTAACAATTGCATACCCGGACAATCTCTCATCCCACGGTGCAATGGATGCACTCCCGTCCACATATAATGTGATGTCAGAGACTTCCATGGGTACATCCCTCAAGTCCTCTCTCACTGATGTTTCTTCCTCTATAACAAATACACAGTCATGTCCTGCTTCTGATTGCTCTTCTGGGGGTGAAATAAGAAAAGAGGCTGGGTTAATCAATATACACTGTTTGAACTGCAATTTCGGATTGTTCAACTGATAGATCTCATACTTATTTTGGCGGGCCATTGGCAATTGCTGGGTTTGAAGCTGCCCCAACAATGCTGATACCGAATGTGAACTGTACACTACAATTTCCTGCTGGAGTGTCAAATTAGCAGTTGATTGTAAACTATTGTAGATTGCAGTTAAGATTTGAGTGCAAAGAGGATGTCCCCTAGCTACTGGATCTAATTTAGAGGAGTGATATGCAACTGGTCTATGTCTATCCCCATGGTTTTGCATTAGTACCGAAGTGGACTTAAAATAGCCATCATCTCGTTAGGCTTCCATGGGGAATAAACTCTAATTGTAAGGGGATTAACTGCACTTACTGCATTGGTTGGATCAAAAGAAGGATTAGGCATTTCCCTCACAGGGAACTGTCGAAGGGTTGTTTGTTTAGTTTCAAGATCTATCTTGGCTTCTTCAATGGTTGTCTCAGATGTATCTTCCCCCACGGCACTTTCTAAATGATTTATTTCCTTCTCTAATTGCTCGTCCAACTCGTCTAGAGGTACGCTCTTCTTTCTCCATAACTAATTGAGTTCTTTTTCTAGCCTGGCTTCTGGTAACGTGAACTCTAGGACTGTCTGTAATGGACGGAGCGGTCGGGTTTAAGGAAGTCTGTACCATGGAATTTGATTGTCTATTCCGGTCACAAGCTCTGCAATGTGCATCTAGAGTATTGGGATCATAAGATGTTTAAGGTGGTGGGTGTGAATTCCTAATTTTAACACTCTCCCAATCTTCTAAATAATCATCGTCATCACCCTCGTAACCAGTGCCAACCATCGGATCCTCATGCTTAAAACATATGGATTTTCTTTTCCCCTTAATACTCTCAAGCTCCTCCCTTAGGCTACCTTGGGGTTCAAATGCTTCAGTATCCTCTAATTTTGTCCCCTGCTTTAGAGTTGCTTCCTTCCAACTTGCCATTCTTTCCACCGCTCTACTCGCTTTCTATTCCTCATAATAATTTCTCCACAATTCAATTAATTCTTTTGCCCCTGCATTATCGCTGCATTGCCAGATAATCTGCTCAATGTATTTCAATCCCTTTACTGTATCTGGGCCACAATTCGCTCCCTAATTCTCTATTTAATTCTCTGGAAAGAAATCTCAATCGGTCAGCTTTTTGTGGAAATTCACTGCATATTTCTTGTAAAGGACTTTCCGAGTCAGTGGTCATATCTTTATTAGCGTGGTTCCCCATTCTATTGGATATGGAAGCAACTCTCAAGCTAATCGCACCACTTAACAATTTCCCCTTTCTAATTTCAACATTTCAAAATTACCAAAGACATTTTTAAGCAATATTCAAAATCAAGGTGCTCCAGGAAACAACCAACCGCAATCACACACGTTCTCGCAGCCCGTTTCCTATCCCCGACCTTAATCTAAACACATGCAAATAATCTCCAAGCGCGTAAGCAAAATCGAACAGAGAAAATAAATTATTCCACTTATTATAAGTATGCCTAACCACACTCTTGTAGGCATCCACTTATTATGACGGTAACTCACACTCTAATAAATGCTCCTCATGGCGTACTCGGTCAACGGAATGAATCCTCCCCCGATCCAGCGATCGAAAGAATACGAACCCTGATCGAACCACCACAAATCGGATTGTAACAATACTTCAAACGCACGTTTACTTCAATTATCTAACACCCGAAAATCCTTAAGCGCTCACAGGGGCAATACAAGTAGCGGTCCGGTAAATCACACTCTAAATCTAAACTTTCTAAATCTTAACGCACTCTAAATCTTTTTACATACACAAAGTATTTATACAATTCAGATCCAATAAAGATGCTAAAAAAGATGCTGGATTTCTCAAATTCTATGATAGACATTTCCCCAACCCAATAATACAGTAACCAATATTGATTGATTAGTAGGACTGAGTGTTACAATCCCTAAGATTTCACTACAATTGATATTCTTGGTTATGACCACTAGGTGAATTTGCTAACAATCAGACACATCTTCAGTTGTGTATTTGAAAAAAAGTTCTAGACGGAAGCAAACAAGAATAAACATTGAAACATGTGCCCTGAGATTCAAACAGTTTCTCCGAGGCTCAACAGTTCGACCAATCATCTATTAACAGGATGACTGTCTTGTAACATTATTTATACTATTTACAATGCTTTTGCAGCGATCCAATTGAAATGATGCATTTAAGGTTCATTTGCAAAACTGCTATACATTTATCAATTTAGGAGAAACAAGGAGAACACGGGGACCCTTCACCATCCTGCATACCAGTCTGAGCCTAGACTGGCTGGCACCATTCAATGCCTGTAAAGTTCAGCTGACAAGGGTTAAGCAATGCTGACAAATGCAGGGATCCTCCATTTTATGCTGCCTTTAATTTGGCCAACATTAACAGTGTAATCTCATCTTCCATTCCAGCACCTTGTCATCGCATTTCCAGCTGTTAATCGGTAAGTTGTGGTATAATTTCAGATAACCACTCCTCTGCCTCATCCCTGAAACCATTAAATATCTCCACCCTTGCTTCCAACCACTGGGTGTGTCTTTCACGTTCTTCTCGAGGCGGCTGTGAACACAGCAACACATTTTGTTTCTTTCCAACCTCTTCGCAGAGGTTCCATAGTTGGCCCGGATTAGTTTCTACTTTGATCACATTCTTATCCGATTCCATTAGTTTCTTCTGTCTCTCAATTAATCTGGTAACCTGTTTCCATCATTTGTTTCTCTCCTTCTCTTTTTCTTTCATGTAGGCAGCTTGGGTATTATCTGCATCTTCTCGATACTTTAGTCTGGCTCTGCCACCTTTTGGTTCCTCTGGCATGGCTCTTTCTTCATCTTCTGGCTCCATGGATGTAAACAGGTCTTGGCAGATTGCCAAGTCTTTAAATTGAAGGAACAAGGTCTCCTACAATTTTGGTCTAATTTTGTGGAAACATCTTTTCTCTGGAACAATAACAAATTGGATATCCAGACTACATCCCTCAACATCAACAAAGTTTATAATGATGTTAGTTCAAAAGGAATGTGTCTTATCGGCTTCAAAACAACCCAAGGTTGAATATCTGGGTTTCTCCAGACATAGTGGAAAAACAATTTATTGGCTATCCTCCAAACTAGCGGCACTATCTTTCTGCATAAAGCTTCCCAGCTTTAAAATTCAATGTATAATAATCGATTTTTACTCACAATTCTCCGTGATAATGTCTTGAATCTTCAGATAAGTCGTGTCGCTGTCGATAAACCCTCAGGCCATCTCTGGCCGAGATCTATTGTCTTCAGTTCCTCTGCTGGAATTGGTCTTCTGGCAAAAACCACTTTCGAGATCCTAGCCAAGTCTTCTGTCCCACTCTCTGGGACTGGCTCTCACCTCCTGTCAGAGGTATCCTTTGGCTTTATGCAGCAGCAGATTTTTATATCGTTCAAGAGATTACTCCCTCTAGCCACTAAAGAGACTACATGGTTTAAGGCGAATGTCGTAATACGCATGTGAGCTCTCCGTGAGACCTTCAGAGCTTCTTCACAGATACATCTTCATAACACAGTCTTTTGATTAATAGTTTATTTATCATTGAAGAAAAACAATAAGATATACATCCGACCTTCTTCGCCGACTCGTACACTTTAATCTTGTTCAAACTCCAGCATATCACTTTAAACGTTAGAAAACTCCTCGTGTCTCAGTTGAACTTCACATGGTCGAAGAGTATACCTTCCCCATGTAAGTCCACAACTAAACTAAAATCTACGCTTCTGCGCAAGAAAGCCAGCACCAAATACACCCTTGATTGTGTAATAAATCCCACCCACATAATTACGGGCAATCTAAAATTTAAAGACTAATGTCATAATTAATGACACACAAAATAAGCCAAATGGCCACTACAGCTGCCACAGGGCGATCCCAATCCTCTATGGAACTGACAGTGGGCTCTTCAACCTTAATAGGTTGAAGGTCAAGAGCCAAGTCAGTAACACCGCCATCATGGAGCTTCAGCACACGGACGACTGCGCCTTTGCAGCACACTCTGCAGAAGACCTCCAGGGCATCCAGAATCCAACCAGCCGTCTACCCAGCCCACTATAAAAGTGGACAACACCACTCTTGAAAACATTGACCACTTCCCCTACCTTGGCAGCATTCTTTCCTCAAAAGCTGACATCGAATCTGAGGTCAACCATCGCCTGAGTTGCACCAGCCTCAGACTCAGGAAAAGAGTCTTTGAAACCCAAAACCTAAAGGCTCAATCAAAACTGCTGGTCTACAGAGCCGTTGTCCTCTCCACCCTCTTGTATGGAGCCGAGTCATGGATCACCTACAGCAGGCACTTGAGAGCCCTGGAACAATACCATCAAAGACCCTTATGAAAGATTCTGAGGATCAGCTGGGAGGACAAACGCACCAACATCAGCGTTTTGGAGGAAGCCAACACCACCAGCATCACCACCACAATAATGCAGCATCAACTTCGATGGACTGGCCATGTCATCTGCATGTCCAACACACGTCTCCCTGATCAAATCCTGTGCTCTCAATTGAAGGAAGGTCGGGAACCCCTGACGGGCCAAAGAAACGCTTCAAGGACAACATTAAGAACAGTCTGAAGAAATTCCACATCGAGCAACTGGGAGCACATTGCACTGGACAGGAGCTCCTGGAGGAAATCCATGCAGGAAGGAGCTGCACGTCATGAAATGGAACTACGCTGTGTCGCAGAGACAAAGCAACAGCACCGTAAGGAGAGAGAGAAGGGGGCTCGATGATTAGCACCCACCACCAGTCTCCACTGCCCACGTTGCACCAAGGTGTGTGGATCGCGGATCGGCCTCTACAGACATCTGCAGACCCACAAGTAGACGACCTTATGGAGAGTAGAGGACAGTCATACTCGTTTCGAGTGAGTGCCGATGATGATGATGACAGACAGCATCCGTAGTCAAGATCGAATCCAGGTCTTTGGCACTGTAGGGCAGCAACTCTACCGCTGGGCCACTGTGCCACCCATGACAATTGCAATTGCTCACACTCTCATTTACAACGTCACACACACTGAGGTCCACAGTCTAGGGTTCCTCCACTGCCGGACATTGAGAGGCAGAGTTTGATGAGGACAACCATCAAAGGAAGGGATATCACCCCAATGGGCCACATGAGTAGCATGAGTATTTCGTTAAAAAAAGTTGCGATCACTATTGAATGTATAGACAATGAGAATCTTTGAAGAGTTTCTACACAGTTTTTGTTTTGTATATATTTTTTATCGCGAATAAAATTTATTTGTGAAATTTAAAAAAAAAGAATGAATAAATGTTGATCCATTTATTCAAATGACTCACTGCAGCTGCTTTCAGCACTGTGCAGATCACCATTTGCCACAGAAAGCTGTGGAGGTCAGGTCAATGGATATTTTAATTTTAAATGCGGAGATTGGTAGTTTCTTGATTAATAAGGGTGTCAGGGGTTATAAGGAGAGGGCAGGAGAATGGGGTCGAGGGGGATATGTACATCAGCCATGAGTGAATGGCGGAGTAGACTTGATGGGCCGACCGGCCTAATTCTGCTCCTATAACTTATGATTTCAGGTATATTTGTCTTACTTACATATCTCATGTGGACATTGAGTGAATGTATTGCACATCTGGAGGAAACAGCAGAAGCCTGCTTCTACTCAGAGGGTTGTCCGACCCCACTTTGCACACAGGTTTTTCCTCCCGCTATCTATACGCCCGATGGGAATGTCAGGTCTCTTTCACCAAGTGTAGGAGCACAAACATTCTCCTCTGTAGCCTCTCTCCCCCATGGCAGCCATAATGTGTGCTGTTGCAGTTTGTTTTTCAAGGCTGACACCTTTCTTGCCATGCAAGATATTATTCAAAGCTATGCTCAGTATTGCCTAATCTTGTGAGGAACTGTGATATCCCACTTTAGCACAGGATTCTGTGCGTAAACCACCATGAAGCTGTTTGTAGCTGTCAAAGCTTTATCTCTGAATTTCACAGGTCACTGTGGTGTAATATGAAGCTTAATTAATGCTAAAATTCCACATGTAGGGAGGTAAATGAAACATCACCAACGTCTGAGTCTCATGTGAGTAGTGACACCAACATTAGCACTTCTTGCAGACTTTTTTGAAGTAGCAACATATTATTGAGGTGAAATAGATTTTGTGCTTCTCGCTCAAGTGCATAAGCCTGGCTTAAGCATCAGGAAATCAACTCTCAAAATCCTACCACTCATGTCCCAATCCACTTATACTATGAACAGGTACTGCAAAGAGACAAAGAGAACACAAAACTGCACGATCTTGTCAGCCAACATTACAGAATATTTCAGTAAATGTTCAGTAAACTACAGAGGAATCTTCAACACAACCCTCCTTCCAATTGAATGATAAATGACAGTTCAACACATACAGATAATTTACAAGATTCAGTGTTCTACCATTATGGCCCCAATCTTGCCTGTGGATCCATTCTGGGTAGTAGTCATTTATTTCAGTTTGATTGGTGCATTGCTCCAGCTGTACTGGGTTGGTAAATAACCTCTCTAGAAAATGGCTCATTCCAGATAGTAAATCCTTGTGGGTCAACTAGATCAGGAACCAGATCAAGTAGTGATTACATCTTATTGAGCGGGATTTCTTTTGCAGAAATAGATCATTGGACACAAATAGTCACGCCAGCTCTATTCCTTAAGTGAAGATAAAAGAGACCGCAGATGCTGGGATTTGGAATAAAACACAGAATGCTGGCAGAACATATCAGGATTAATGCCAGTCTCGACATGAAACGTCAGCATCCCTAATGGAGCTCCTTCCATCTATCCTTATCCCCATTTATCAGCTTCACAGATTCTCTAGAGAAGCAAATGGAACATTGTTTTGTATTTATTCTCCCTTCCTACACTGCATGGTTGTAAGCCTTCACCCTCACCTCGAATTCAATAGCTCAGCAGCTTAATTTCACTCTGTTTCTGCTCTGCTCATATGAGCATATGATCTTGTCTGTAAAACTCTGCATGTATATCCACCCTTTTTCCCTCTCTTATGTTTGGACAGGCTCATGGCTTCATATTCTGGGAGATGGAAGCAGGCCCTTGGTCCTAACATCCATGGCAGCCAAGATGCCTATCTATGCTAGTTCCATTGGCCTGTATTTGGCCTCTAAATGGGTAGGTGACGTTTTGGGATGGAATCCTTCTTCTGACTGATCAGTCTGAAGGATTGTCCTAACCCATAACGTCATCTGTCCATTTTCTCCAGAGATGATGCCTGGCCAGCTATGTTATTCCAGCATTTTGTGTCTATATTGAGTACATTGAGCTTTTGAGTGGTAATGAAGGTTTTGTTTAGAGATATAACATGGAAACAGATCCTTTGGCTGTCCATCACTTGCCAGTTCACACTAGTTTTATGTTGTCCTACTTTCTCATCCATTTACTACAAAACCCAATTAACATACAAACCCACAGAGATTGAGAGAAAACCAGAGCATCTGGAGGAATCCCACACAGTCACAGGGAGAACGTGCAAACTCACACAGACAGCACCCAGGGACAGGGTCGACACCAGACATTTGTGAGGCCACATATGTGTTCAGATTTGGTCACCATACTTTAGGAAGGGTGCAATAAGCTGGAAAGTGCAGAGAAGATTTACAAGGTTGTTGCCAAGATTTGAGGGGCTGAGCTATAAGGAAAAGTTGGGCAGGGAAGGATTTTATTTCTTGGGGTTCAGGAGTCTGATGGATGATCTTACAGGGGTGTATAAAATCATGAGTGGAATAGATAAGGTGAATGAACAAAGTATTTTACCCAGAGTAGAGCAGTCAAAAACCATGGGGCATAGGTTTAAGGTGAGGGGCAAGATTTACTAAGAACCTGAGGGGCAAACCTTTCACTCAAATGTTGGTGGGTATCTGGAACAAGCTTCCAGAGGAGTTAATTGAGGCAAGTACTATAACAGCATTTAAAAGGCACTTGGACAGGTACATGGATAAGAAAGGTTTCAAGAGATACGTGCTAAACACAGGCAAATGGGACTAGCTTAGATGGGGCATCTCAGTCAGCATAGCTTGGGTAGAAGGGCTTGTTCCTGTGCTGTTTTACTCTAATTATGAAATAATTACTTGAGACAATTAGACTCCATAAATAAAATTTTATTTTAAAGCCAGAGAGGTTTTTTCAGTTAATTATAAGGTAATTAATAGTCAAATACTCCGTCATGCCTTAGTCATTAACGAATAGTATTGTCAATATGTTTTACATTAGAATAGTTCATAATGTCAAAGTTGCCACAAGAGAAGATTGTAACAACACACCTTACGAAGAAGCAAATAATTACTAGGAACAGCTACAGGATTTCCTCATTTTAACTGTACATGTGCATATTCCAGACATTGCTGTCAAAATATCCCCTTTTATAAAGGAGACTGCTGATGGCCTCGCTATAATTCTCACTGCAGATTCCGGTCCATTAGTTTGAGTAAAATCTGGAACAACGGGCCAATGTGATGCGAATTCACTAAATGCTCTAAATTCTGGCAGCTGCAGTTAAAATGTGCATGAAGAGACAGTCTTTCACCAGGGGGTGTTATGTAAATGTGTCAATGTCTCCTGACTTTATCAAGTGATGCATTAGCACACAATTAATTTTCCCACCCCACAACTTCCTGCCAGCTGGGCATACATCAGCACCAGAACGTGACTGTGAGAATGTGAAACTGAATGACAGCATGAAGGAGCTATCTTCTCAGACCGCTTCCCAACAAAGCAAAGATTTTCATCTGTGTTCAAGAAGGAACTGCAATGTAGAAGAAGGGTTTCGGCCTGAAACGTCGCCTATTTCCTTCGCTCCATAGATGCTGCTGCACCCGCTGAGTTTCTCCAGCAATTTTGTGTACCAAAGATTTTCATCTGATAGCTAGAGGAAAACAAATTCTGAGATTTTGGAAAATGGGAGGGGCAAGGTAATGAAGTGTGTGTGTAGGAGCCTATTGGGATCAGTGACCACAGTTTGATTAAGTTCAAGCTAGTTATGGGTAGGGTTTCTACCTTTGATTTTACCAGCATCTGCAGTTCTTTCTTAAACACCTCCCATCTTCTATACTCAATACTCTGAAGGCCAAAGAACCAAAAGCCTTTTTGACCACTTTATCTACCTGCGACTCGACCTTCAAGGAACCAAGCACCTGGACTCCTTGATCCCTCTGCTCTATAACACTTCCCAGAGGCCTACCATTTACTGTAAAGGTCCTGCCCTTGTTCGATGTCCCAAAATGCAACACCTCACACTTTTCTGTATTAATTTCCATCAACCATTCCTCTGTTCATCTGGCCAATCGATCCAGATCTTGCTGCAATCTTTCACAACCATCTTCACTATCTGCAAAACCACTAACTTTTGTATCATCGGCAAACTTGCTAAACTTGCCCTGTATGTTCTCATCCAAATCACTGATGTAGATGGCAAACAATGACAGACCCAGCACCAAACCCTGAGACACACCACTAGTCACAGGCCTCCAGTCTGAGATGCAACTTTCCACCATCACCCTCTGCTTCCTTCCTTGGAGCCAATTTGCTATCCATTCGGCAAAGCTCCTTGGATCCCATGCGATCTAACCTTCCAGAGCAATCTACCATGCAGAACCTTGTCGAACGCCTTACTTTAGTCCATGTACACAGCATCTACAGCTCAACCCTCATCAACCTTTTTGGTCATGTCTTCAAAAAATCAATCAGATTTGTGAGACAATTTCTCTCATGGACAAAACCATGGTGACTATCCCTAATCAGCCCTTGCCCATCCAAATGCCTATATAACCTATCCATCAGAATACTCTCCAGTGACTTACCAACTACAGATGTTAAGCTCACCGGCCTATAGTTCCCAGCATTTTCCCTGCAGCCCTTCTTGAAAAGAGGCACAACATTTGCCACCCTCCAGTCTTCCGGCACCCCTCCTGTATTTAAGAACGACTCATACTTTTCAACCGGGGCTCCCGCAATTTCCACTCCAGTTTCCTGCTGTGTCCTCGGATATATCTGATCAGGCCCTGGAGATTTGTCTACCTTCCAAACACCACAGTGCCTTCAGTATTTTTGTCTACCTTCAAGCTTGAAAGGGTTTAGAAAAGATTTACGAGGATGTTTCCAGGACTAGAGGGTGTGAGCTATAGGGAGAGGATGAGTAGGCTGAGTCTCTATTACATGGAGCACAGGAGGATGAAGGGAGATCTTATACAGGTATACAAATTCATGGGAGGAATTGATCAGCTGGATGCACAGTCTTTTACCCAGAGTAGGGGAATCGAGGACCTGAGGACGGGTTCAAGGTGAAGGGGAAAATATTTAATAGGAATCTGCGGGGTAACTTTTTCACACAAAAGGTGGTGGGTGTATGGAACAAACCGCCAGAAGAGATAGTTGAGGCTGGGATTATCCCATCGTTTAAGAGACAATTGGACAGGTGCATGGATAGGACGGGTTTGGAGGGATATGGACCAAGCGCAGGCAAGCGAGACTAGAGTAGTTGGGACATTGTTGGCCGGTGTGGGCGAGTTGGACCGAAGGGCCTATTTCCACTCTGTATCACTCTGTGACTATGACTATATGCACTGACATGGCCACAATCCAAGACATGTGATAATACAATACAATACAATACAATACCTTTTATTTGTCATTTGAACCTCACTTGAGGTTCAAACAAAATTTGGTTTCTGCAGCCATACAAGAAAAGAACCAAGACACACACCAATACAATTCACATAAACATCCATCATAGTGAGTCTCCTCCTCACTGTGATGGAAGGCAAAGTCTTATCTCTCCCCTGCTCTCCATTCCTCTCCCGAAGTCGAGGTCAAAGCCCCCGGCAGGCGCTAGCAAGTCCGCGGCCACTTAAAGCCGCGCCGGGCGATGAAAGGCCCTGCTCCGGGTCCCGATGTTGGAGCCCCCGGCGGGCGCTAGCAAGTCCGCGGCAATTTACAGCCGCGCCGGGCGTTGTAAGGCCCCGCTCCAGGTCACTCTCAACCTCGCAATTCGAGCGGGAGAAGTCGCTGTTGCCGGTGCCCCGCAAAGCGGTCTCCCACCGGGGACCCGCGAGCTCCCGGTGTCACCATCCACCGGAGTTGGGTCGCAGCAGCGCGCCGCCGCAGCACTCCACGCTCCGAAGCTGGCCAGCTCCACAATGGTAGGTCCGCAGCTCCACAGCTCCACAGCTTCGCAGCTCCACAGCTCCACAGGCTCCGTGACTTGAGCCTCCAGGTCGTTCCGGTTGGAGGCCGCTCCACGGTGCCAGGCCCCAACGGCAACGGAGACCCGACAGGGAAAAGGTCGGGTCTCCATGCAGGGAAGAGATTTAAAAGATTCCCCCACCCACCCCCCACACATACACATTTAAAAACCCACTACAAACTAAACCCTCAACGGGACTAAAAAAAACCAAAAAACACAGACAGACTGCAGAGGCCGCTGCGACGTCGGTCACGCCGCCCACCAATCTGAACTAAATATAATCCAGTCTTATTATAGGTTGAAGGAGACTATCTGACCTGCACCTTTTACTGGCATAGACTTCCACAGTGACGGCTGTGCTACAATATATGAAGGCCTCATTTCTGCTCATTGTGATGTAGAATCAGTGAAGCATTTAAATTTTAATTCAAAATGTAACCTAGAGCACTTAGCATTCTGAGTTATTGCCATTCTAATTTCTAACTAGATTCAATCCAGTTAATAATGCACATTATATGCGATCAAGTATATCCAGGCTGTTATGGCTGTAGGCATAATGGCTTTAGCAGAAGGACACTATGCCTCAAAAATGCTTTTGTAGTTTTGAAATTTCTATTTTGATAGAATTTTTAATTCTCAGTTGACACCCCAGTAACTAGAGGTTCACGATGATCCTGAGAAGTCAATCACATCAGCCACACCTAACAATTAGATGACAATCACAATGAAATCATGATTGAATTTAATATATCAGATACTGACTCCAAGGGGAAAACTGTTTAAAGTGCACGAGAGTGATGCATGCTGAAGAGATTACGCTATTCTATTTGACTAATTTCAGGAAAACATCGTGAAGTTTGAAGTGCAAATTACACTGTGGACATGTTGGATTTCCGAAATCTGTGCATTAGTTTATAATGCACTCTTGAGGAACCTGCCCACAAAACTGACCTATGTAAGAAAAAGCTGGAATCTTGCAGCACAAGGTGGGAGATACAGGTGCACAACCTTTTATCCGAAAGCCTTGGGACCAGACACTTTTCGTAATTCAGAATTTGTCAGCCTTCGGAATGGAAATTTTTTAGCGTAGATTTTAATGGCTGGCTCAGTGGTAGAGTGCTCGGCTCATATCCGCAAAGTCGCGAGTTTGCGCCTCGATCCCGGCAGTTACTCGGTCGCGAGTTTGAGTCTTCTATGTAGTTTTTTCTTGCAGAATAAATGTCTGTATGAAATGCAGTGTGTTGAATGAATTCCTGAATTTGTAAATGTGCCCACAGCATTGAATCACCTCTCGCACTCATGTCACCCTAGCGGGGTTACATGCCCTTAGGCGGCCTAGCTAGGTCGCGAGTTTGCGCCTCGATCCTGGCAGTTACTCGGTCGCGAGTTTGAGTCTTCAATGTAGTTTTTTTGCAGAATAAATGTTTGTATGAAATGCAGTGTAGGAGAGGTGTACTGACTGTGTGGGCAGAACTTTGGAAGTGATTGCCCACCAGTCTAAAAAGCCGCTGTCTCCCTGTCCCTGGGATAGCAGGGGGCGATCAAACAGCACAATACCCCCCTCCCCCTCCAACTCCAGACGAATCCTCTCCCCGAGGACTTGGGCTGCTGGGCTGCTGCTGGCTGTGGGTCTCTGGGATCTCCGTGCTTGCGGTGGGCCTGGTGGTCGACGTCCAATTGGTCCTGACGTCTCCGGTGACTGCACTGACCTGCTGCCATCGCCGACATGAAGACAGTACAAAGCCCCCGCGCCGGTGCAAGGAGCGGGGAGCTGGAGAGGGGAGGGATGGGGTCACACACATGGCCGGGAAGCAGAGGGGTGTAGGTGGGGTGAAACTGAAGGGAGCGGCAATCTGCTGCTGCCTGCACGCTGAGTTAAAAAGTTCCCACGCAAGACTCACGATACACTGTGTATCGTGTCTACCGTGGGAACTTTTTAACTCAGCGGGCAGGTAGCAGCATATTGTCAATTATTAACCCTCCCGCGCAATATACCCTCACCTTCTCTTTTATGAATGGGGATTTAGTTCCCCTTTCTTCGCGGACCAACCGGAGGTTCCACTGTCACCTCTGCGGGCCGCCCTCGGTGAACGTTTTCAAGGACCTTTCTTCAAGGACCGAAAAAATGTCCGCTATTCGGAGGTTTTCGTTATTTGGATCTTCGGATAAAAGGTTGTGCACCTGTACAACTAAAAGCTTTGATGGGAAAATGCTAAGGCTAAAATATTTACTTACTCATGTGCTCCCATGCTAAATTTATCACTATTTAGTACTCCCACTAATTCCGTAAATCTTAAAGAAAGTGATACATAGCAATACATAGAGGTACCTACTAGAGGAGGGGCAGTGCTGGACCTCCTGTTAGGAAATGAGACGGGACAGGTGGCGGAGGTATGCGTTGGGGAGCACTTCGGGTCCAGTGATCACAATACCATTAGTTTCAATATAATTATGGAGAGGGTCAGAACTGGACCTAGGGTTGAGATTTTTGATTGGAGAAAGGCTAACTTTGATGAGATGCGAGATGATTTAAAAGGAGTGAACTGGGACATTTTGTTTTATGGGAAAGATGTAGAAGAGAAATGGAGGACATTTAAAGGGGAAATTTTAAGAGTACAGAATCTTTATGTTCCTGTTCGGTTGAAAGAAAACAGTAAAAATTGGAAAGAGCCCTGGTTTTCAAGGGAAATTGGACATCTTGTTCGGAAAAAGAGGGAGATCTACAATAACTATAGGCAGCATGAAGTAAATGAGGTGCTTGAGGAGTATAAGGAATGTAAAAAGAATCTTAAGAAAGAAATTAGAAAAGCTAAAAGAAGATATGAGGTTGCTTTGGCAAGTAAGGTGAAAGTAAATCCAAAGGGTTTCTACAGCTATATTAATAGCAAAAGGGTAACGAGGGATAAAATTGGTCCATTGGAGAGACAGAGTGGACAGCTATCTGCAGAGCCAAAAGAAATGGGGGAGATATTGAATTATGTGAGGTAAGGGAAACTAGTAGAGTAGCTATGGATACTATGAGGTTCAAAGTAAAAGAAGTACTGACACTTTTGAAAAATATAAAATTGGATAAGTCTCCAGGTCCTGACAGGATATTCCCTAGGACATTGAGGGAAGTTAGTGTAGAAATAGCCGGGGCTATGACAGAAATATTTCAAATGTCATTAGAAACGGGAATAGTCCCCGAGGATTGGTGTACTGCGCATGTTGTTCCATTGTTTAAAAAGGGTTCTAAGAGTAACCCTAGCAATTATAGACCTGTTAGTTTGACTTCAGTGGTGGGCAAATCAATGGAAAAGATACTTAGAGATAATATATATAAGCATCTAGATAAACAGGGTCTGATTAGGAATCTGGATTTGTGCCTGGAAGGTCATGTTTGACTAATTTTCTTGAATTTTTTAAGAGTTTACTAGGGAAATTGACGAGGGTAAAGCAGTGGATGTTGTCTATATGGACTTTAGTAAGGCCTTTGACAAGGTTCCTCATGGAAGGTTGGTTAAGAAGGTTCAACTGTTGGGTATAAATGCAGGAATAGCAAGATGGATTCAACAGTGGCTGAATGGGAGAAGCCAGAGGGTAATGGTGGATGGCTGTTTATTGGGTTGAAGGCAGGTGACTAGTGGGGTGCCTCAGGGATCTGTGTTGGGTCCTTTGCTGTTTGTCATGTACATCAATGATCTGGATGAAGGTGTGGTAAATTGGATTAGTAAGTATGCAGATGATACCAAGATAGGGGGTGTTGTGGATAATGAAGAGGATTCCAAAGTCTACAGAGTGATTTAGGCCATTTGGAAAAATGGGCTGAAAGATGGCAGATGGAGTTTAATGCTGATAAATGTGAGGTGCTACACCTTGGCAGGACAAATCAAAATAGGACGTACATAGTAAATGGTAGGGAATTGAAGAATACTGTTGAACAGAGGGATCTGGGTATAACCGTGCATAGTTCCTTGAAGGTGGAATCTCATATAGATAGGGTGGTAAAGAAAGCTTTTGGTATGCTAGCCTTTATAAATCAGAGCATTGAGTATAGAAGCTGGGATGTAATGTTAAAATTGTACAATGCATTGGTGAGACCAAATCTGGAGTATGGTGTACAATTTTGGTCGCCCAATTATAGGAAGGATGTCAACAAAATAGAGAGAGTACAGAGGAGATTTACTAGAATGTTGCCTGGGTTTCAACAACTAAGTTACAGAGATAGGTTGAATAAGTTAGGTCTTTATTCTCTGGAGCGCAGAAGGTTAAGGGGGGACTTGATAGAGGTCTTTAAAATGATGAGAGGGATAGACAGAGTTGATGTGGACAAGCTTTTCCCTTTGAGAATAGGGAAGATTCAAACAAGAGGACATGACTTCAGAATTAAGGGACAGAAGTTTAGGGGTAATATGAGGGGGAACTTCTTTACTCAGAGAGTGGTAGCGGTGTGGAATGAGCTTCCAGTGGAAGTGGTGGAGGCAGGTTCATTGGTATCATTTAAAAATAAATTGGATAGGCATATGGATGAGAAGGGAATGGAGGGTTATGGTATGTGCAGGCAGGTGGGACTAAGGGGAAAAAAAGTTGTTCGGCACGGACTTCCATGCTGAAATTGTTATATGGTTATATGGTTAAAGTACCAAAATAGTTGGATGTTTTGCACGTTGAACTAGAAATTGCAGTACTCTTTCTCATTGAGATCAAGGCAGTGTTATGAGTCACCCTAATAATGGTTATGAAAGTAATATAAAGCTCAAAATATTCAATTAAACGTTTCTGAATGCAATAGTTGGCTTTCCCTGTGTGAAAACAGTAGATGGACACAAGAAACTGGAGTAACTTAGCGGGTCAGACAGTATCTCTGGAGAAAAGGTGTAGGTTCGAGACCCTGCTTCTCGACCCAAAACGTCACCTATTCCTTTTCTCCAGAGATGCTGTCTGACCCGCTGAGTTACTCCAGCTTTTTGTGTCGATCTTCGATTTCAACTAGCATCTGCAGTTCCTTCCTACACATTGAAACTAACATTGTCATTTTCAGTGTGATGTTTTTTATTGATGGGATACCAGTTCTCACAGCTGCCAGTATTCAGCTAGTTAGGTGTGATCTTTGGCTTAGAGGTATCGATCATAATATAAGGAACACTCTGTACACTGTAGAGGAGAGCATCACAATCAAATGAACCAATGTTCCAATATTGAGAATTGGAAAACATGAGGTGGGGATTGGTGGGATCTGGACACAACAGTCTACAAAAAAACAAACTGCTGGGGGAACTCAGCGAGTCAGGCAGCATCTCTAAAAGAGGAAGATAACTGATGCTTCAGGTCCAAACCCTGTCTTGGGTTCCTGATCTTGACAGCACAGCCACAGCAACAACCCCACCTCAGTAACTGCCGACTATGGACTTTGCATACTTCAGTTTGTACTATATAGTTCAGTTATTGGTATTGCTGGTAATTTATTGTATTGATTATTGTATATTTATTTGTTGTGTAAGTGCATTAACGTGGTATGACATGCGGATTTGGTATGTCAGAGAGGATTCTCTTGAATTTCTACAGGTGTACAGTAGAGAGCATATTGACTGCAAAGACTGCAAGAGCAAAGAAGACTGCAAAAAGTTGTGAACACTGCCCGGTCCATCACCGGCTCTGACCACCCCACCATCAAAGGAATTTACCAGAATCGCTGCCTCAAAAAGGCAGCCAGCATAATCAGAGACCCACACACCCTGGCTTCACACTCATTTTACTCCTGCCATCAGGAAGAAAGTACAGGAGCCTGAAAGTCCAGGTTCAGGAACAGCTTCTTCCCTGCAGTCATTTAGTTACTAAACATTATCTCAAATGAGCTCTGAGCTACATAGACTATTATTGTTATTATTGCTCCTGCATAAAAGTTTATAAATGGTGTGATATTTTTGATATATTTACAAAATTATTCAAGATAAAAATGGAGCCTAACACTGAAATGATTATACTTGGAGTAACGGGAGACGGGAACAAATTAAACACATTTCAAAATTCATTTTTTAATTATGGGTTAATAATAGCAAAAAAACTTATACTCAAATTTTGGAAAAATACACCCATACCAGCGCTTAAAATGTGGATTATAAATATGCTGGACACTGCACATCTTGAAGAAATGCGACTCCTCCTAATAGATAAACCAGACCAATTCTTAACGAGTTGGTCTTCATTTATTGACTTCTTGGATACATGTGGTGCAACAGAATTCATAAAAACCAACTGTGTCAGGTCTGGGTGAAAGATGGTCAAGAATACAAATACTCATCTCCTATCTCCTATTTGCTACTCTCCCTCTTGCTCTTTTTTCTGTCTTACTTTTCTTCCTCACTCTCTCTCTCTCTTTTTAAACACACTACACATTTTCTACTCTCTATTATCTTTCTCTCTCTCATTTCTTTAAAAAAAATAAAAAATGAAGTTGTACATAGAATGTAACATGTCAACATGTATTTGACACCTGAAAAAAGGTACCACTGTATTGTACTTACTTCTAATAAAAAATAAAAAAAATGAAAAAAAAATGTTATTATTGCACTATTATTGTTTTTTTTGTGTGTACGTATGTGTGCTTGGGTATATATATATATATATATGATCGACATATATGTGTATTTGTCAGTATGTGTATTTATACACACACTGAACTTTTTTTTCTCTCGTTAATTATATTGTCTACAGTGTATTATGTTTACATATTCTGTTGTGCTGTTGCAAGAAAGAATGTCATTGTTCTTTGAACATATGACAATAAAACACTCTTGACGACTCCTTATGTGCCTGTAAACTTGCAGTAAGAATTTCATTATTCCATTGCTGGTGCACATGACAAACAAACACACTTGTGACTCTTGATTTTTCTGTTGGCTTCTGCATTTCTGTGAAATCCATTTATCCTTGCCTTCTAATGAATCTGTAACCTTCACCAAAATGTCTTCAATCCACCACCTAGTCTGTACACACAAGATATGGTTTCTCTCCTCCACCATTTCTGCTCTGGATGTTGCATTCATACAACTGAAAGTCATTTGCTACATTCAGTCTGTTTCTTATAGTCAATCCTCATCTGCTGTTTGTTCTTCAGAAGTAATCATCTTCTGCATCCCTTGCAGCTCTTCCATGAATAGTCTCACTCATCTGCACCAATTGTACATGTATTCTTTACCCTCTGATGGCTGCCTAGTAACTCTTGCCATCCATAACCCAGCTGTGTAAGTGTGTGAACATGCTTTATGGATGGTGACATCTTGGCCCTGACTGAAAGCTTTCTGGCTGGCCAGCCTTCGAGCAGCTTGCCTGCCCCACACCACTGCATTGGTGATATCTTTGTTTCCTCCCCTTCTCCATTAGCACCATTCATCTTTTTGCATTCTCTTACTTTTCCTTCAAAATCTTCTTCATTTGTCACCTCACCCAACAATAATCCTCTAATTGTCCCTACTGTCAACTGTCCCTAATTCTGGAAGTAATCAGCTGTGGAACTGACTTACCTTCTGAATGATGAGACAGGGTGAGAAGACTGACGCATGACCCTCCGATTCCAGAGCCAAAGACAGTAATCCGTAAGGGATCTCCTCCAAAGAAGGCTACGTTCTCACTAATCCAGCGCAGGGCCTGGATCTGATCCAGAAGTCCATAATTGCCTTTAGCAGCTTGATCGCCCGTGCTTAGAAAACCTACAAGAACAGAAAACAATGAAGGGAGATCAGTCGTATGCATGGGGCACAGACAATATAGGCCATGCCCTGCAACATGGTTTACAAACAGCTTAGGTCGGGCTCCAGAGATGCTGCATGACCCACTGAGTTATTGCAGTTTTTTGTGTCTATCTTTGGTTTAGTTTGCAGGTTTTTTTTCCTGCACATTGTTCTTTAACAATAAAGATGCTTGCAGAAACAAAGAACTGCAGATGCTGGTTAATACACAAATGGACACAAATTGTTGGAAAAACTCAGCAGGTGAGGATCTCTGGAGAAGATGGACAAGGTGACATTTTGGTACAAGACCCTTCTAAGGACTACCTTCATACAGTAGTACAAAGAATTGAGTGTAAATCTTTTACTGCAGTACGTCAATGCAAATCCGTTTCTTAGTTACATTAACATTAAACTCGTGTTGTGCAAATCTGAAACAAAGGCTTCATCTAACTTTGATGCAAAGCAGACTGAGAATCCTCATTCGAGGGGCCTCTGTTTGTTTCAGGCTAGCCTCAGTCACCATCCAGACTGAGTTAAATTTAAAGATGGCGCCTGCCTGTGGCGACATTTTGCCAGCAGCTCAACAGAAGAGAATTATTTATAACTTCACTCAACACACCTGGATCTGAAAAACGGCAGAAATTGGCGCCGTAACGGACAAGCTGCTAGTGGCACTTGAAGGCATTTGCGATATCGCGATCTCCCGCAGCTGCGGGAGCCCTCGACTGTAAACGACCCCTCGATCGCTGGAGAACACCCGACCCGACTGAGGATCACAGGTACTGTACCTGGAAACACCAGGGAGATGTCTGGAGCCGACGGGCAGGATCTTCCAGGAGCAACGGAGCTGGAGCTGCTGACTGTGTGGGAACCCCCATTCGTTATGGAGCGGGAGCTGCCGTCTGCAAGCATATCCCCGTTCCAGCACGGGTTAGCAGAAACAGCAGGTACAGTAAGTACAGTACCTGGAAACAATGGAGAGGCCTCCATTGTGTCTGAAAACGTGGCCGACGGGCAGGACTTCAGGTCAGACTGAAGCACAGGGCACTTCGACCCCCTCTCCCGACCATCCAACTGGCCAATGTACAGTCCCTTGAAAACTAAGTGGAGGACTTAAGGGCAAGGCTGCTTTACCAAAGGGAGCTGAGGAAATGCTCTGTGTTCTGTTTCACAGAGACATTGCTCACCCCCAGCTCCCCAGACTCAGCTGTCCAGCTTGAAGGGTTCTCCATCCACCGTATGGACCGTACACTGGCATCTGGGAAAGGGAGAGGAGGGGGCGTCATGGTCACCTCTGCGTGCTCAGCCCCCTGCTGTACTCACTCTATGCTCATGACTGTGCAGCTGGACATAGTACCATCTCCATCATCAAGTTCGCCGATTTGTTGTGGGACGAATTACTGATGGTGACGAGGAGTTACGATGAGGGATTACGTGAAGAACCCGTTCAGCACGCATGCGCAGCATACTTCAAAGCAGCGGTGTGGAATCACAGATAGACACAGTTGTTGAAGTAAACATAGTAAAGACAAGGAGACATCAGTTTATCAGTTTGACCTATATTATTGAGGGTGGGAGCGGAGGGCACGTAATCCCTCATCGAACTCCTCATAAAATACAGATCAAACTTCAAACTGGTAAGTTTTCATTTTAATCTTACTATTTTACTTCGGAGTCACGTGAGTGATTCCGTGAAGACTTCAAAGCTCTGTGATTTCAACCCGTGTAACATTTATTACTTCACGCTTTGCCAAAGTCTTTGAGGGAGGAAGTGTGTTATCGTAATCAACCAATGAATCTGTTTGTAGAAAAACACAATGGTATTTTTTAACAATAACAACAAAGGCCGCGCATGCGTGCTGTGCGGTTTCTTCACGGAATCACTCACGTGACTCCGAAGTAAAATCAATGATGAGACTAGGTTTGTCAGGGCCTCACTAGATATACAATCGGTCTAGTGGAGAGCCAATTAGATTTTTGATTTAAGTGTGTAAGAATGAACTGCAGGTGCTGGTTTAAACCAAAGATGGACACAAAAAGCTGGAGTAACTCAGCGGGACAGGCAGCATGTCTGGAGAGAAGAAATGGGTGACGTTTCAGGTCAGGACCCTTCTCCAGTCTGAAGAAGGGTCTCAACCCGAAATGTCACCCATTCCTTCTCTCCAGAGATGCTGCCTGTCCCTCTGAGTTACTTCAGCTTTTTGTGTCTACCTTTGATTTCATTGTACTTGGTATCAGAATTGGGCAATAAAAGAAAATTTGATGTAGTAATTAAATTATGCATCGTGAACTTTTCCAAAAATAAAGCACCACAAAAATATTGCTTCGCCAGGAATCAGTCAGGAATCCTGGCGACTATGCAGGACTGGCAGATTTCTGTAGACCTGGTGAAACAGCTGAAGTTCCCACAGCCCATTGCCACAACCACTCTGAGGCCAGACATCCTCCTGGTCATGGGAGGACTGTCTGGAGGAGGCTCACAAGAGGAAGATGACCAAGCATGAAGAGCTGGTCAATGACTGCCGTAAGCAGGGATGGAAGGCAAGGTGTATGCCCATCGAGGTTGGCTGCAGAGGTTTTGCAGGGCAATCGCTCTACAAAGCCTTGGGTACACTGGGCATCAACGGAGTGGCGAGGAGAAGAGCTATATAGAACACCACAGAGACAGTGGAGAAGGCCTTAACATGGCTCTGGATCAGGAGAGAAGGTCCATGGGGAGGAGCGAATGCCACCTGAACGCAAGTCGTGGTCTGGTCAACCACGGCTGGGTCGCCTGGGCGAGGGTGTCTAATGTTGAAAGACCCGAAACACCCAATGACCCCAGGTTACATCACTGATGATGTGTTCAGGAGCATCAACAGATGTATTTTTTTTAATCAATGCTAATATACATACTATCCATCTAGAATTCAATTACAAGGATACCTATGTCACACTCCTTCCCACTGACTAAAACTTTGCCTTCAACATCAAAATTCCAACCACACTCATCTCCAAACTCCAGGAGCTAGGTCTCAGCAACATCTTTGCAAGTCGATCTGGGACTTTGACTGATAGATTACAATCAATAAGGATAGGCCATAAAACATTTTCCATGATAATTCCCAACACCAGTCCTTCAGACAGACCCTTGAAATACTCCCTATGCACCCAAGGCCTGGCAGCCAATTTCTGCTCTAACTCAATTTATATTTAAAAAAAATATGTACATTCTCTATTTGTAAAACTATTTTCTGCACTCTGTTTCCTTTCTCTTTGCACCATGTGTTGCACTTGTGTTTGGTTTCATTGTACTCATGCATGGTATAATTTGCCTCGGTATCACATAAAACAGTTTTTCACTGTATCCTGATATACATGACAATAATAAACCAATACCACTGTCAATACCAATAGTCTGTATACTGAATATTGTGGATAACATTTTTTTTTGTTGCAACCTTGCACTGGTTTTGTTTTAAATTGTTTTACGCTTCATTGCAATAATTGACAGTGAGATTCCTGCCTTCTTTTCCATTAACTTGAACATCCTTGGGGTTTAAAAGACTTGAGACATTTTTTTTTTCCACACACTCCACAATCTTATGCCATCCACAATTTACCAGTTAATACAAGCTGATAGTATCAGCTGGCAGTTTCATTTACAGTTGTTGGAAGCATTTGCTAAATCTTATTCTGCATTTGTATGTCTGTTCATTTTGATGCAAAGCTATATTTTAGTTGAGTTTATTACTGACACGTGTACTGAGGTACAGTGAATTTTTTGTTGTTGCGAGCTATCCAATCAGCGAAAAGCCTACACATGATTACAATCAAGCCGTCCACAGTGTATGGATGCAGAATAAAGAAGGCAACATTTATTGCAAGATAAAGTTCAATACATTTGAATTAAGACTATATTATGAAGGAAATAATTGTTGCAATAGCAGAGTTCGAAGGTCAGGCTCAGATGGCATAGGGGCCTCATTGATATAGAGAGTGAAAAGCCAGAACATTATTAAAAATGAATGCTCATTTCTTATTTACTGAAAATATTTGGCTATTGCTTGATGCCTCTTTTTTCTAAGACAGTCTAATGATTCCCTCGTTCAATTTTCTGTACAAACTTGATGGATGGCCTTCTTCATCAGCATGTTCACTGAACTATGAATACGACAATGAGGTAGGCTCTCATGACCTTTTCATGACTTCAGCTACCCACTCGGCATGCTGTTGTAATGGATGGAGACAGCAACAATGATTTTAAAGACTCTTACTGGGATGTACTTCAAGGCATCAACATGTTCATCCGGGTTTCTAAAAGATTGAAGAATGCTAGTAGTATCCTTTACATCCATTGAGGTAGTCCCTATGGCCTCTTCATGTTTATCCTCCATTACTGCCTATGGGGATCTTATAGAAACATGGAAAATTCTTAAGGTAGACAAAAATTGTTACGCGCGAACTTCCCGCGGACTTCGCTCGAACTTCACGTCACTCATTCAACCTGCGCGCGGCCTCCGCTTCTGGTTTGGTCGCACTCGCCGATGCAGTCGCATGCTCGTGGAACCGGTCCTGTACGAGGATCATTCGACCTCCGCGCGACCTCCGCTTCCGGTTTGGTCGCGCTTGCCGCATGCAGTTGCATGCTCGTGGGACAGGCCCCTAAGGTATAGCTCTGAGGGCTAATGGAATCAAGGGATATGGGGAAAAAGTAGGAACGGGATACTGATTTGGATGATCAGCCATGATCATATTGATAAGCGGTGCTGGCTTAAAGGGCTGCACCTATTTTCTGTTTCTATGGACAGCACAGTGGAATTAAAAGCCATAACTGCTGGCAATAATCTTGATGGCCAATTAATCATCCTAATACATGGTGCTGAATTATCAAGAGTGCTATGATGAATCTGCTACATGATGAAAGCTTCATGGAAGTGTCCAGGTTAACAGTCGGTATGGAAGATTCTACTACATATTGATTAATGAAACCCTTCCTGAAAATTAATTTGAAGAGGTTTTCACAAGAGGCTTTCAATAAAACTGCTATTGCTTCTGGTATCAATGGGAACCCTGCCGGTCTCTGGAAAGTAATTGTTCATTCCTTAATTCATTGTTTTTATGGTCAATCTGAATAGCGTGTCAGCGACTCTCTTTATACAATGGTTGGCTGCTGGCTGACAGATGTGGTAAAGATCGCACAAGGCTGTTATAATAGTATTGAATTTACTTTGTTCAAGCGATCTGTAGGTCTTTTATCAGCAGTTGCCATCTCTCTAGTAGTAACTCGGGGATTGCATTATATTGAGGTGTACCGAGATCAGTTTACAGATAGAACGTGGAAAGAGGCCTTTTGGCCCACTGACTCTGCGCCAGCCAGTGATCCCCCCACACTAAGTCTATCCTACAAACGCTAGGGACAATTTACAATTAAACCAAGCCAATTAGGCTACAAACCAGTACGTCTTTGGAGTGTGGGAGGAAAACTGAGATCCCAGAGAAAAATGACGCAGGTCATGGGGGGAATGTACAAACTGCATACAAACAAGCCCCCGTTGTCAACTTCAAACCCGGGTCTCTGGCGTGAAAGGCAGCAACTCTACCACTGTGCCACCATGCCACAAGATATTGTTGAACAGTTATAACCATATAACCATATAACAATTACAGCACGGAAACAGGCCATCTCGGCCCTACAAGTCCGTGCAGAACAAATTAAAATTTTTTTCCCCTTAGTCCCACCTGCCTGCACTCATACCATAACCCTCCATTCCCTTCTCATCCATATGCCTATCCAATTTATTTTTATATGATACCAATGAACCTGCCTCCACCACTTCCACTGGAAGCTTATTCCACACCGCTACCACTCTCTGAGTAAAGAAGTTCCCCCTCATATTACCCCTAAACTTCTGTCCCTTAATTCTGAAGTCATGTCCTCTTGTTTGAATCTTCCCTATTCTCAAAGGGAAAAGCTTGTCCACATCAACTCTGTCTATCCCTCTCATCATTTTAAAGACCTCTATCAAGTCCCCCCTTAACCTTCTGCGCTCCAGAGAATAAAGACCTAACTTATTCAACCTATCTCTGTAACTTAGTTGTTGAAACCCAGGCAACATTCTAGTAAATCTCCTCTGTACTCTCTCTATTTTGTTGACACCTTCCTATAATTGGGCGACCAAAATTGTACGCCATACTCCAGATTTGGTCTCACCAATGCCTTGTACAATTTTAACATTACATCCCAGCTTCTATACTCAATGCTCTGATTTATAAAGGCTAGCATACCAAAAGTTTTCTTTACCACCCTATCTATATGAGATTCCACCTTCAAGGAACTATGCACGGTTATACCCAGATCCCTCTGTTCAACTGTATTCTTCAATTCCCTACCATTTACCATGTACGTCCTATTTTGATTTGTCCTGCCAAGGTGTAGCACCTCACATTTATCAGCATTAAACTCCATCTGCCATCTTTCAGCCCATTTTTTCCAAATGGCCTAAATCACTCTGTAGACTTTGGAAATCCTCTTCATTATCCACAACACCCCCTATCTTGGTATAATCTGCATACTTACTAATCCAATTTACCACACCTTCATCCAGATCATTGATGTACATGACAAACAACAAAGGACCCAACACAGATCCCTGAGGCACCCCACTAGTTATCACGGTGCTTAGAGTGTATCTACCTCTATGCTGTACTCTAAATTCCTTTAACCTGGCCAATTCTATTTCCCCCTCATTATAGTGTAATAAACAAAATAGAAGGTTCTCAACGATAGGGGAGAGAATATAAATGGTAAAAGGCAATTGGGTGTAGCCAGAAATATGCAGGTCCAAGTTCCATGAAAACAAATTAGCACATCTGGAAAGAGGCTTTAGTTACCAGAGAGGGGACAGAAATTCACATGTAGCAGGCTGCACAATCGAAAGTAAACTGATCAATTTCATTGACATCAATGTTGTAGCATTCATGCCTTTGAATCAGAAGGTCATGAATTCAAGTCTCACATTTAGCAATTGGTAGGAAATCTAGACTGATGCTGATGCATAAATTGACTGCTGTGTTTCCGACATTATAACAGTGTTTAAGCTTCCAAATATAATTTGGTGACTGTGGAGCACTTTACTACATTTGAGGTTGACTAGAATACTAAACAAACCCAAGTTTTTTTTTCTTATTTTACATGAAGCATTCTGGATATTAAATACAGAAATGTCATTGGTCAAGTACAACTCTCCTAACAAATTATTCAGAAAAAGAAAATCATAGCTTTAAAAGTATGTATCATGACCTCAAGATAACCAAAGTACATAATGATTTGCAATAGGCAACCAGTTATTGGACTCAAGATACTGCAAAAAGTAATGCAGCAATGACCTTATGTAGTGAGGTTTATTGAGAGATAAATATTGCCCAAGTCTCTCAGATATATCCACTCCCTTCTTCATCTAAATAATGCTCAGGTTTACTTCAAGCCAATTCAGGAGAGAAGATGAGACCATAATTTAACTTCATTCAAAGGACTGCAGGTCATATATTGCAGTATGCCCTAAATGCTGATGAACAACATCAGCAGAGATTTTACTGACTAGTTTCTGTAGTGGGATTCTATCCCACAGTCCTCTGTGTCTAGTGCAAGACTGCTATTAACTGAGTTGCAAATTACACTATGGACCAATGACAACCTTTTCCACGATTTTAGTGAAATATGTAAGTACAGGACATGGACTGAGTTCTGCAGACTGAGTTACAGTCATGCTATGTTCACGCTACTTGTCCATTTCTCTTCAGCACACCTCCTCCATTTATCTATATTACTAAAAGTCTGATCTTGATCACTTTTTGTTGTTCTGTATATTGATTTTAGATAAAACGCTGCCACTTACGGCTGTGATTTTTGGCCATCATGCTGTGCAGGACAAGAGGATTTTTCCCATCGATTAAAAATAAAAGAGTTATTAGTGTTTAAAAAAATGTTGAGATTCTCTCTCCTGAAGGCCACGCCCCTTCTGGAGGGACTATAAAACCCAGAAGTGTTGAGTGCCTCAGTCAGTCTCTGCAAGATGGGGGGAGCGAGAAGGTCACGTCTCTCAGTCTGAGCTGTGAATAACACTGAACACATGTCTACTAAACTGTGAGTGGTATTACTGACCTGTCAGTGCCCTTAATGTAGTTTGAAATATATAGTTTGGAAATACTAAAGTTGTGTTGCCTTTGGTTTGGAAATGCTAAAGCTGTGTTGCCCAATTAAAGTTGCCTTGCCTAATTAACGTTGCCTTGCCTTCTATATAAAAGTCTAATCTTAACCACTTCCTGTTTGCGCTTCATATTGATTTTAGAAAAAACGCTACACTTCTGGGTTTTATAGTCCCTCCCACCAGAAGGGGGCGTGGCCTTCATGGCATGATTGACAGGAGAGAGAAGGTTGTGATTTTTGGCCATCTTACTCGGAGTCCCCCTCTGCTCATCAGGTGCTGAGGATATTTCCCATTAATGAAAAATAAAAGTTATTAGTGTTTAAAAAATGTTGAGATTCTCTCCCCCTGTCAATCACTCCATGAAGGCCATGCCCCTTCTGGTGGGAGGAGGGAGGGATTATAACACCCAGAAGTGTGGGCGTGGCTCAGTCTTTGCAAGATGGTGGAGGGAGAGGTCACAACTCGCTGTCTTTAGTGGCCTTGCACCCTGCTTGAAATGGTATGAAACTGCACTTGAAATTGGTGGCCTTGCAGCCTGCTTGAAGTGGTAAGAAACTACACTTGAATTTGGTGGGCTTGCACCCTGCTCTAAATGGAATTTCAAGGAATAGCCGTGAGTCAACTGCCAGCCCACCAGCTGTGAGTAAGTGAGCTGCCAGCACAACAGGCTTGAGCCGGCAGCCCAAGAATCCATTTGGCCCACAATACTAGACCTCTGGAAACCAGTCCCTTCAGCCCACAACACCCATACTAGTGCTCCAGAAAGCCCCCCCCCCCCCCCCCATATATTGGTCACCAATATTGGAATTGGTGGAGAGGTGGAACATTGCATTGGGGGACTAGCCCTCCCATGTGATGCTGGAACCCAACGGGTCCCACAGTCTAGTTTTATTTTTTTAATCTACCATCCAAGGACATAGATAATTTCTCTGTGATAGGCTAAGTAGAGGCTAAAGGGCCTGTCCCACGCCGTTTATTTTGGCGACTGCCGGGGTCATATCAGTGTCCCCAAAAGATTTTGATCCTTTCAAAATCCAGAAGCAGCAACAACGAAAACTGGTGTGACACTTGAAAAAACACAGCGCGCCATATGTCATCATGCCGCGTCATCACCGCATCACACCGCAAATTTTTCGGTGACCTGATAAGTCAGTCAATGATGCTGGCAGTCACCGAAAAAATACAGGCCCTTAAGAGGTGAGACTGTATTCTAATGTTCTTTAAACACTATTAAGTGTAACTTTTGAAATTAGCTCAATTGCCACTTTTTTTCAACTACTTGGAAAAGGCAATTTCAGAATGGCCTGCAGCCATTGGCAATTATTTCACTCTCAGTTCCCTCAGTAATCTGTTGGCTATATGTGCACAACAAGATCTTGCAAACAGAAATGTGATAATTGCCAGATACTTGGCACTAGTGATGTATATTTAGGATAATAGATATTGCCTAGGTCACTAAGCACATTCCTGCCTGCTTTCTTTCAAAATAATGCCAAGGGATTTTTATATGCAGACGTTGGAGAGAAGGTGCAGACTCAATACCATCCAAAAGACTGTCATCTCAGGTACCTCTGCACCATCTCAATGCTGAGGTTCAGTGTCAGCTTGGACTTTTCTAGTTTGTTTCTGGAGTGGGACATGAATAACATCTGCTGAATTGGCAGCTCCTGCCTTTGTAATGTACTACAAATCTGTGCAAGTCTTTAAACATTTTCTATTCAGCATTAATTTAAAAAATACCAGCATTGCCATATTTGTTTTCATAACCTACTCAGAAAGGCAATTTCAGAAAGGCCTGCAGCTATTGGCAATTACTTCTCCCTTAGTTCCTTCAGCAATCTGTTGGCATCCATGGATACCATGCAACTGAACTGAATTTTCTATTACTCATCGGAATAAAATGGAAATTTTTTGACTTTATGCCACTGTAATAGTTCTAACTCTATGCCACTGTATTCGAACAACTATGTTGACCATCCCTTATGCATTTGTCTCAAAATTTATTTTCAATTACTTCATCAGAAATTAAACTTGGGAGAAGCAAATCATTCACAAACGATCAACTATCCGTTTTACACTCCCACTCAGTCAAAATTAACCAATTAGCACTGCCTCGTCACCCTCCTGCTCTGAGGTCAAATCTGGGCTGACCAGGAAAAAACCAAGGTGCACATGTAAGCCCAGAAAGTTTATAATTGGTCTTAAAATATGTAGGCTTATTTTCATTTTTATTTACTATTTTGCTTCTTAAATGTAATTTTATGAGATTCTTAACAAAGCAACTGAATACAATGCACTGCCCAAAAAAAGAGGTTACATTGAAGAAGGGTCTCGGCCCGAATCGTCACCCATGCTTTCTCTCCAGAGATGCTGCCTGTCCAAATTGAGTTACTCCAGCTTTTTCTGCCAATCTTCAATCTATTTCACCCACTGTTTCAAAATGTTATTTCATTGACTCCATAGAAATCAAAAGTCTTAACTGAATTAGTCTAAAAGATGAATTTTGCCCATTGTAGGCTAGACATTGTTTCAAAAGAAAGAAGAAAATAGGAATGTGCATGCATAAGAGTTCAAGAATCTGACCTCTGTCTATATTGCACTCCCCTGTTTAAGGAATGTGACAGCATTATTTCTGTTATTGGAGGCATCATAGATACATAGACAACAGGTGCAGGAGTGGGCCATTCGGCCCTTCAAGCCATCGCCGTCATTCTATGTAATCATGGCAAATCATCCACACAGTGCCCCATACCCTTTGATTCCGCTAGCCCTAAGAGCTCTATCTAACTCTCTTTTGAATGCATCCAGTGAATCAGCCTCCACTGCCTTCTGATGCAGAGAATTCCCCAAATTCCCAATTCTCTGTGTGAATTTTCCTCGTCACAGTTCTAAATGGTCTACCCCTTATTCTTAGACTGTAGCCCCTGGATCTGGGCTCCCCCAACATCGGGAACATGTTTCCTGCATCTAGTGTGTCCAATCCCTTAATAATTGTTATTTGTTACTATAAGATCCCCTCTCATCCTTCTCAATTCCAGTGAATATAAGCCCAGTCGCTCCATTATTTCATCATATAACAGTCCCGCCATCCCGGGAATTAACCTCGTGAACCTACACTGCACTCCCTCAAAATTAGGAGACCAAAACAGCACACAGTACTCCAGGTGTGATCTCACCAGGGCCCTATACAACTGCAGAAGGTCCTCTTTGCTCCTATACACAACTCCTCTCGTTATGAAGGCTAACATGCCATTAGCTTTCTTCATTGCCTGTTGTACCTGTAGTTAGTAACTGATAATTTATTCGCAACTATAATAGTGATGTCCAAAATGTATAATCCAGAAAAGCAGTATTTTGGACCTCATATCATAGAATAATCAAACAATCTTCAGTTTTAAACATTCTGGAATGGGTAAATCTCAGAGACAAATCTATCAAGGGAAAAACACAGGAATGAAATGATGACTTTTCATATTAATGGAGGTGCATGCCGAGTGTGCTGTGTGTATGAATTCCATCTGGGCAAAGTACGAAAGACACTGATAGCTATGATCAATGTCAGTCTCCACTGGCCAGATCCAATGCATTTGACGTATAACAATTTAATTAAGTCAAGAGCATCCCCTTCAGATGTTTGGATGCATATATACATTTATTTGTATATGCGAATTTCAAAGCAGATCTTGAAGAGAATTTCAAATGATGCATTAAACAAAAACTTTCCATTCCCTCAGAAGTCCAGATTTATTTTTCTGAGGTTCAGGAAAGACAGTAGAATGAGTGCCACATGCAAGACCTTCTCACTTACCATGTAAGGGTTTATATCTGCTGAATCCAATACATTTGTTACTTCCTTGGGCACCTTGCCAGAATCTGTATGGTATTGTTATAATTGACCAAAAACCATTACATGCTGTGACATTGAATTTAAAATATTAGCATAATTTGGATATATCCAAAATTCCCAGCTAAATAAAAGCCATATTTGTTTATGCTTATTGCAAACTGTAGTGATGGATCCAAAGTGGATTAGTCAGAAATGGTGGCCCCTGAGAGAAACACGTGCCATGAATACCTCTGCACAATATTACAGTGAATAAAAAGTGAAATTATTTGCCAAGTTCTGTGTCGGGCATTGGGAGGTGCCTATAAAAGGATGGACTATCTACTGATCGAATCACTGAACATTTATGATTATTGAACATGTTTTCTATGTCCACTAATACCATCAACAACAAAATCTATTGATGTCAACCATGAACATTTTAATTCATCAGCAACATCTGTTTCTTTGGTAAATCTCAGGACTGTGAAGCAAAGCTTTCTGTATTCACTTTTACATGAAAAAAAGACATGAAGAGCTGGATAAGCTGCATCTCTGGAGAACATGGATAGATGACATTTCGGGTCGGGACCCATCTTCAGACTTCAGACTTTTAAATGTCCTGACTCGATTTTCTATCTTATGTTGCTGTTTCTTTCTGGAGGATATACTGTAACTTGTCTATATCTGGCTTAAACATCTTGCTGCAATGGCTAGATTGGGTGCTTATAACACACTTCATTTATTTGGCTACTAATCTTGTGTTGTCTGGCATTTTTGAATACAATACTTCATGACAGAAAAACAGAAAGAGTACAGCCAATGGCTAATTGTGTGAATGACACAATTCATTAGTTGTGGTGATAATTGCTGAATGCAGCAGCAGTATATTGCCATCGTCTTTTCAATGCCTAGATTATGTTATTAACTATATTTCCACATATTAAAATGTAATTAAACTTACTGCTATGTGGGTGGATCCAGCTCAGTCATTATCTCAGTAAATGATCCTTCCTGGTTAGTGACTTGGTTGACAACCCTTTTTATTTGCACTTTTTCTTGCTCGCAAAAAATAATTTGTCAGCTTGAATCTTTCTAAATCTTACAATTTGCTAAATTATCGTTCAAAGCTCTGTTGCAAATCATTGGAATAGCAGAGAGGTACAAGTTTGAAGATTTTTCATTAACAGGAGACACATAAATCAGGAATCTCCCCCTCCCCCTCCCCCTCCCCCCCCCCCCCCCCCCCCCCCACACACACACACACACACACAGCATACATTTCATTCACAGCAGATCTCACTATCAATCATCTCGTCAAAATTCTCACATCGCAAAACTGCACTAAGAACTTCTGCTGGATTCTATGCCAGAGCATTTGACATTAATGAAACATTAGATGCAAATTGTTGCACTGCTACCTTTACCCACTATTGACTAAAACTGACATCTCAATTGAGATATTGATTGTATCATCTCTGTCTTAAGTAAAGAGATGGACAGAGATTACTGCTGTTTGGTTAACCACAATATTTTTGATTAGACGTTTGGTCTTCAGGCTCATTTTCCTCAGACTGTTGAAGGCTATAATAATTCACTGAAGGCAATTGAGAATGTATTCACCGTAGCCTACCTTCGCTTATTGCATATATGCTCTCAATAATGGGAAATGCTCCACATTTTCCAAAGTCTTCATGTGACCCTACACTATCAGGGATTGGGGATTGGGGGTGTAATGCAGTGGAGACAGATTGGTAGAAGATCTTTGTGTTATGGATGCTTCATGGAAGGTCCATTATTTATCATACATCAGTAAATAAGTCGTTGATAACCCAAAGCATAGCCTGTGATTCTGCAGCTCAGCACACGGCTGTTTGATGATTAAGAATGCAGTAATCTGGAGTGGAGGTGATGAAGGTTAAACAGTTTCTCATTACTCTTATTAGTTCCATCCATCAGGAAGCTTGTTTCAGGTGAAGTGTAGTGCAGCAGTGAGCAAACCTGAGGGTAATATTGAAATGATGATGTGGGCTTGGTTGATACCAGTCTGCACTGAAATTGGGTTTGTTGTAGACCCACTGTAAGGTTGATAGCTTGTAGCAGACATAGGATGGCAATTAATTCCTAGCAGCCAAATTTGAGCAGGGTACACCATAATTCATCTTGATTTGCTGAATGAAAGGCTTTTGCAAAGTCATAAATAGCCATATGCAGTGGCTGATCTGGCTTCCTATATTTCTCTTGAAGTCGTCACATGAAGACAGGGTCCAGTGTGCCTTGAGATGGATGGAATACGCACCGGGATTCCGGGAGCAACTCTTTAACCCCTGAGAGAAGACAGTTGAAGAAGACCCTTACAATGGCTTTCGCTGTGACAGAAATCAGGGCAACCCTCAGTAATTATCGCAATCAGATTTGTTTGTTTTCCAGAAGATGTCTTAAATACGGAGTCTCTGAGAGCCTCTGGCAGGTCCTCTTCTTCCCAGATAGGGGTGTTGAGGCTGTGAATTGATGTCTGAAATTGCATTTCAGCTAGTTTTAGAACTTCCGCAGGATACTGTCTGCTCCCGAGGCCTTACTGTTTAGTGGTTAATATATAGCAGTTTCCAAAATGAAGACTAGGATGCATGGATTTTATTTGTGGAATGAAGTCAGGGCCACTTGTGGCACAGATGAAATCACAGATACAAAGTTCCTCAAAGTGCTTCGTTCACATGAGGTGTTGCTGTTGCTGCTATTCCTCAGATCTTTCAGAATACTCTGTTTCATCTTCCATTCCCATTATTACAAGCATAACTCGCAAAGACTAGATACATGTGGGTCTCAGGGCAATTTGAGCACAGATGAAATCACAAGGTTCTGGCATGAGTACTGAGAATCCTCCATCCCAATCCATAATTCCTTAGTGGGCTTGTGCAACCTGAGCACTTTGTCCCAAAGTACTGAAGACTGCTAAAGCAATTAAAGTGAGCTTTTCAAAGTTAAAAAAGCTAAAAAATGATAATTCTTGAGTGGCCAAGTCAATCACCCGATCTGAACCCAATTGAGTCAAGTCAAGAGTGTTTAATTGTCATATGTCCCAGATAGAACAATTCTTACTTGTTGAGCATGCTTGTTATATGCTGAAGAGAAAGACTAGCCCCCAAAACAAGCATAAGCTAAAGATGGCTACAATACAGGCCTGTCAGAGCATCACCAAAGAAGACACCCAGCAACTGGTGATGTCCATGAATCGCAGACATCAAACAGTCATTGCATGCAAAGGATATGCAACAAAATACTAAACATGACTACTTTCATTTACATGACACTGCTATGTCCCAAACATTATGGTGCCCTGAAATGGGAGGTGGGGGGGAGGACGACTATGTATAAACACTGCTGTAATTTCTAGATGGTGAAACAAAAATGTATAAAAATATCCTTTATTAAAACCTGACAATGTGCACTTTAACCACGTGTGATTATTTCTATTACAAATCTCAAATTGTGGAGTACAGAGGCAAATAAATAAATGATAGGTCTTTGTCCCAAACATTATGGAGGGCATTGTATGTTGTGATAAAAAGCAGCCCAGATGGTGTGAACACTGTCGCCCCTGGGAGTTGAGCAGTAGTCTGTGATGTGCTGTATGAAAGAAAAAAAAATCATCTTTGGTAATCTTAAGACATTTAACGTTGATTTTCTTCTGGCGGCACTTCTGACTCACGATTATTTTGTGCCCAGGTAGGTGGAGAGATTAGTCAGTGGTTAGTTCCGCAACGTTACTACCTGTAATTGCATGATTAATGCAAACAACCTACTTGTCTCTTGCTCATACAAAGACATAATGTATGGGCGCCTGTGCCCGAGTTGGGGTGTTGCTTTGAGTTGCTCGTCTCTCTGACGAGCAGATGTTGGTAATGACAGGATATTATTCCAAGCTGAAGAAGGGTCTCGGCCAGAAGCGTCACCCATTCCTCCTCTCCAGAGTTGCTGCCTGTCCCGCTGAGCTACTCCAGCATTTTGTGTCTAATATTAGTTTTCTCATTTGCCAATCATTCCTTTCTGAGGGTTATGCTGATTCTGACCCTGAGATTAAAATCATTGCAAGGATGTTCGCCCCCCTTTGGTACCTCGGGAATATTTTTTTCTAAGTTTGGAGTAGAATCTTTCCTTAGCCTTATTCGTAGTTTCCAGGGTTTTGGTGTACAAGCTGATGATTGTGGTGTGCTGGTCCCATGTTGGAATGAGGAGAGTCGTTAATTTGAAGGTCAGTTTGCCCTTCTTCAAGATCAAGAGACTTGAAATTGGCATGGTACACCAATACCAGTGCGAGAATTCCCTATGGTGTGACAGTGCTCAAATAGTACCACACAGCAATAAATCCCAGAAATGCTTTAAGAATGCCATCAAACCCTCAAAGAAATAAAGTTTAAAATCTTTACCAACCCATATGAATGTTTGGTCCTAGACTATTTAACCAGAACCATTTGGGAAAGCACCAAATACTTAATGTCTCTCCTGTAGTTACATGTGCAGCTCAACCACACATTGCAGAAGAAGCATGTGATCCACCGGCCCGACCCAGTTCCATGTTTACCCACGTGGAACTGTCTTGAAAACCCACAAATGACTCATCAATCACCTCAGAACCTACAGAATTGTGTTAGAAGCAAATCATCCACAATCCCAAGGATCTGCTGAAGAGGAAAATTAAATAAAAAGAGTAAATATGTTCTTGTTGAGAATACAGTAGGTGTCCAAAGGAGGGTCCTGACCCAAAACATCACCTATCCACATCCTCCAGAAATGCTCCCTGACCTGCTGAGTTAATGTTCTGCACAGGAACAGAGTAATGACTCACCACTAGTGCTGGTCTTCCTCAGACCCTAATTAAATGTTTATCTGTTATTAATTGGAGAGCTGCGAGAGGAAGGGAGAGCTGCGAGAGGAAGGGGGAGCTGCAGGGTGACTTGGATAGGTTGCGCAAGTGGGCAGATGCATGGCAGATGCAGTATTATGTGGATAAATGTGAGGTTATCCACTTTGGTGGCAAGAACAAGAAGGCAGATTATTATCTGAAAAGTGTTAGATTAGGAAAAAGGGAAGTGTAATGAGATTTGGGTGTCCTTGTAAATCAGTCTCTGAAAGTATACATGCAAGTACAGCAGGCAGTGGAGAAAGCAAATGGCATGTTGGCCTTCATAATGAGAGGATTTGAGTATGGGAGCAAGTAGGTCCTATTGCAGTTGTACAGGGCACTGGTGAGACCACACGTGGAATATAATGTGCAGTTTTGGTCTCCTAATTTGAGGGAGGACATTCTTGCTATTGAGGGAATGCAGCGTAGGCTCACCAGGTTAATTCCCGGGATGGTGGGACTGACATATGATGAAAGAATGGATCGACGAGGCTTATATTCACTGTAATTTAGTAGGATCTGAGGGGAT
The DNA here is from genome assembly GCF_028641065.1 of Leucoraja erinaceus. Lineage (NCBI taxonomy): Eukaryota > Metazoa > Chordata > Chondrichthyes > Rajiformes > Rajidae > Leucoraja > Leucoraja erinaceus. The sequence goes on along the minus strand of NC_073388.1, from coordinate 16,430,748 downwards.
CTTATAGAAACATATAAGAGACTGAGATGAGAAAAATCTTTTTCACCCAGTGAGTTGTGAATCTGTGGAATTCTCTGCCACAGAATGCAGTGGAGGCCAATTCACTGTATGTTTTCAAGAGAGATTTAGATATAGCTCTTAGGGCTAACGGAATCAAGGGATATGGGGAAATAGCCGGAACGGGGTACTGATTTTGGATGATCAGCCTTGATCGCATTGAATGGTGGTGCTGGCTTAAAGGGCCGAATGTCCTACTCCTGCATCTATTTTCTATGTTTCTATGTTTTCATTAATTATCTGTTCTATGAAAGCTTAAATTTTAGAATATAACATGTTCACTTGGTTTTATATATGGTATAAAGGTTTAACATAAACCATAGTTTGTGCTACTGTGGAACACAAAGTAACAATATGGATGCAATGAAATTGGCCTAACTTGGAAAGAATGCATATTGCAGTTTAACATAACATTTTTGCAATGCATGTTTAGGGCATAAGAGCATAATATGGATCAGCAAATGAGTATCTTAATGCATTCAGCATAAAAACATTTAAACATCCACTATTGCAATAGTGTGTTCAGCAGGTTTTGACATTGCAGGCACATCAGTGAATATCACAAGACATAAACACAACCAAAAGAGCTAGACCACATTGTGCTCCTTAGTCTGGTCTTTGGTACGGAGTTTAATTATTATTATTAACCACACAAATCAGAACTAAAGAAGGTTATGAAATATGCTTATGGCGACAGTTTATACATCACAAATGCAATTCGTTTTCAGAGTATCTTCTCTTTCCTCCACTTCCCAAACGTTGCTAGATGGTAACAAAACTCACCAATGTACATAAATGAATAACTGCGGAGCTGCCAAGAATTTCAAAATGCAATCTCAGGATTCATGCTACCGCTACATTCTTGCAGTCTGTTTAATATGTGGTACTGACCCTGAAATTGAAGTGCACGCTATCGATTCACAAAGAGCCAGCTAATAATCTGTGCAATACATCCCGTGTAGACATCAAGATTCAGGAGACAAAACCAATCTTGTCATTTTACCAGCCCCTGAATTATAATTCAAGGAGAAGCATTCTAATTTTCCATTCCACAGCCGATGTCCAGTATCGAAGTGAAAGGATTTATAACAATTTTCTTTCATTTATACATTTCTTTATGCTAAATGCACTGAGTTGCCTTTCTGTGATGATGAGATTAATTCTAACACTCTCCACGACAGGAGAGCAGTGGAATGCTGTGGATGTTCAGATCTCTGTGTGGGTAAACAAGTCATTGCTTCCTCTCTGGGAAATGAATAGTGAACAGTGTATATTGTGCCCTTGAACATTCCCCTCCAGTTGCCAGATGTGCTGAGTTCATAGTCATTCGTCCAAGTAGATTTTGTGCTGTCATTTCCGCTCATTAGTGCTCACACAGAGACTCCAAAGAAAAACTATTAATCCTCTCTATTTACCACAATAACACCCCTTCGTATAAATCAGCCCACATTTGGTCCAACAAAGGAAATCATTTTTTGTTTCATTCATGGTTTAGGGAAAACTTTCACGCTCAGGATTTTAAAAATGAATAATTAGCTGCTGTTTTTCAAATACGTGTTCTAGCCTTTTTATTACATTCTTATTATCTCCCAAAGTCTATGACTATGGATACAGTTTAATTATGGAACTGGAACCACAAAAAATGATGCCCGAAATTCAATCGGATTCTTTTATTTTCAGTTTGCCTATGCAATCTGATTCTCATTAACCTTCAGAAAACACAGAGAAAGATGAACTCCCACTGTATTTCCTGTTCTTCAACAGATCAAGCACAAGACTCACACTATTTCTAAATCATTATCAAATTATCAAATATCACTAATTTATTCCCTGGCCATCATAGCCAGGTCTCCCTTCAGTTTATTTTTATTTCAGTTAAAACAGTCTAGCACATTAGCTTATTCATCAGCATATTCATTCAAACCCATGTTAATGCTCCATTTCATGTCATTTCCTTGATCATACTATGTATGAACAAACATAATAAGTTTGTTTTGTTTAGTTTAGAGATACACCGTTGAAACAGGCCTGTCGGCCAACCGAATCCGCGCCAACCAGCGATCCCCATACATTAGCACTATCCTACACACTGGGGACAATTTACAATTTTTACCACCTACAAATTTTTATATCTTTGGAGTGTGGGAAGAAACCGGAACACCTAAGGAAACCTCACATGGTCATGGGGAGAACGTACAAACTCCATACAGACATTCTGTTGTGCTGCAGCAAGCAAGAATGTCATTGTCCTATCAGGGACACATGACAATAAAACTCTCTTGCCTTGACTTGACTTGACCCGTAGTCAGTATCAAACACGGGTCTCTGGTGCTGCATGGCTGCAACTCTACTGCTGTGCCAGCGTGCCTTGTTCTAAAATATTTGAATCCACTTCATTGGAAGCCTTTGTTTCTCCTGTTATCACCAACTGCATCATCTGAGTGAAAGTGAGCCTGGGTGACAATGCATCAGAGGTGGGCTGAAAAAGAGGGCTGCTGAATGAACTGAGCAGATCAGGCAGCATCCATGGAGGGAAATAGATAGTTGACGATTCTGGTCAAGACCTTTCATCCTGATGCAAAGACTCTTTGTCTCCATTAGGGACTCTTGCCTCCATTAGGGGTGGGAATTGGCTATTTTGAGCTGAGCTTCAAAAACTGGTCCAGGATTAAACATGACATCAAGATACAGTATCACCCATTCTTAATGGCACTACATTTGACCTCCCAAGTAAGTGTAATGTTGTACAGTCCTATTGCTTCCCACCCCTAACTCTGCAGAGTGACAGAAATGTGATTATTATATTCAGTAGAATATTCTGTGCATAAGCACGTTAGTTAAAAGGACTGATGACTAAGAGAAAAGATTGATAAGAGAATTGTGACTAAGGGTCCCCTGGGAAAAAATGATCGGAGCATGGCATTTCAGTAATAGGTTGAGGGTGAGCACTGCACGTCCAAAACCAAAGCCTTCAACTTAAATAAAATCAATTTAAATGGTATGAAGACGGAGTCACATGGAATGGACTAGTAAATAAGCTAAGAAATCAGTCAGTAGATGAGCAGTGGCATATATTTAACCAGCTTGTTAATAATGCGTACCATACATTTATTCCAACTAGAAAGAGAAATGCCATGAAATAAAGAAACCAACCATGGTTAACAAAGGAGGTTAAGGATAGTGTTATATCAAAGGTGGGGCATACAAACTAGCAAAGGTGAATGTTGAACCAGAAGATTAGGAATTTTTCAAGAACCTGCAAAATACTCAAAAACTTATAAGAAGGAAAATGTTTTGAAGTGAAATCTTGCATTAAATAAACAGCTAACACTTATCTTCAGCTAAAGTTTCAGGAGAAAAAGGGGCTAAGGCTAGCGTGGATCCTCTGGTGAATGAAGCTTGGGAATTCATATCACATAGCAAGGTTGTCATTAGTATATTTAAACAATGTGATGCAAGGAGGACAATGACAACATCAACACCCTCATAGTTGGCTGAGCTCACGTGAAAAAGTTTGTTTACATTAATGGAGGATGGTGAGGAGAAAGTCTGAACCATGTGGGGGCATAGTGCCCTGTCGTCTGTGGGCAAGTGAGGAGAGTGTGGTGGTCGGGCCTCTCCTGCCAGCTCAGTCTTGTTCCAAGTGGAGGCACTGGCAGTCGAGAGGTTGACCAGGCAGCACAGCAAAGGGAAGTACAGTTAGTAAGGAGACACCCCATGTCATCCAAGGATGGCTGGAACTGCTTTGGTTTTAAGGAGTATGTTTGATGAGGTGTAGGGTGAGTTGGTCAAACCCTGGCTGTTGCTTCTCTGGCTGTGGTCTCAGCTCAGTCCAGAACACTGTCCAGGTTGCCTGTGATCTCCTACAGGCAGGTGCTGTCCGCGGTGCTGATCTTTAGGTCCTCCTGGCCTATCTGCCATTAACCGGGATTGGAGTGGTGCATAGGGTGCATATAATTGTCACACCAATTATTTGCATTGCTTTTCATTGTGGAGGACACTCCAAATATCCCAGTTGGGCTAATTTCAAATAACTTGTAAAAACCCTAATCATGAGGGGCAAGGTATGAGAAAATGTGTGGGCTTAAGGGCAGATATTCTGCCTGAACCCATTGTCCATGCCTAAGCGTTTAAAGACAGTGGCTACACAGGCACAGGAAATTATTGGTTTACATTTTTCAAACCTCACTAAAGTTACCGTGGAGCGGAAAAGAGCAAATGTGACTCCCTTGATTTAAGAAGGGAGGATGGAAATAGGCAGGAAACATTACAAAATGCTAATGTCAATAATCAAAGAAGAAATAGTTAATAATTTTGGAGAATGGAATCTAATCAAACTAAGTCACCATAGTTTGTTGAAAGACAAATCATGTTTGACAAATCTATTTATGTTGTTTGAGGGTGTAACAAGCAGGGCAGATAGAATAAAAGTTGAAGACGTGGGGTATTTGGACTTCCAAAAGGCCTTTAACCAGGTGCTGCACAAAAGATTGTCCACAAGTTAGTGCACAAGGAGCTCATGGTATTGAAGGAAGTGTGTCCCCATATATTGGAAAGTAATTTTTTCGTAGAGTTTGGGATGAATAGGTCTTTTTCAGGTTGGTAAGATGCAACTATTGAAGTATCCCAGCAATCAGTTCAGGGCCATCCATTATTTATATTACAAACAAGGAGGGGGCAGCATCCAAATTTGCCCATTAAATGGAAATAGGTGGGAAGGCATATTGTGATGAAGATAGATTGAGTGAATGGGTGAAAATGTTTAAATGAAGTTTAATGTAGGAATGTATGAGTCATGCACTTTGGTAAGCAATCAAAATAAAGATTACTATCTAAATTGAAAATCACTACAAATAAGTGGAGCAAAGAGGGAGTTAAGTGTTCTTGTGCATGGATCACAAGTTAGTCGGCAGATACAATAAGTAATTAAAGAACAAATGACTCAATGTCTTTATAGCAAAGGGGTTAGAGCATAAAAAGAAGGAATTGTGCAGGGCCTTGGTGCAGGCAAACCTGGATTACTGCACACGATTTTCATTCGTTATCCTAAGAAAGGATAAAGAAACATTGAATGCTGGCCAAAAGGATTGCGTTTGACCAGGTTAATGCCTGGAATGAGAGGATTGTTCTATCAAAAGTGGAAAAACAGTTTTTATCTGTAGTCTCCGGAATTTAGACAAATGAGGGCTAAATATCTTGGAACATTTACAGTCACAAGGGGTGCTGACAGGTTAGATGTTGAGATGTTTTTACTGGTGAGATAGAATCAAATAACTTCATAGCTTCAAAGTAAGGGCTGGACATTAAAAACCAAGACTCATAGGGATTTCTCACAGAGGATAGTGAATCCTTGGAAAATTCTATCTCAGAGACATGGGGGTTAGATCATTCAAAGTATTTAAAGTGGAAGTAGATGCACATCCGGAAGTGGCGGCGCTGGGAACGGCTGCGGCTCGCCTGCAGTCCGTTTGTCTTTTACTTTTTTGTGTTGTTTTTTTTCGTTTTGTGTAGTTATGTTTTTGGTTTTTAGGCTGTGTTTATGTGGGGAGGGGGGTGGGGGGTGAAACGGGGGCTGCTGTCACTCCCTTCGGGGGAATACGACCTTTTTGTCGTATCCCCCTTCTTTGCCTCCGTCTACGCTGAGGCCTAGCGGAGCCGGCGACCTCGGGACTCTGGAGGCAGCTGACAGGACTCGTCCTGGGCTCGCTCCCGGCCCAGCCCGGGATGGAACGGTGCTCCCGTGAGAGCGGCATGGTGAGGGGCTGGAGTGGCCCAGCCCGAGGGTGGAACGGCACTCCCGTCGGAGTGGCCCAGCCCGAGGGAGGAACGGCACTCCCGTCGGAGTGGCCCAGCCCGAGGGAGGAACGGCACTCCCGCTGGAGTGGCCCAGCCCGAGGGTGGAACGGTACTCACGTGAGGGCGATCCGGTCCGGGGGCTGGGACGGTGCTCCGGTGGCTGGGACGACGTTCTGGCGGCGGTGTCCAGAGTCCTGGGTTCAGCCGCGGGCCGGCGGCTGCGTGTGCTGGACTGGAGGTGTGGCGGCTTCGACCACCCCAGGCCGCAGTGTTTGAACCGGCCCGTTCTCGGGGTTCGGTGAGCTGCGGGACTGTTTATACCATCGCCCGGTGGGGAATCGCCTCAGCGAAGAGGGAGAGACTGCAACCCTAAGATTTTTGCCTCCACCACAGTGAGGAGGTGTTTGGAGGACTCACTGTGGTGGATGTTAATTTGTGTTTATTGTTGTTATTATTGTATCATTGTATGTATGACTGCAGGCACAAAATTTCGTTCAGACCGTAAGGTCTGAATGACAATAAAGGAAATTCAATATGTGGGAAATTGGGGGACGGAGGGCGATGAGTATCTTGTACAAATACATAAGGTCAGAGGAGACGAGGGCCAGATTGACAGGCCAGGCAACATATTTGTGCTTCTATTTTCTTGTGTTATGTAAACCACAATTCTGATCCACATCTTAGCACACAAAATTACAGACCCTTTATTTAGTATGTTTTACAGTTGAATTGTAACTTACTCTAAAATCTGTGCTTCACAAATGACTTACACCCTTTCCAATTGAAACAATCTCTCTGCACAGATCCAGCCACTGGCTCCCTGTCGAACTCCATGCACCTGTTCACAGCTAATTTCTCAAATGTGCTTTGATGCACACTGCCTGTGAACATGGTTATTACACATGACTCATTAATATCACTGGTATAGTTTTGCTCAGAATACTAAACCACCCTGACAATTTGTCCACTGTCTTTTACGAAGCTCAGCATCCTCACCTTTCTTGGAGTCCCTGCAGGTTCCCAGCAGGACACTTCATTCAGATTTGTTCATATTAACATTTGGCTGAAGCAGCAGAAAAGTCAAATACCTGTCATCACAAAACTTTTTTCCACAAACCTTGCACAATAAAGATTTTCAGTTTGCTTTTGTTTACATGAACGTTTAAGTAATTATTTTGAGCATCACATTTTATATATTGCTTTTTTTGTAGAAAATCTCAGCAAAGGAAATGTTCATAGACAGGCTAGTCAAATAGAGTTAGCTATTCTAAACCCAGTTTCAGCTCTCAGTCCAAAGTCCTGCAGGCAATGGAACCTGTAATTATAATATGCGACAAGGTTTTTGGCTTTCAGGCAAGTTCTTAATCTCCACTGTTCCTTGGTTGAAATAAAATTCCTCAAATATTCTCTAATACCTCTACGATGAACTTTAAATTGATGTGGTTTCTGTTAAGTGAAATATGTTCTTGCTGTTCATTCGCTCCAGGCTTCTCATGGCTTAATGTACATTAATTAACTGTTGCTTCCAGCTTCTTTGTTCCAAAGGAGAAAATGTCAGCATATCCACATTCCCCTCATAGTCAATGTTCTCTTGTCCAGCAACAATGTCATAAATCTCCTCTGCAACCTCTGTAGTCTTATACCATCCATCCTGCATTGTGGTCACCAGAAATGTATGTGTTTTTACCTTAACTGGTGCCTTGTTCAACTCAAGCTTAAAGTTCCTGCTCTTAGATGGCGCTGAGCGATGGCTACCTGTCTTGTTTTCTTCCTTCTTTGTTGTTTTTAGTCCATTGGTAAATGTATGTTTTAGTGTACATTTAGTTTTCTATTATATGGGGGGTGGGGGAAACTTTTTTAATCTCTTTCCACAATGGAGATGCGATTTTTTTCCGTATTGTATCTCTGTCTGCGCTACGGCCTAACATCGAGGAGCTGGCAGTCTCTTGTTGGGGATCGACTTTGCGAGCTCAAACCGTGGGAGTCTGCAGACTTAACATCGCAGAGTTGGTGGTCCTTTTGCCAGGGATCGACCTCTGGAGCTCAAACCGTGGGAGTCTGCAGACTTAACATTGTGAAGCTCGCTGTCCCTGGTTAGAGACCGATTTCGGTAGCTTCAAGCCGCCCCAAGCGATCGGTTACCAAGCTCTCAGATCTGGGTCTCTGCGCATCCCTCTGCAATTGGATTCTCGACTTCCTCATCCATAGACCACAGTGTGTCTGTATTGGTGGAAATGTGTCAGCCTCGATAACAATCAGCACGGGAGCACCTCAAGGCTGCGTGCTCAGCCCCCTGCTGTACTCACTCTATACTCATGACTACATAGCCGGTCATAGTGTGAACTCCATCATCAAGTTTGCTCACAACACCACTGTAGTGGGACGTATCACTGATGGGGACGAGCCAGAGTACAGAAGAGAGATCGACCGACTGACCAAATGGTGCCAGCACAATAACCGGGCCCTCAACACCAGTAAAACCAAGGAACTGATTGTGGACTTTGGAAGGGGTAGGATGGGGACCCACAGTCTCATTTATATCAACAGGTTGATGGTGGAGAGGGTCAAGAGCTTCAAATTCCTGGGCGTGCACATCTCTGAATATCTCGGTATATCAAGGAGGACTCTCTCTACCTTCTACAGGTGCACAGTAGAGAGCGTACTGACCGGTTGCATCGTGGCTTGGTTCAGCAACTTGAGTGCCCAGGAGCAGAAAAGACTACAAAAAGTAGTAAACACTGCCCAGTCCATCATCGACTCTGACCTCCCTACCATCGAGGGGATCTATTGCAGTCGCTGCCTCAAAAAGGCCGGCAGCATCATCAATGACCCACACCATCCTGGCCACACACTCATCTCCCCGCTACCTTCAGGTAGAAGGTACAGGAGCCTGAAGACTGCAATGTCCAGGTCCAGAAATAGCTACTTCCCCACAGCCATCAGGCTATTAAACTCAACTGAAACAAATCTGTGAACACTAATAGACCATTATCTATTTGCACTTTATCTGCTAATTTATTGATGTGTGTATATATTTATATAATGGTGTATGGACACACTGATATGATATATTCTGTATTCATGATACTATATTGCGTTGTACTGATGCAAAGCCAGAATTTCATTGTCCTATGTGGGACACATGACAATAAACTCTCTTGACTTGACTTGAGATGTGCACATCAATGGTGCACATTACTGAACATAATGTGCATAAAAATGCTTAGGGTATGCTCGGGCGGCACTCGTAGTTTGGATCGCATCTCTTGCGCAGTAAAGTTGCTGCCTTTCTGCGCTTGCAGCGCAAGAGACCCGGGTTCGATCCAAACTACGAGTGCTGTCTGTATGGAGCTTGTACGTTCTCCCCGTGACCGCGTGGGTTTTCTCCGAGATCTTTGGTCTCCTCCCACACTCCAAAGACGTGCAGGTTTATTGGTTAATTGACTTGGTATAAGCATAACAAAAATCTCCCTAGGTAGATACAAAATGCTGGAGAAACTCAGCGAGTGAGGCAGCATCTATGGAGAGAAGGAATTGGCAACGTTTCGGGTCGAGACCCTTCTTCAGACTGAAAGTCTCCCTAGTGTGTGTGTAGGATAGTGCTAATGTGCGGGGATCGCTGGTCTTTGCGGACACGGTGGGCCGAAGGGCCTGTTTCCGCGCTGTATCTCTAAACTTAACTATCGGCAAACTCGGTGTAATGTCAAGCAGCACAGAGGAGTTTAACAACAAATTGGTGGTGTAATAAACAAGCGGAGCTTGGAGTATATCTCTTCCAACTGGCAGATAGTGGCAACTTCATTACCCCTAACAATGATAAGGGTTCTGATGCCAACATCTGACCTTTCAATACAGATAATCAGAAAGTACACATTGTGTGAATGTTACAGATACTGTGCAGAAGCTTAGGCTTTAGTTACAAAAGGTCTGTTTGCTGCTATGCTAGCCCTGCCCCCTCTCATCCAAGCTTAACCGTCTTGGCTGCAGATAGCAGTGTTTAACGAGGCTTGCAGGGTATCACAGCAGCCCAGAAACCCGTCCTTCTTAAGATTACTCATGTTGTTGAGATATTCACTGGAATGAGTCAACGTCTCAGTGGATCACTCAGGGTGACAGCACTCACAAGCTCTCTCCAGAACATCGCCAGCCCACTTGCTGGGGCTTGTCATCCATTCAGCTTAACTTTTGTCACCATTCCAAAATTTGTATTCTGAAACCACTGAAAGAGGGCTGCAAAGATGCAGTCGCACAGAAGTCAGAGAACAACACTGAAGAATGATTAATTGACATTGCCATTAAATATGCCATGACTGGATTTATAAATTTGTTTTGGAATATTTGATTTGTGTTATAATTTGCTCCTGGATTATGAACACTGTGATCACATCAGAGAGGAGGATGAGGTCTGGGAATTTTAGACAACAGAATCATAGAGAGAGAGATACAGCTTGGTAATAAGTGCTTCAGTTCACCAGGTTGATGCCAATCACCCATTTACACTAGTTTATTTTAGTTTAGAGTTTCAGCGCAGAAACAGGCCCTTTGGCCCACTGAGTCCGCACCGACCAGCGATCCCAGCACATTAACACTATCTTACATACACTATGCACGAGGAGATTATATCGAGCAGCACCCGCAGTCGCGATTGAACCCAGGTCTCGGGCGCTGTAAGGCAGCGACTCTACAACTGCACCAACGTGCTGCACTAATCCTACATCATTTTTTTAAATTCTACACACATTCTCACCAACTCCCTCTTCATTCTACCACTCTGCTGCACACAACGGGTAATTTACAGTGACCAATTAACCTACCATACCACATTTCTTTGAGATGTTGGAGGAACCCAGAGTACCAGCATGGTGGCCTAGCGGTAGAGCTGCTGCCTTTTAGCACCATAGACCCGGGTTCGATCCCGACTATGGATGCTGTCTGTTGGTACGTTCTCCCCGTGACCTGCGTTGCTTTTCTCTGGGATTTCCGGTTTCATCCCACACTCCAAAGACGCACAGGTTTGCAGGTTAATTGAGTTCAGTAAAATTGTAAGTTGTCCCTAGTGTGTGTAGGATAGTGCTTTAGTGTGCTGGTAGGATAGTGCTTTAGTGTGGGGGGTCGCTGGTGGGCCCAAGGGCCTGTTTCCGCGCTGTATCTCTGTCTACCAAGATGAAATCCACATGATCACAGATCTCTGGTGAGGCATCAAATCTACTAGCTGCACCACTGGGTGGCAACAAGTCTACTGTATCAAGTTGGATGAACTTGGCCAGCAACTAACTCTCCAACTTGCCTGGACTTTGTTCTCATTATGATAAGGTTGCCCAACCTGCTGTGTACCATCACAGACTTGATATCTGCTCTGTTGAGATATAGCAGGTATCCTCCAGAAAATCGTTTCGCCGAACACCTCCGCTCGGTCCGCAATAACCAACCTGACCTCCTGGTGGCTCAGCACTTCAACTCCCCCTCCCACTCCATATCCGACCTCTCTGTCCTGGGTCTCCTCCATGGCCAGAGCGAGCAACACCGGAAATTGGAGGAACAGCACCTCATATTCCGCTTGGGGAGTCTGCATCCTGGGGGCATGAACATTGAATTCTCCCAATTTTGTTAGTCCCTTGCTGTCTCCTCCTCTTCCTCAGCCCTCCTGCTGTCTCCTCCCATCCCCGAGCCTTCGGGCTCCTCCTCCTTTTTCCTTTCTTCTCCCCGCCCTCCATCAGTCTGAGGAAGGGTTTCGGCCCGAAACGTTGCCTATTTCCTTCGCTCCATAGATGCTGCTGCACCCGCTGAATTTCTCCAGCTTTTTAATGTACCTTCGATCTTCCAGCATCTGCAGTTCCTTCTTAAACACAAATCCTCCAGATGTTTACAGCTAGTAGAATATAGGCATTGCTTCAGCATGTTAATGGTATGCTCTTACAGTTTACTTAGTAACATGATGTCATACGCATGCTCCCCACTTGTGGGTTGTGCACTGGCACAGTGGGCTAACATGCAGAGGCACAAGTTTGATTCACATCATGGCAACGGTAGAATTGAAAATCACATAATTAAATAAACTTGGAAATGTACCGCTAGTTGTAATGTTGATAGCAATTATAATCAACAGATCATTGTGAATGTTAATATTCTCCAGGGAAGGAAGGCTGCCATCCTTACTCAGTGCAGACTAGGTGTGACTGGATCCAAATGTGTGGTTGACTCTTAATTGCTCCTCAGTCAATTTGGGATGAACAATATAGTGAGTTCTCCCTGCAATGTACACATCTCAAGAATTATTTTTCTATCACATCATCCTGTCAACTGATAGCCCTTGCTGACCTGTAACTGTCCTGGTGACTTAGCATCCCAGTGTACTGTTACAGAATGAATCCAATGTGATAGAATGTGAAGCCCAGAAAAAGGAGTGAATAAATATTATTCACTTCCAATAGTCATTCAGAGTTAACTTATGGTGTTCACAAAGCCACATGTGTGCAGACAATGACCTGCAGAGAGACACAAGAATCAGCAGATGCAGGAATCTTCAGTAAAACACAAAGTGTAGGAACTCAGCAGGTCATAAGGTCATAAGTGATAGCTGCAGAATTAGGCCATTCGTCCCATCAAGTCTACTCCACCATTCAATCATTGCTGTTCTATCTCTCCCTCATAACCCAATTCTCCTGCCTTCTACCATAACCCCTGACACCCGTACTAATCAAGAATCTATCTATCGCTACCTTAAAAATGTCCATTGATTTTGCCTTCTGTGGGGGGGGGGTGGGGTGGGAGATTGCAACCTTCACATGGTCCATCCTGTTTCAACGAATGCAATCAACCCGGCGTGCACAATCAAATATGTTCAAATAGAACAAGTTGTCCTACACCTTTATGCAGTGCATGTCATACGCAAGAATAAGAAGCCTTCTGTGGCAAAGAATTCCACAGATTCACCACCCTCCGACTAAAGAATTTCTTCCCCATCTCCCTCCTAAAGGAAGATCCTTTAATTCTGAGGTATGACCTCTAGTCCTAGACTGTCCCGCTAGTGGAAACATCCTCTCCACATCCACTCTATCCAAGCCTTCAGGCAGCGTCTGTGTAGGAAATGGATGTGACTTCAGACTGAAGAAGGATCCCAACCGGAAACATTGCCTGTCCATTCCCTCCACATATGTTGTCTGATCTGCTGGATCTTCCATCTGAACACATTGAAGCTTTCAGCATTCTATTCAACAAGTTCAGTAACTCACAGATTTTCTATTTTCTTCAGAACTATCCAGCTCTTCTGTAAGGTTATCTATTTGTATTATTAACTCTTTATTTTTTAAATCTAATGGGCATCATCAGGATTGGGTTGATTATACTTTTGTTTCACATTTAGACAACCGGTCTGTCCTATATTGTACAGCATCCTTTTGTTTTTTACTCTCTCTTTAACCTATTAACCAGACATTGTCATTGCCCGAGTCATCCAAGCTACACCCTATCAGACACATTCTTTGCATCATCAATCCTTCTCCCCTGCTCTCCAATTTAAAACTATTTTCTTCTTAGCTTTGCCATCATTGACAAGAAATGTTAACCGCTGAATGTCCCCAGTTCCTCTGTTTTTAATTACTGTTGTTACACCCCTAGTATCTATCCTTTGTTGTTATTATTTGGACAGTATCAAAATCTCTTCAGTGTGAAATACTCAGACTGCTTACAGAAAGCAAGAGCATCAATGTATGCAAGAGAATATAAGATAATCTTGCATAGGAGCAGGAGGAGGCTGTCCAGAACATATTAGAGTTTGCTCTGTCTTTTGTCAATGTATTGCATTATACCCCATATCCCTTAATTCCGATATTCCCATATCCCTTGATTCCTTTAATGCCCAAGAAAATTAACAACCACCGTTTTGACCTCTGAGAGAATTCCAAAGATTCATCACTCCTTATAAGGATAATTTTTTTCTCATCTCAATCCTAGACTCCTTAGCTAATGAAACGTCATCCCTTCATTCAGTCTGTGAAACCCTATAAGAATTTTGTATGTTTCGCTGGGATTTCTACACATTCTTTGAAAATGGAGAGAATATTGGTCTAACCAATCTCTCGTCATATGGCTAACTCACTATCACTGGAACCAATCCAGCGAGTCTTTGCTCTAGGGCAGGTATAACCTGTCTTTGGTAGGGAGGGCAGCAGCAGAATTAGGCTTGGACCAATTGCAATAACACTTATGTCATATCTATATCCTAGCCAGTCTATATCCAAATCTGCTCCTAGATTTTGGTGGGAGCAATACCAGAGACCAACAAATTCAATTTCCCTGGTAACAAAGCAGAATTTTAACAGAGTCATACATTCAAAACAATTTACTAATTCAATATATATCTGTATAACTCCTGATGCATCAATGGTTTCATTTTCTCATGAAAGACATTATTTTGGAGCAAAAATACTTTATGCCAGCTGATAATGTTCTTTCATTGTCCAAAATTATCAGATAAAATATAGTTAGTTTTTCTTACCCAGGACACCAACACGGTAGTTGAGGGTGATAACAATGACATTGCCATAGCTTGCCAGTATGCTGCCATCGATCATATTTCCTGTTCCCTCCATGTATGACCCTCCATGAATGTACACCATAACTGGCTTGGGCCCGCTGTCACGAATATCTGAAAGAGAAGGAACAATAGAAAAGACAAGTGACACCGCGCTCTGGTTTTGGTCATGATGAAAACAATTAAGGTTCAAACACACTTTGATCATTGGAAACCTGCAGAGATTAAATAAAAGGCACCAACTTATCACCCAGCACCAATGTTTCATAAGCACAGGGTACTAGGAGATTGGGACCACCAGGCACCAACTCACAACAACATGATAATCATTAGGGCTCAAATACTGCATTCACCAGGCACTAATGTGCCACAGTGGAAACCAACATATGATAAATACTGGGCAACAGTACACCTCAATCATCAGGCATAAGTAAATGTGCCAGCAGACACACTACAGATACCAGGTGTTAAGTTCCAGGCTAACTGAGTACAGATGGAAAATCAATGATAGTGTGGTGAAATTTTTATTCTTAGAAAAATTGTAAATTGTAAAGACAGATCACAACAAGTCAGTTTAAAAGAATGTGAAATTTAGCTGGTGTGTTACTCTCATTGATAGTTCTCTGGTCAGCAAATAAACATGGTGAACAATGAATGGATGGTCACTCTGCCAGTTCTGACCAGAGCAGTTACTTCCCATGTTTTATTTGTCTTGTAGACTCTTCATTGAGTTTCAAGGTGATATTTAGCATTAGGGGATGGTACTGCAATTTATGCTGTTAATCATTATATTCACCAATCTCAGAAATAATGTAACCCCATTTGAAATTGATCTAAAATTTAAAACACCTTGGTTTCAGTCGGGAGGATATGCTATAGCTGGCAATTTCAAACCAAATGTGCAAACTAATATGCGTATCGACCGACAACAGTCATTATTCAAAACTTTGGCAATGATGATACTTTCTAATGACATAACTACATTGTGTTACAATTACTTGTTGAATTGCGTACAGTTTTGGTCTCCTAATCTGAGGAAGGACATTCTTGCCATAGAGGGAGTACAGGGAAGGTTCACCAGACTGATTCCTGGGATGTCAGGACTTTCATATGAAGAAAGACTGGATAGACTCG
This sequence comes from Leucoraja erinaceus, assembly GCF_028641065.1. NCBI lineage: Eukaryota > Metazoa > Chordata > Chondrichthyes > Rajiformes > Rajidae > Leucoraja > Leucoraja erinaceus. The sequence goes on along the minus strand of NC_073388.1, from coordinate 16,415,228 downwards.
GCTTGTACTCACTAGAATTTAGAAGATTGAGGGGGGATCTTATAGAAACTTACAAAATTCTTAAGGGGTTGGACAGACTAGATGCAGGAAGATTGTTCCCGATGTTGGGGAAGTCCAGGACAAGGGGTCACAGTTTAAGGATAAAGGGGAAATCTTTTAGGACCGAGATGAGAAAAACATTTTTTACACAGAGAGTGGTGAATCTCTAGAATTCTCTGCCACAGAATGTAGTTGAGGCCAGTTCATTGGCTATATTTAAGAGGGAGTTAGATTTGGCCCTTGTGGCTAAAGGGATCATGGGGTATGGAGAGAGAGCAGGTACAGGATACTGAGTTGGATGATCAGCCATGATCATATTGAATGGCGGTGCAGGCTCGAGGGGCCGAATGGCCTACTCCTGCACCTATTTTCTATGTTTCTATGTTTCTATGAATGCCAGTAATTAACAACATTGGGTCTATTGTTACAAGAACAAAAGTCTCAACAGGGCAAGGAAATGATAAAATATCTCAAATGGTAGTAACTCCAGTAGAGGGGAGAAAACCTAAACAAAAACAACTGGAAAAAAATTAAAAGCCTTGCAATAAGTTACAGACAAGTATATAATTGAGGTGACAGATATTTTGTTGATATCATAATGAATTTCCAAGGGTGTTTTACAGGCTAGAATCTAATTATCCATTTTAGATAATATTGATCTTAATACTTGATCTTTGAAGCCAGCCTTTGTCCAATAACAATTTTCTACGATTTAGTTCACTGACATCCCAATCTAATTTAAAATAATCTTTAAGAATCAGGGAGAATTCAGAATTCCCTGAATGAGATGAAAGGAATCTCAAATGACCAGTCACCTTGCTCCCAATCATTATCTACTTTGCATTTCTTAATTACTTCTTCCTCCCATGGTCGACAAACCTCACAGTGCACGGTGCCTGAAATTGGCCTGAAGAAACATTTCAGTCATTTTTTTCAGTGATACAAGTCACAGTCTGGTGCTCGACTGATAAATCAGTGAACGTTTGAGAGTGTAGGGTAACAGGGAGGAAGAAATGGGGGGAAATTCTGGAGAGGATAAACCTACATTGAATTTTCTGCTTTGTAGGTGCCAACATATACTGTTGGGTCGGACGGAACAAAATCAAATTATCTTTGAAAGTAGCAGCGAAATGGTGGCTATGTTCTCAATATTGTTCCAAATATGAATTACTCAAGAGTCACTGCACTTCCTTTTCATCCCATCCCCCCTCCCCTAACTCACTCTTGCCAACTTAGGCACCTGGTATCAGTGTATGTCTGCAGCAAGCTCTCATGGTTTTTATACATGCACGACAGACATTGAACACCAAAGTGTGGACACACAAAACACAGGCAAGGGTAGAAGGGGTGTGCACAAAGAGATGAAGGTTCAGTACCTGTTGTGGGCATCAAATAACAGACAACAGCCACTGTTGAACAGAATAAATGATGGAGGGAACAGGGAATTCCATTATTGGCTGCCTCTTTTGTCATTCACAGATGCAGGCTGTCACCTACCTGGGAAACATGCTGTTTCACATGTTGTTCTCTCACAGCCCACCTTGCTTTATCCTCCTGACAAGGCTACCTAAAAGCTCGGCTTTTCAGATTGTGACTGAAGCTCAGTCAGCCTCAAAGTGATTCTGAGAAGGGCGTTATAATCAGCAACGAAAATGGCACAGAATATATGAAACAGGTAATTCCTTCAATTTTCCCATGATAGTGCAGGAAGCTTTTAATACCGGTTACCATAATTTTTGCCAAGGTATTTCATACTGTAACACACAAATGTTATTGGGATTTTAAATACTTTTTCAACTGAGACATCTGTATTCAATCTCTTCCTTCACAAGTGACCATTCTAATCTCTGCTAAGGTGAACATAAAGCAGTATAAAGCTTGCAGTGAGGTCTAAACTAGGCATTCATTGATAGGTAATGAACAAGTCATTTGCTTTAAGCCTATGGCTGATGAGATTCTCATGAAACACAGTGGGGACTGTGCCGAATGCGCGTACAGCGCTATATTTTTGTGTGCTCCATAAGCGGTTGCGTATATTTGACAATTTGTGTACATTTATGAATTTCAATGCAAGGACATATGCAAAGGAGATAAAAGACTGACCGACAATGATGGTGCAGATTTCAAGAATACATTCATTACAGTCCGACCATTATTCCTATTTGTAGAACTCAACTGTTATTTTCCCAATTACAATCTGTAATGCTAATATCCAATTTAAAGATGAAGACAGAAGGCAGGTAATTTTCTCCTTTAAAGAGCGTGAGAAGAGACCTTGGTCCCTGTTTAGCACCCTATCTATGAAGGTGAAAATTACCTCGAGGATCACCACAACATAAAATGTCTCTTCCCACCCACAAGCTGACACTACACCAACTCACTGAGAACACCCAGAGCTCACCGTGACCTGCAAGACATGACTCATGTAGTCATAGAGTTATACAGCGTGGAAACAGTCCTTTTGGTCCAATTTTCCCACCAGCCAGCATGTCCCATCTACTCTGGTCCCACCTCTCTGCGTTTGGTCCATATCCCTCTAAACCTTATGTTGTAAAAGAATATGTGTGTTATGATTGTGTTTATAATTTGTTTGGTTGTTTTGTTGTTTGTCTTTTGCACAAAAGTCCGCGAGCATTGCCACTTTCATTTCACTGCACATCTCGTATGTGTATGTGACAAATAAACTTGACTTGACTTGACTTGACTGTCCAATCCACGTACCTGTCCAAATGTTTCTTAAACATTGCAATAGTACCTACCTCCTCTGGCAGCTTGTTCCATACACCCACCCAGTTTGAAAAAGCTTTCACTCAGGTTTTTATTAAACCCATGTCCTCTGGTTCTTGAATCCCTGACTCTGGGCAAGAGACTACCCGATCTATGCCTCTCATGATTTTGTACACAGTATCTTCAATATACACCCCTACACATGGACTACCAGTAATATATTTTTCAAAGATTCACATTTACTCATGCAATTTCCACAGGGACCTTCACATTCATATGATAGACAATAAGAGATTGGAGTCATATCGTTCTCTTTTCTCTTCTATATCTTTTGGTCCAATTGTATGTTGAGATTTATTGCCCGTCGCAACAACCTTTTCGCCTGAGATGAATGATCTTACTTCTCTGCCACTGCAGCCTGCTCAAGCAGTTTTCACTCAGCCAGATTACAAAACCTTTAAAGCGTACTTAATACGTGTTTCTCTATACCTGCATTTCATTGTTGACCTCACATGGGCAGCTGATGGATTTTTCTGACGCTAAACCCTATACAATATTTTCAAGGATCTATACAAGAAGCCATCAGTTGCTTTTTAATGCTGCACGCATGACCAAGTACAACATGCAGTATCGAGTCACATGCACTATTAATCCCAGCAGTTCAATGCCAAACAAATCATTAAAGGGGGCAGTGTGATACACCGTTTAATTACACCACTCCTAGAGGTTGGGAATGCTGGGGAGGCAGAGAAACATTATATCGTCAGCATCCTAATCATGAGGCAAATACTATTAGCACCATATTGTTATTGATGAGATCTTCAGGTTATACCACAGAAACACATACATACACATACTTCAGGTTATACCACAGAAACACACACATACATATTCTTTCACTCTCTCCACCCCCCTCTCTCTCTCTCTCTCTCTCTCTCTACCTCTGACATGTAGGCTGACAGATCCTGAGTGACACTGAATGTTTAAATTCAAATTAAACTCTTAAACTAGTCAGAATTTATGGTGAAGGAAAGATCCTATATGCGCTTGTCTTTTATTATGAAAGATTTATTGGCAGCGAGAGAATCATCTTTTAATTACATTTTGTCCTTGCGCAAATGCAATATTATAATTCAATTCAAATGTTTACAATTTCATTATATTTCAGAGTTATTTGTGTCGATGCAGTTTGAGCAAGCGCTGCAGAAGGTCTCTGGTATTTGAAGGCATACTAGATTAGAACAAACCTTCATTCAATTTCTCACCAAATTATTGAAGGAAACGATGATGAAACGCTACAAAGTCAGACCAATGACTGTATTTGAATGAGGACAGGAGCCCATACTCGATCGGGTCAGTCTCCAGTCTCAGCAGGACAACCAACGCAAGATGGAGTTTGTTGTTTAGGTTTAGGGAGATTCTTTACCCTAACTATTGCTTGAGAGTGACGAAGGCCTTGAATCTGCCCGGCCTCTCAGGTGGATAATGTTTTACAGCTTAGATTACAATTAGACAGCTCCAGAAAGACGGTGGAAAGTGTTTTTACTGGAAGTTATGAGGACCAAAATCCATGTAAAACAAAATTGTAAATAACTTCACAGTTTAAAACAAAACTGGAGCAGAAGCAAAGAAAAAAGGGGGTGATCATGAGAGGAATGTGTCTTGGGCTCTGCAGACAGTGAAACAGCCAGACAATGCTAAGATTGGATCTTGCTAAATGCTATCATTTATATTTCCCATTGCTGCAGCTTTATTTCAACCACATCAATACAAACTTCAATCATTCAATCTTTCCCTTTATAAAAACATGTATTGTGTGGAAAAATGTTCGGATTGAGGAAAAAAAAGTGCAAGGAAACATGCACAATGTCACCTTAAAAATCTCCCCCAAAAAAAGAAACTTAAAAAAATCAGGAGGTCTAAAAAGGTTTCTGTTCTGCATTCATGCACCATTTTCGAGCACCGAAAAATACCTTCATCTTCATCGCCATCATTATCAGCAAGATCATCGCCCTGTTTCTTTGCGTTGGTTCCTAGAATCGAAATGAGGAAAGACAAGGTGAAAGGAAACAAAAAGATCAAAAATATCACGTCTGTGAACACCATTCTGTCAAAGGTCATTGCAGAAACAAAGAACCTGAAATGTATTAATTAAATGTATCTCTCATCTCAAAAATGTCAATTTCTGTGATTGCATAGCCTGGCATCATTCATATTTTCAAATGAAAACTTTTAACGTGAAATATTCATCTACTGGTCCAAGAGAACTCCAAGCCCAGCTCTCTGACTGAGAGGTGACGGACATTTACACAATTGCCATCTGGCAATGCACCCGGCAAAGTTATGAGTAGGTATCTCTTTACTCAGTAATTGAAAAGCAAAGCACGATAGATGCTGAAAATCAGAAATAAAGGCAGAAAATGGCAGGAATTCTCAAAGGGTCAGGAAGCATCAAAAAAGAAACTAACTGAATGCTTCTCTCATCCTAGATGCTGTCTGATCTCTTGAGAACCTTCACCTTTTTCAGTTTTTATATCTGTTAACTCAGTCCTAAGGCATTGGACTATAGCCATTAACCATGTAATGGGTTGAAGTAAAGTTGAAAACAACGTCAGCTGTAACTCTCCACGTTAAGAGTACCAACTCACATCTTTTGGTTCATACAAGATGAAACTCTGTTTTACTGCATATCCTCATTTCCAAGCTTTAACCCCACAATATATTTTATGGTTAATCAGATATTTGGACATGATATTCAATGGGATTTCCACTGGTGATTCTCACTTGATGAATACCCAGTGGTTCTTGGGGTAGGTGTGTAGGAGACTGCCATTAATCGGGAACTTTGACCAGCTTCATCAATAAAACTGGAACTAACAACTGCAACTAACAACTGGAACAGTCGCATAAATAAAAAATGGTCAAATGCTGCAGTTAATGATTCATTTATTGTCTCTGCAAAGTCATTCCATCATTACAAATTAGAAATGGGATTGAATATTTCCAAGCTCGTAGTCAAGACTTGGAATAATATTGCTGCATTTTTTCCATTTGTACTAGGGGAAAAATCTTGGAAATTCCTAAGTGGAACTGTCAATATGCCTTTACCACAAAGGGTGCAGAGGCATAAGGACACAGCTCATTGTCACCTTTTCAAGTGCATTTTGAGATTAGTAATAAATGCTGAATATGCCAACTATGTCCATATCTCCTATGTGAAAGAAAGTAGTATTTTCCCAACCTAACTTGTCCTTATCTCATAGTAAGATGTTAACTCTCTAAACTTCACTGTAAGTCACTGTAATTTGGAAATCACTAATATTCTGGGACTTCTGAACAAACTAGGTCTGGGGGCTTTACTTGTTTCCTCTAATCTGTTGCAAGCAAAAAGGCAATAAGTGGTATCAGGTGTGCAAGCAGCACAAGAACGGTTGCTGGTAAGAGTGGAGGCAATCTCCCACCTGCTGATCTCAGATGTTTTTTTAAACATAAGTAAGATGATTTGCCACTGGTCACTTATTAAAGCCAACGGAACCAAATTTGCAAGGTAGCATAAGATGCACAAATTTTACGTTTGCATTTATTTAGCACCGGTGATGAAAGATCAATTTCTCATTGTCCTCCAGCTCTTGGCCAGCACACTGTTGAAGGGAGTCTGAAGACATCAGCACATTTTGCATGGAGCGGCAAAATCAGAGCTGAAGAATGTTTCCAATGTTGGGGAGAATATCCTGGGTCCTTTCATACACTGCTGCTCATAAAATGTTTATTTGGGAACTCTCTGGATTAGATTCACATAGAAAGCCAGACAATTGGAATTGTTTGCTTTTGTTTTAACTGGAGTGTGTAGGCTGAAATGGTTCTCAGGGTCAGCAAAATGCAGCCGTTCCCAGGTGTGCTCTTAGTCCCTATAAACGAGCACAGGGACTCGCTTTGGCTTTGTCACCCACTGGTGAAAGGAAACGAGAACATCAGGAGCAGGGAAGAAGTTCCTCTGCTCTCCGACAACAACCAAATCAAGTGTGACCATTTGGCTGTTGATAGCTATTTCCACACATTTCTGTAGCAGTGCCTAGAGCTAAGTACACTGTGCACAGTACTCTATTTTAATTCTCACTTCATGATTCTCTGGCAAGAGTCTACCGATGTGCTCAGAATAAGATATTTTGCTTGGAATGCTATATTCTGCAAGATGATATCACCATACTTTCCTTGTGCTTTATAGTTATTCCACAACATGCTGGACAAGTCCCTCTGCATATATATTATATTCTTAGGTGGCATGCTCAGTGAAAATGCTTACAATGATAGTAAACAATGAGCTTATCCCAGGGAGAATACCTTGCAAACTAGAGAAGCAATGATAACCATTTGCACCCAGTGTCAAGAAGCAGTATGAAGCTCAATTACACTCACATTGCAGCACATCTTTTGCAGATGTATGCTTTCTTTGAACAAAATATTGCAAGTAAACATTTCCTGAAGAAGGGTTTAAATACAGAACAATACACTCTTTCCATGACAACTGAACCTGGAGGAATAGTGTGAGAAAATCTAACATTGCTCAATAGTAATATGAGTGACTTCAAAATTGTAAGTGGCCCAATTTTGGAGATAGCAATCTAATGTAGCATACCTGCACAATGGCCTCAAGAGATCAAGAATGACAATAAAAAATGTATTTTGTAGCAAGGAGCATAACAATATTCAGAATGCACAATTAAAGCCCAGTTTTATTTTTTTACCGAATCTTCCACTCCATGAGGGAATGGAATTTCATCTGTAAAAAACTATGGGGGGGCGACCTGTGAAAGTCCACCAATATATACACTTAATAGTGACATATGAGTGTGCACTGACTCTATTCAAGAGTAGCAGTTATCAATGCCAGAATATTAATTGGTTGATTACAACAATGATTTAGCTTTTTGCAGTTTGTTTCCTAGGCTTGCAAGTGAAAGCAAAGCATAACTGCCCAACATTTGGGACCAAAGGCCAAACAGGACAAGGACAGTAAGTACTAAATTCTCACAGCCTCCTTCTTAGCCGGCATGTACAAACGACTAGTACAAACGACTAGTGCTTGGGGGTTCTTTTGACAAATTACAAGTTCACAATTTGACCTGCACAGCAGAATGCTGGTCATTCAGGTCAGGATGGTTACACTGATGCTGTATGTTATTTTTGACTTCAAAGAAGGACCAAAATGACAAAGAGCAGAAGCAGCATGGACATTTCCATAAGCAGCAGTACACAGTATCTGCACCAGCAGAATCATCGACAGCTGTTGCTTCCAGATCTTGAGGTCCATAAGAAAGAGAATACAACAAATATACATCAGCAAGAAGCCATATCCAACAAACTTCAAAAACAATTGTAAGTTCTCAAATGTTGTGGATCAGGATGGGCTTGCAGCTGTCAGTTAGAGTCATAGAGACACGACAGCATGGAAACAGGCCCTTCGGTCCAATTTGCCCACACCAATCAACATGCATCGGACTTCGTTTGGCCCATAGTTCTTTACAAATTCTTTATAAATAAACATACTCGTCTTTAAGAATTGGAACCAACTTTTAAAAATTATGGCACAGGTAAGGATAAGGGCTCTAGGGCATTGCTTTTTGGCTTTTTGATGACAGGATCAAAGTCTTGGGAATACTCAAGTGAGCAATAAAATGGGAAACATAGAAACATAGAAATTAGGTGCAGGAGTAGGCCATTCGGCCCTTTGCACCGCCATTCAATATGATCATGGCTGATCATCCAACTCAGTATCCCGTACCTCTTCTCTCCATACCCCCTGATCCCCTTAGCCACAAGGGCCACATCTAACTCCCTCTTAAATATAGCCAATGAACTGGCCTCAAACCCTCTGTGGCAGAGAGTTCCAGAGATTCACCACTTTCAGAATTAAGAACAGAGAAGAACATGAAGAACATGAAGAACTTCCCGTCATTGTTCATTACTTAATTTGCTCTCTATAAGGGTGTTAGAAACATATCCAATTAATGCTTTCAATTGCAAATCACAAATGCTATTGAGAGAGAATAATTTGCAGAGGTACAGGAAATAAGAGACAAAGAATGGTATGGCTTGGATTGCTGCCCTAGTTTTGGACTGAATCTTCTCCTTCTGTACTATGACATTTCAATGATTCTATATGCACTATACAGTGGTGGAAGGAGACATAAATGTCAACTTCTCATTTGTTGCTATCCTTATTGAGTGCTCCACAATTAACATTCTAATTCATGTCCCAGAAACGGCATATGCCTTTGCATAGACACAGATAATTTGAGAATGTTGGCCAGAAGTCTCCCAGCAATAAGACCATAGATCTGAATAGGCTTCCTTTCCCTTTGCCAGAAAGCTGCATCACACACAAGTACAAATAAGGATTCAAATTTGTGTATCGTGTACCTGGCAATAAATACAGTTTTACATTGGTTCTCATTAAATTTGGAACCATCTTTTAAGCACTTTTTTTTTCTTGCCCAGTTTTGGGTTTTGGTTAGGAAGTAGCATTTTCACTTATGATTAATATTATGATGTGAGTTGTACTAAAGTAAATCGGTATCTGTGAAATGTTTGCACAAGGTTGGGTGGCTGAATTATTGTATTGGGGTGAGGGGAATGGATTTTGCACATGGCGAGAATGGTGGAATATGTGAAATGTTCAATAATGAAGTCACCTGAGTAGCAAAGCACAATTCTGAAAGGCCTTGACCCCAAACGTCACCTATTCTTTTTCTCCAGAGATGCTGCCTAATCTGCTGAGTTACTCCAGCATTTTGTGTCTATCTTCTGCTGATCCGTTAGCCGCACAATGTTTCATTTATTTTTGGCCTTCAAAATTCCTCCTGCATTTTCACACTTCACACCTGTTACAACTAGTAGTGAGCACTCCTTTCTACAACCCAGACCCTGCATACAGAAGGATGCCTCCAGATCTGTCAAGAATATACATTATATCTATAGCTTGCTAATGGCCTCTGGCGTGTTATATAGCTCTTGCTGCATTGTTCGTTGGCCTTGTTATTGAGATCTTCACAGATGTCATCTGCCTTATTTTATGCATCTATCTCTTTTTTACAAACAGCTAGCCAATAATTATGTTTAAAACCTCCATCATCTACAACCATCTTACTTTATGTGCTTGCTGGTACAAGACTCACTGCCAAGTGAACCAGATGTCCAAGCTCAACTAGTATCCAATAAAATAAGCATGGCCTTAACTGAAACCTCCTGGGGCTTTGTTGGAATATTTACTGGATTGTACAGACTGTATCTAGCAAGTGCTCAAGTAACAATGCCTTGTTTGCCAGGCTGGAAACCAGCAGTACTTCTCCTTAGGAGCTGTGTGTGATATATTTGAAGCTTTTGACTGATTGCAATCATTGCAGGAGTTATCTTCAGTCAGTTTAGTTTATTGTCACGTGCACTGAGGTTCAGTGAAAAGCTTTTGTTGGGTGCTAACTAGTCAGCGGAAAAACAATAGATGATTACAATCGAACCATTTACAGTGTACAGATACATGATAAGGGAATAACTTTAAGTGCAAGGTAAAATCTGGTCAAAGACAGTCCGAGGGTCATCACTGAGGTTGATAGTTCAGGACAGCTCTCTAGTTGTGGTAGGATGATTCAGTTGGCTGACAACAGCTGAGAAAAAACTGTCTATGAATCTGATGTGTGTTTTCACACTTCTATACCTGTTGCCCGATGGGAGAGGGGAGTCAGTCAGTGTACTGAGCTCAACTGTCTTCAGTTATGGGGTGGAAAATTGCAACCTTCACGTGGTCCACCCTGTTTCGACGAATGCAATCAACCTGGCTTGCACAAACGGAAGATCAAACAGAACAAGTTTTCTTACAACTTTAGACTGGGCATGCCATACGCAAGAATTTATTTTATCATCAAAAGTTGAGATGCCACTAATGATTATATAGCTCTCAGTTTCATTTGCAATTCCTTGGTGCATTAATGCAGCATAACTTGGATAATACTAAGACTTGGTTTGATAAGTAAATATAAGTAAAAGCACGGGACACTGCTTTCAGGTCAGGCGATGCTCGAGCCTACAGTTCACCCAGGGCTAACCTGAAGAGGGGCATCAAGAAGGCCAAGCACTGCCATAAGCTCAGGATTGAGGAGCACTTCAACAACAACTCCGACCCCCGACGCATGTGGCAAGGCATCCAGGCCATCACGGACTATAGACCCACCAACACCACCCCCACATCCAGCGACGCCTCCTTCCTTGAGGAGCTTAACCATTTCTATGGCCGCTTCGACAGGGACAATCTAGAGACAGCCATCAAGGCTGTGCTCCCTGCTGATCACCAACCCCTCACACTCACCCCTTACGATGTGTATGTGGCACAGAGTAGGACTAATGCACGTAAGGCTGCTGGCCCTGACGGCATCCCCGGACGCGTCCTCAGGGCCTGTGCTGCGCAGCTGACAGACGCCTGGACTGACATCTTCAACCTGTCACTTGCCCAAGCAGTTGTCCCCATGTGCCTTAAAACCACCTCCATCGTGCCAGTGCCAAAACACTATACTGCGGCAAGTCTCAACGACTTCCGCCCAGTTGAACTTACCCCCATCATCACCAAGTGCTTCGAGAGGCTGGTCCTGGCACACCTCAAAGGCTGCCTACCCCCCACACTGGATCCCCATCAGTTTGCCTACCGCAAGAATGCACTGCCGCCAGATCCTCCTGACTCAGCTGCTGCCATTCTGCCTCAGTCCACTCCTAGCCTTATCCAGTCCATTAAGGAACCATTTCTTCCCACCACAGAGAGGTACCATGGTGATCCAACTACCTGCAGGTCCTTTTTGTCCCAGTGCTGCTTGGTTTTTGAGCTACGACTGTCCTGCTTCAGCACTGAATGCTCCAATGTTGCCTATGCCATCTCCCTGCTGTCAGGACGTGCTTCAGCCTGGGGTACAGCTGCCTGGGAGAGACAGCTACATTTCTGTCTGGACGTTGGCCATTTTACGGTTGAGCCGAGTAGGATTTTCGACCATCCTTTAGTCGGAAGAGAGGCAGCCGCGAGGATGCTGCATCTCCACTGGAGGGCACGCTCTGTTGCTGATTATGCCATTGACTTCGGACCACGGCTATAGAGAGCGGTTGGTGCGATACCGTTCTGCTCAGTGCCTTCATTCATGGCCTCAACGAGAACCTGAAGGATGAGTTGTTCTCTCGTGACCTCCCCTCTGGTCTGGACTCGCTCAATGATGTCACCATCGGTTAGATAACCAGCTCCGAGAGCCAAAACGAGCCAGGCTACCAGCAGCTCTTTACCAGTCACCTAACCCTTCACACTCTTCCCGTCGTATTGAGCCTATGGTTCCACTTCCCTCTGAAGCAAGAAGCCTCACGCATCCCGGCCCTGATCCAATAGGAAGGCGCTATAGGTGCATCAAATCCAGGACAAATAGACTCGGAAATAGTTGCTTTCCGAAAATTATAACTACTCTTAATTCAAATTCACACATGCACTGACTTCACAGCCCAACACCCGGACTTCCACCTATATATATGTATATAGCGCCGCAGAATTGTGCACCTCCCACCCCCCCCCCCCCCCCCCCCCCTTCTCCCTGGTTTTGTTTTTCTGTCTTCTTGTTTTTTTGTACTAAATTATATGTATGCACTGAGTACGAGCAGTTTTCAATTTCACTGTACATGTATAGTGACAATAAAGGGCATATCTATATCAATGGAGGGGGAGCCTATGCAGATCGGCAGCACCAGGTTGAGGGAGGCCGAGCGCCCGAGACGCATACGGGGGAGCAGTTGTCTCTACTGTGGAGGTTCTGGACATTTCATCGCTGCCTGCCCAGTAAAAGCCAACACTCCCCAGTTAGAGAGGGATTATGGGTGAGCAAAGTTTATTTCCCTCTTTCCACTGGATTTACTCCTTTCACTGTACTCATTGGGCACAAGTTATTGAAACTCAATGCACTCATTCAATCAGGGACAGATGATAGCTTCATTGATATCACTCTAGCTCGGAAATTCCACATTCCCCCAATAGGGGCAGAAGAGCCCCGCCCACTTGATGATAGAACCATTGGTCTGACCTCACTCGCTACTATCCCGCTAGAACCTTGTGTTAATGGTAACCACCGCGTGCTCTTACTAAACTCACCTCGTGTTCCAGTCGTTCTGGGACGGCCTTAGCTCACAACTCACAACCCTAGTGTCAACTGGTCCACTGGCAAGATCTCCACGAGGGCAACATTGTCACGTTAATTGACATCGTTCCGCTTGTCTTCCATTCACCTCTTTGTCTGTTATTCCTAGTGACTATCCCGACCTGCGCAGGGCACCATTCGAGTATCATGAACTGAAAGAGGTTTCTTGCAAGTCCAGAGCCACCTTGTTACCTCCTCACCGCCCTTATGATTGTGCCATAGACCTATTATCCAGTACCTCACTACCCCGTGGTTGTCTGTACTCGCTCTCTGCTCCTGAGTTCGATGCCATGGAGAGATACATTTCTGAGTGTCTGACAGCTGGTATAATCCATCCTCCTCTCCTGCCGCGGTGGGAGTTTGCTTTGTGAGTAAGAAGGATGGCAGCTTTCGCACTTGCATTATCGAGGCTTGAATTACATCGCTGTCAAGAATAGTTATCCCTTGCCACTCATCTCCTCTGAATTCAACTGCCTGCAGCATGGCACCATGTCCACTAAGTTGGATCTACCAATTGGTTCACATCAAGGAAGGAGACGAGTGGAACACAGCCTTCAACACACCCAGCGGGCACTACGAGTACCTCGTAATGCCCATCGGCCTGACCAACGATGTCAGGCACTGGTCAATGATGTGCTCCATGACATGCTGAACCAGTTTGTCTTCATGTACCTGGATGACATCCTCGTCTACTCTGGCCCTGCATCGGAACATACCCGCCTTTTCTGTCTCGTCCTGCGGTGGCTATGGCAGCTGTTTGTCAAGGCGGCAAAGTGTTCGTTCCACCAGCCCACGGTGTCCTTCCTGGGATACATCCTCTCTGCTTGCCATGTCGAGATGGATCCAGGAAAGGTGAGAGCGGTGGTAGATTTGCCTGAACCTACCAGTACAAAGGAGTTGCGTTTCCTCGGCTTTGCCAATTTCTACCGCCGCTTCATCCACAACTACAGCATCCTGGCTGCTCCGCTCACTGCTCACACGTCTACCTCCATCATGTTTGCCTGGCCTACTGATGCTGAGGGGGCCATTCCAGGATCTTAAGCAACGCTTCACTTCCGCCCGCATCCTGGTGCATCCTGACCCGGTCCGTCAGTTTGTGGTGGAGGCCGATGACTCTAACGTTGGAGTTGGGGCGGTGCTTTCCCAATGCTCCTCCAAGGACCAGAAGATGCACTCGTGTTCCTTCTTCTCTCTCCGGCTGAGAGGAATGATGACATCGGCAACAGAGAACTGCTGGCAGTGAAACTGGCTTTGGAGGCGTGGAGGTATTGGTTAGGGGGCACTGAACAACCATTCCATTATGGATTAACCACAAGATACTGGAGAACCTGCGTTCAGCGACGAGAATTAAGCCCCATCTTGCCCGGTGGGCCCCATTTTTCACCAGGTTTAACTTCACATTGTCATAACACCCAGGGTCCAAGAATGTCAAGCCCGATTCCCTCTCCTGCCATTCCCATGAACCCAACCTGCCTCCCACCTGCCTTGTGGGCTCCATCACCTGAGAGATCGAGACCACAGTCCGCAATGTCTACTGCCATCCTGGTTTGGGGCCGCCCAATAAATTATTTGTCTCGAACTCCACTCGCTCTGAATTATTCCAGTGGGCCCATAGCTCTAATCTTGCCTGACATCCTGCCGCCGGCCACACCCTCTACGTCCTGCGCCAACGGTTCTGGAGGGCCACCATGGAGGCCAACACCCAGTCTATCATCGCCGCCTGCTCTGCCTTTGCACAGAGTAAGACTTCCCATTAACCTCCCTCGTGTCTCCTTCATCCTCTGCCAGTTCCCAGCCGTCCCTGGTCCCACATCGCACTGGACTTCATCACCGGCTCGTCTCAGTCCAAGGGGTAAATACTGTTATTCAAAGCGCTGTTGACCATTTCCCCAAATCTGCACATTTCATTCCTCTTCCCAAGCTCCCATCTGCTCCAGAACTCGCTCACCTCCTTGTGAACCAGGTCATCAGACTCCATAGTTTCCCTCTAGACATCGTCTCAGACAGGTATCTGCAGTTCACCTCACAGTTCTAGAAGGCTTTCTGCTTCCTGTTAGGCTCCTCCACCAGCCTCTCACCTGGGTTCCATCTGCAATCTAATGGCCAGTCGGAGAGAGCCAACCAGGACCTGGAGATCACCCTACGTTGCCTGGTGTCCGCCAAACCAACCTCTTGGTCTAGTATTTGAGAAGGAACTGCAGATGCTGGAAAATCGAAGGTACACAAAAATGCTGGAGAAACTCCGCGAGTGCAGCAGCATCTATGGAGCAAAGGAAATAGGCAACGTTTCGTGCTGAAACCCTTCTTCAGACTGGTCTAGTATGTTGGAGTGGATTGAATATGCCCACAATTCCCTGCCCAGTTCTGCCACCTGTCTGCCTCCATTCCACTGTTCCCTTGGTTATCAGCCTCCTCTGTTCCCAGGAGGTCTCCATTCCCTCTGCCCAGGGGTTTGTGCTCCGCGGTTGTCAGACCTGGAGGTAGGCCCGTTCTGCCCCGCTCCGCTCCGCACCGATCCAGGCAAATCGTCACTGGACCCCTGCCCCTCGCTACCACCCTGGCAGATGGTATGGAGTCCACCCGAGACCTCCCCCTCTGTGTTGAGTCCTGTAAGTTGGCACCCCGGTTTATTGTGATCCATTCACTGTCCTCAGACCTTGGTCATCAACCGCTCTGCTGTCCACCTTCCATGTATCCCTGGTTAAGTCTGTGTCTTCCAGCTCCCTGTCTCCTGCTCCTCTGCTACCTCTGACACATCATTGATGGTGATCATGCCTATACAGTGAAGCAACTGCTGAAGTCCCGGCGGCATGGCAGAGGGATCCACTACCAGATTGATTGGGAGGGCTACGGACCAGAGGAGAGGAGCTGGGTCTCTGCCCGTGACATCCTAGACCCTTTCCTCATCCATGGTTTTCATTAACAGCATCCGGATCAGCCTAGGAGGATGCCAGGAGGCGTCCGTGGGAGAGGGGGCTCCTGTCGCTCCTGCCACGCCTCCAGACTATTGAGACTCTCTCCACATTCCTCCCCTGATCTAATCATGAGTTACACCTGCATTCACTCTGCTCCCCTCATCAGTCAAGGGTTATATGCCTGCTATCTACATTCACTCCCTGCAGACTAATCAGTTCTGTATTCAGTCGGCTACATTCGCTATTGGACTTTGGTTTTCTCCTGGGCATGACTTGGTGTGCCTGCATTCGAGTCCTCTCCATTCCTGCGCCTTCTGACAAAATCCAGTGAAGGCTTTTTTCCATTAAAAAACTAAAATTAAAGCAATCTAAACTTGACCCATGTTTAAAGACCTGACTTGAATCTTTCAGGAATGTCATAGCAGACCCCACACACAGCAGACACTCTCTTGAACCAGCATTGAAAGCCATGCCTATGTACTCCAACCCTCAAAGCACGATTCCCATCTTTTATGTGCAAATGTATTTATTGGAACAGCTTACTGTCTTCTGGTCAAGTCTCATCCAATCCCTTCTTGAGGGTTTACAGTTTTTTTTCATAGCTTTTAAGTTTGGTTTCTTGCAACTGCACCTTTTCATCAAATGTGTCCGTCCTGTGTCCTTTGGTTCTTGAGCTATCCATTAATGGGTACTGTATACCCCTATTTACCACGTTTAAAACAGTCATATTCTTGTTCACTATTACCAAATCTTCTCTCGATCTTCTTTGCTCTAGGAAGAATAACCATAATTTCTCCAGTCCAATCTAAAAGTTGAAATCCCTGATACCTGGGGCCTTTCAAATGCATTTTGTTCAATATCCCTTACAAGAACTTCACATCTTTCTTTACGTCCAGCATGCTGAATTAGAGTGTTGAGCTCAGCTGTGGCTTAAACGGTGTTTTGCAATGCTTCACCATAACATCCCTGCATTTGCATTTGATGCCTCTTGTTATGAATCTCAGGCTTTCACTAGGATTCATAATCTTCTCAAAATACATTTCCACTTTCGAAGATAAGATGAAAGATAAGTACACTTATATTCAGGCTCATTTTTCCTGCACATCTTTTACATTATTAATTTTGTACATTTTTTTCTTATTCTTTCTGCCAGTGTATTGCATCATAATTATTTCAGCTGCCACCTGTGCGCCTACTCAACCAGTAATGGTGTGAAACATGACCCTGGCTAGCTGTGAACCTACTCTGGGTCCTGCAAAAACCTCTTCATAGAAAGCCAGTCTGGGAATTAATTTTGTTAATGAGGCTGCAATCCCCAATCGGAAATCATTTTAATTACAGCGGACCTGGTTTCCCATGTTTGGTAACCAATGCAGCTGAAAGGATGAGGGTGCTGCCAGGTCCAACATGCTTTCCAACAAACAAATGGGCAGGAAAAGAAGGACTGCTCCCTCCTGGCAGCCACTCTTTCCCTCGATTGACCAACCAATTGTGGCACAATGCAGATAGAGTCATAGAGTGTGGAAACAGGCCTTTTGGCCCAACTTGCCCACACCGGCCAACATATCCCAGCTGCACTTCCCACCTGCCTGTGTTTGATCAATATCCCTCCAAGCCTGTCCTATCCATGTACCTGTCTAACTGCTTCTTAAATGTTGGAAAAGTCCCTGCCTCAATTACCTCATCTGGCAGCCTATTCCATACACCCACCAACTTTTGTGTGAAAAAGTTACCCCCTCAGATTCCTATTAAATCTTTCCTCTTCACTATAAACCTATGTCCTCTGGTCCTTGATTCGACTCTGGGCAAGAGTCTCTGTGCATCTATCTGATCTATTCCTCTCATGACTGTGATGCTGGTGAATTTGATTATTGTCTTAGCTGAGAACATGCTCCTAAGAGATACAAGGCAGCTGTTGTTTCCAGGGTCTCACCCTTGATCCTTACTGTCAGCATGCATAGAACATAGAAAAGTATAGCACAGGAACATCACATATTGCTGAGATGACCTACACTTATCAGCCTGCACATGATCCATATCATCTCATTGCCTACATATCCATGTTTCTATCTAAAAGCCTCTTTAACATCACAATAGTATCTGTCTTCACCACCACTCCTGGCACTGTAAAAAAAAAACTTGCCCTGCACTTCCCTTTTAAAGTTTGACTCTTTCACCTGTTTTATACAATGAGGCATGTCATTAGGGAATTTTGTCTTGTGGATGCCGAGTGTGTGAAACTGACTGTTCTCATAGTTTTCTGATGATGGGTAGGTTTTCTTGCTATATTTGTGCAGGACTGTTCATTGCATTTGCCCTACGGTCTTGTGAAAGCTCACCAGAGGTTTAACAGTGCTTTGGAATGATGATATATGACTGCTCCTGCTCGAGTACAGACTCCATGTCACAAGCAGCAACACAAGTAAGAATGTTGGTTAACAACCAGTCTTGCTGACCTGTGAATTACTGGGAATGCGAGAAGTACTGCCATATACTATTGATGGAAAGCACTACAAACCTATGCTATTGACTATTACAAACCTTAGAGTAAATGGAATGGATAGTACAACACACAGGACAGCAAGTATAGCTACCCACCATGACAGCAAACTGGGAATACAGGTCAACCTTAATGGCAAAGGATTGATTGAGACAACTCAAACTAGTCAGGAAGAATGTTTTTAGTGCTCACGCTTGAAAGGTGCACCTTAACACATTGATGGAAAGATTTGACAATTCTCTTAGACACAGCTTCACTGGCATAACTGGGCATAATGTACGCATTCACATCAGACCAAGTGCAAAGCTGCCCCATTGCAATCCAGTCTAGTCCCGCAAGATTGAAAGAGTCCAATTGAATAGGCTAGTAAAGAAAAAAGGCAAGCTTGTGAAAACTGACGGAAGTGAGCAGACCATGGCAACTTCTTCCTAATGATAAAGACACCAGGTTCCTGCTTCACATACCAAATATGCCACAGATCAATTGAGCATGTCATGGTTTACCTGAAGAGCTCATTTCTGACAATGGCCTTCATTTTCAACCTAATCTGCTTCCAGTCTTTGAAGAAATGAATAGTACCAAATGTACCGATGTGCCTTCAATCCAGCTTTAAATGGAGCAATTAAAGGTCAATCAGAATAGCCAAGGGGAGTCTAAGAAGCAAATACTGCAAGGTTATTCAATACTTAGCATGTTGGGCAATTTCCTTCTAAAGTGCATAAGTACAGAACCCTTTTGCATTATAGAATGGGGTCAACACCTGTAGAATTCCTTTTGAGGAAAAGATTGTGAACATATTTGTCTTGTTCAATGAAATGTTGCTCCTAGTGTAGAATAGCAGTTGAATCATAATGTTACTATGACTATGCAAAGAAACTAAAGAAGCAGAAAACATCGGAATCAAAATGTACTGCGCTCTATCATCAATTTTAACTAATCAATTTAAAAAAAAAATGCAAATTAAAAAAATCTCTCCCAGCATTTATCTCAAATAGCGATTGAATCCTGAATGAATTTGCCGAGTGTTAACAGCATTTAAACATTGCAGTTCTTATGGAGCAAATCAACTCGGGAGTAGAATAATACTTGCATTAAGCAGGCTAATTTGCTTATGCTCATAAAATGGAGTATAATTGATTTCCACCTTCCATGTTATAGGATTGCACATGTGTGCTCTCGTCTTTCCCTCTCACTAAAAACTCTGCAATATTCAGCATTTACATGATACTCGCTCAAATCATACAATCGTAAAAAGTGACAAATAGATTTTTGTTATCATCATTGAGTGAAACCTATTCTAAAAATGCAGGCAGTGATTACATTTGTTTTGCGAAGATAGTGGAAAATTGTGAATCAGGAAACTGGGTCAATCAAAAGACGTAAAAACCTCAGACATCTCATTTGCTATTTTCTCACTTCTTCAGTGTTTGCTTTGAACTTTGAATTGTCCAGTGCTTGACCTCATTGGTGCTACAAACACGACAAAAATTATTACTTCTCCTTTGACAAATGCATTCAGTTTGACTTGTCCTCTTTGCGTTGCTGCCTCAGGCCCATCATCATCAGTCATTTGGTTTCAATTCTGTTCTTTCATAGTTGCAAATGAAAAGTGTATGTACGTGGCATCTTAAAGGGCCTGCCCGCTTAGGCGACCTTATTTGCGAGGTCAGGAGACTCTGCGCTAGCCACATGGTCACCACATGTTCGTAGGTGGTCTCTGGTGAGTATCCTTTATGGTCGAGAGGAGTTCGCACATGGCGGTAACTATTCGCGGCCTCAGTATGGGCGCGCAAAATGTTGGGCGGCATGGAAAAAATCGATACTTTTGAAGTCGTAGTGCAGTGGTAGTGGGGTGGCCAAGTCGTTGTAGGTAGTCAAGGTAGCCGTAGGAAATCTCCTTTGTTGACCGGGCATTTTAATTGGCTCATTGAGGAAAAAGAAGTGTAAGCACGAGTTTTCAGAACCAAGGAAAGCCGACTGGTAATGTTAAATGCCCGCTAAACTTCACAGCTGTGTATCTCACCTTGGCTTTGCACCGTGTGAATTTCAGATAGCGTCCCCCGCTTTCCCTGGCGTGTGTGTGTGTGTGTGTGTGTGTGTGTGTTCCGTGCTGACGGTTGTTCCAGTTTTTTCAGGCAAGTGCAGGTTTTCAGGCGATTGCCCCCGAGCTTGAAGGTCGCAGACAGTCCACTGAAAAGTCGCGCAAGTGGGACAGGCCCTTAAAAAAACAATGACAAGGAAAACTGAACACAATAGACGTACAGGTTTGTAGATTAATTGAATTGGTATGAAAGTAAAATTGTCCCTAATGTGTGTAGGATAGTGTTAATGTGCGGGGGTCGGTGCAGACTCGGTGGGCCGAAGGGCCTGTTTTCATGCTGTATCTCTAAACTAGACTAAAACACTAAAAGGTGATGGTCTTGCACCAAACACCTTGGTGACAGCGTAGAAACCCCTCACAGTGGAAATGCACCTGAATTGAATTGCAGTGATATGTTGAAGTCTGGTGACATTGACCAGCTTAGTGATAACATCTCCGCACATTCCATAATCTTTGGTTATGGCTTCAAGACCTGCTCCTGAGATTTGAGCATATAACCCATGATGATGTGTCCATGCAGGATCAAGGTCAACCTTTTTTGATGAGAGCTCCATCTGAGGTTTAATCTACCTTCTCCAGTTCCACTATAGTTTTTTGAAAAAGAACATGCAAGTCCTCTCTGATGTCCTTGTCTATTTTGATTCTCTCATGCAACATCATTGGAACAATTCATTTGGCCACCATCTCACTGTTCACTAGGGTTTGCTCTGCATTTTGTCTGTTGTACACAGATCACCCTTAAGACAAAAGTAACAGGCTTTAAAGGCTGTTAGGTTACACAAAAAAGCTGGAGAAACTCAGCGGGTGCAGCAGCATCTATGGAGCGAAGGAAATAAGCTTAAAGGCTGTTAAACAGGCGTTGGAACATGCTGAGATTGCATGTAAATGCAATGTAAATACACATAAATGCCTTCTTTAACTGCTGCTTGTGGTAGACTAGTGCAGCAGTTTGCATTGATGGTGGAAAGCTCTCATAGCCCACGTTTTATTCTGACTTTAGCTGCCGTCTGTGTATTGTTTTCATATTCTAATCGCATCTCTGGGTGGACTGGTTCTTTTCAATGCCAAAGACGTGCTGGTAAATTAACCGACTACTCTAATTCACACCTTGTACGGATAAAAAGAGCAGGAGAATTAAGGGGGAATTGACAGACAAATACAACTGAAGGAATGGACTGATGAGAATGCTCTGGCATTCAGCATAGGTATAATAGGCTGAATGACCTTGTAAGAAACTAAAATACATACCAATGAAATACTGATTAAATATAGCTATTTTTTTTCTTCAAGTACTTGAGTACATATTGAAGCTTTTATTCAAATGTCTTGGATTGAAGCTGATACATACTATTCCAAGACTCTAATTACACTATCGGCAATTTTAAGAATGTAGCAGCCTATGTGCAGGCAGGAAGAAGATTAACTTTGAAACTTAATGCATGTCTTCAGCCTACAGAACTAATTATGATCCTGAGATTTGTGGAAGGTTTGGAGAGGGAATAAAAGAAAGATTTATTAGTGAGGAAATTTGGAAATATAAGCTTCCCTTACTTTTCGACTCTTTCCCACCTGGTGAGGTGGTTATCATGTGAATAGACAATGGTGAATGTACAGAAGAAAAGGGAAAGGCAATGGATATTGGGGATCATCAATGGGGATGCCCCAAAGAGGTATCAGGTTGGCCAGATTCAGGGCTGGGCGTGTGGTGTGCCTGTTGAGTTTGTGGGCAGAAATAATTAGAATGAATGCTGTAGTATTGGATTATAGCTGGGGTACAGGGGTCTGTGTTCTTCGCCCAAGCACCACAGGCTGGTTTTTGCCTGTTCCAATCAGAAGCCCTCATGCATCAACATGCTAAGCTTTCCATTGCCCAAAGCACATGGACACCCAGTGTTATATATTTATCTTTCCATATTCTCATAATATAAGGCCATTCTATAACCTAGCAATTATAGACCTGTTAATTTGACTTTAGTGGTGGGCAAATTAATGGAAAAGATACTTAGAGATAATATATATAAGCATCTGGATAAACAGGGTCTGATTAGGACAGTCAACATGGATTTGTGCCTGGAAGGTCATGTTTGACTAATCTTCTTGAATTTTTTGAAGAGGTTACTAGGGAAATTGATGAGGGTAAAGCAGTGGATGTTATCTATATGGACTTTAGTAAGGCCTTTGACAAGGTTCCTCATGGAAGGTTGGTTAAGAAGGTTCAACTGTTGGGTATAAATGCAGGAATAGCAAGATGGATTCAACAGTGGCTGAATGGGAGAAGCCAGAGGGTAATGGTGGATGGCTGTTTATCGGGTTGGAGGCAGGTGACTAGTGGGGTGCCTCAGGGATCTGTGTTGGGTCCTTTGTTGTTTGTCATGTACATCAATGATCTGGATGACGGTGTGGTAAATTGGATTAGTAAGTATGCAGATGATACCAAGATAGGGGGTGTTGTGGATAATGAAGAGGATTTCCAAAGTCTACAGAGTGATTTAAGCCATTTGCTGAAAGATGGCAGATGGAGTTTAATGCTGATAAATGTGAGGTGCTACACCTTGGCAGGACAAATCAAAATAGGACGTACATGGTAAATGGTAAGGAATTGAAGAATACAGTTGAACAGAGGGATCTGGGTATAACCGTGCATAGTTCCTTGAAGGTGGAATCTCATATAGATAGGGTGGTAAAGAAAGCTTTTGGTATGCTAGCCTTTATAAATCAGAACATTGAGTATAGAAGCTGGGATGTAATGTTAAAATTATACAAGGCATTGGTGAGACCAAATCTGGAGTATGGTGTACAATTTTGGTCGCCCAATTATAGGAAGGATGTCAACAAAATAGAGAGAGTACAGAGGAGATTTACTAGAATGTTGCCTGGGTTTCAACAACTAAGTTACAGAGAAAGGTTGAATAAGTTAGGTCTTTATTCTCTGGAGCGCAGAAGGTTAAGGGGGGACTTGATAGAGGTCTTTAAAATGATGAGAGGTATAGACAGGGTTGATGTGGACAAGCTTTTCCCTTTGAGAATAGGGAAGATTCAAACAAGAGGACATGACTTCAGAATTAAGGGACAGAGGTTTAGGGGTAATATGAGGGGGAACTTCTTTACTCAGAGAGTGGTAGCGTTGTGGAATGAGCTTCCAGTGGAAGTGGTGGAAGCAGGTTCGTTGGTATCATTTAAAAATAAATTGGATAGGCATATGGACGAGAAGGGAATGGAGGGTTATGGTATGAGTGCAGGCAGGTGGGACTAAGGGAAAAAAAGTTGTTCGGCACGGACTTGTAGGGCCGAGATGGCCTGTTTCCGTGCTGTAATTGTTATATGGTTATATGGTTATTCAGCTTATTATACCTATGTTGGCTCATAGAGCAATCCCATTACCCACCAATCTTCCCAGTTCCCCACGCACTCTCATCAATTCCCTCTAGATTTACCACTTAATTCAAGGGAACACGAGGATGGCTAATTAACCTATCGACCCTCATGTTTTTGAGATGTGGGAAAAAACAAGAGCACATGAAAGAAACACACAAGATCACTGGGAGAATGTCAAAATTCCACCCAGACTGCAATAGAGATCTGGATTGAACCTGGATCTCTGGAACTATGAGGCAGCAGTTCTCTGAATTGTGCCACAATGTACCCAAAGTACTTCCGAGTCAGGTGCCATTAGAATTTTTTTTTTTTTTAATTTCCGGATGTGGTTTCATAGTTGCAAATGAAAAGTGTATGTACGTGGCATCTTAAAGGGCCTGCCCGCTTAGGCGACCTTATTTGCGAGGTCAGGAGACTCTGCGCTAGCCACATGGTCATCACATGTTCGTAGGTGGTCTCTGGTGAGTATCCTTTATGGTCGAGAGGAGTTCCCACATGGTGGTAACTATTCGCGGCCTCAGTATGGGCGTGCAAATGTTGGGCGGCATGGAAAAAATCGATACTTTTGAAGTCGTAGTGCAGTGGCAGTGGGGTCGCCAAGTCGTTGTAGGTAGTCGAGGTAGCCGTAGGAAATCTCCTTTGCTGACCGGGCATTTTAATTGGCTCATTGAGGAAAAAGAAGTGTAAGCACGAGTTTTCAGAATCAAGGAAAGCCGACTGGTAATGTTAAATGCCCGCTAAACTTCACAGCTGTGTATCTCACCTTGGCTTTGCACCGTGTGAATTTCAGATAGCGTCCCCCGCTTTCCCTGGCCAATGTGTGTGTGTGTGTGTGTTCCGTGCTGACGGTTGTTCCAGTTTTTTCAGGCAAGTGCGGGTATTCAGGCGATTGCCCCCGAGCTTGAGGTCGCAGACAGTCCACTGAAAAGTCGCGCAAGTGGGACAGGCCCTTAAAAAAACAATGACAAGGAAAACTGAACACAATAGGCGTACAGGTTTGTAGATTAATTGAATTGGTATGAAAATAAAATTGTCCCTAATGTGTGTAGGATAGTGTTAATGTGCGGGGGTCGGTGTGGACTCGGTGGGCCGAAGGGACCTGTTTTCATGCTGTATCTCTAAACTAGACTAAAAAACTAAAAGGTGATGAAGTCTTGCACCAAACACCTTGGTGACAGCGTAGAAACCCCTCACAGTGGAAATGCACCTGAATTGAATTGCAGTGATTTGTTGAAGTCTGGTGACATTGACCAGCTTAGTGATAACATTTCCGCACATTCCATAATCTTTGGTTATGACTTCAAGACCTGCTCCTGAGATTTGAAGATTTGAGCATATAACCCATGATGATGTTTCCATGCAGGATCAAGGTCAACCTTTTTTGATGAGAGCTCCATCTGAGGCTTAATCTACCTTCTCCAGTTCCACTATAGTTTTTTGAAAAAGAACATGCAAGTCCTCTCTGATGTCCTTGTCTATTTTGATTCTCTCATGCAACATCATTGGAACAATTCATTTGGCCACCATCTCACTGTTCACTAGGGTTTGCTCTGCATTTTGTCTGTTGTACACAGATCACCCTTAAGACAAAAGTAACAGTCTTTAAAGGCTGTTAAACAGGCGTTGGAACATGCTGAGATTGCATGTAAATGCAATGTAAATACACATAAATGCCTTCTTTAACTGCTGCTTGTGGTAGAGTAGTGCAGCAGTTTGCATTGATGGTGGAAAGCTCTCATAGCCCACGTTTTATTCTGACTTTAGCTGCCGTCTGTGTATTGTTTTCATATTCTAACCGCATCTCTGGGTGGACTGGTTCTTTTCAATCCCAAAGACGTGCTGGTAAATTAACCGACTACTCTAATTCACACCTTGTATGGATAAAAAGAGCAGGAGAATTAAGGGGGAATTGACAGACAAATACAACTGAAGGAATGGACTGATGAGAATGCTCTGGCATTCAGCATAGGTATAATAGGCTGAATGACCTTGTAAGAAACTAAAATACATACCAATGAAATACTGATTAAATATAGCTATTTTTTTTCTTCAAGTACTTGAGTACATATTGAAGCTTTTATTCAAAAGTCTTGGATTGAAGCTGATACATACTATTCCAAGACTCTAATTACACTATCAGCAATTTTAAGAATGTAGCAGCCTATGTGCAGGCAGGAAGAAGATTAACTTTGAAACTTAATGCATGTCTTCAGCCTACAGAACTAATTATGATCCTGAGATTTGTGGAAGGTTTGGAGAGGGAATAAAAGAAAGATTTATTAGTGAGGAAATTTGGAAATATAAGCTTCCCTTACTTTTCGACTCTTTCCCATCTGGTGAGGTGGTTATCATGTGAATAGACAATGGTGAATGTAGAGAAGAAAAGGGAAAGGCAATGGATATTGGGGATCATCAATGGGGATGCCCCAAAGAGGTATCAGGTTGGCCAGATTCAGGGCTGGGCATGTGGTGTGCCTGTTGAGTTTGTGGGCAGAAATAATTAGAATGAATGCTGTAGTATTGGATTATAGCTGGGGTACAGGGGTCTGTGTTCTTCGCCCAAGCACCACAAGCTGGTTTTTGCCTGTTCCAATCAGAAGCCCTCATGCATCAACATGCTAAGCTTTCCATTGCCCAAAGCACATGGACACCCAGTGCTATATATTTATCTTTCCATATTCTCATAATATAAGGCCATTCTATAACCTAGCAATTATAGACCTGTTAGTTTGACTTTAGTGGTGGGCAAATTAATGGAAAAGATACTTAGAGATAATATATATAAGCATCTGGATAAACAGGGTCTGATTAGGAACAGTCAACATGGATTTGTGCCTGGAAGGTCATGTTTGACTAATCTTCTTGAATGTTTTGAAGAGGTTACTAGGGAAATTGACGAGGGTAAAGCAGTGGATGTTGTCTATATGGACTTTAGTAAGGCCTTTGACAAGGTTCCTCATGGAAGGTTGGTTAAGAAGGTTCAACTGTTGGGTATAAATGCAGGAATAGCAAGATGGATTCAACACTGGCTGAATGGGAGAAACCAGAGGGTAATGGTGGATGGCTGTTTATCGGGTTGGAGGCAGGTGACTAGTGGGGTGCCTCAAGGATCTGTGTTGGGTCCTTTGTTGTTTGTCATGTACATCAATGATCTGGATGAAGGTGTGGTCAATTGGATTAGTAAGTATGCAGATGATACCAAGATAGGGGGTGTTGTGGATAATGAAGAGGATTTCCAAAGTCTACAGAGTGATTTAGGCCATTTGGAAAAATGGGCTGAAAAATGGCAGATGGAGTTTAATGCTGATAAATGTGAGGTGCTACACCTTGGCAGGACAAATCAAAATAGGATGTACATGGTAAATGGTAGGGAATTGAAGAATACAGTTGAACAGAGGGATCTGGGAATAACCGTGCATAGTTCCTTGAAGGTGGAATCTCGTATAGATAGGGTGGTAAAGAAAGCTTTTGGTATGCTAGCCTTTATAAATCAGAGCATTGAGTATAGAAGCAATGTTAAAATTGTACAAGGCATTGGTGAGACCAAATCTGGAGTATGGTGTACAATTTTGGTCGCCCAATTATAGGAAGGATGTCAACAAAATAGAGAGAGTACAGAGGAGATTTACTAGAATGTTGCCTGGGTTTCAACAACTAAGTTACAGAGATAGGTTGAATAAGTTAGGTCTTTATTCCCTGGAGCGCAGAATGTTAAGGGGGGACTTGATAGAGGTCTTTAAAATGATGAGAGGGATAGACAGAGTTGATGTGGACAAGCTTTTCCCTTTGAGAATAGGGAAGATTCAAACAAGAGGACATGACTTCAGAATTAAGGGACAGAAGTTTAGGGGTAATATGGAAGTGGTGGAGGCAGGTTCGTTGGTATCATTTAAAAATAAATTGGATAGGCATATGGAGAGAAGGGAATGGAGGGTTATGGTATGAGTGCAGGCAGGTGGGACTAAGGGAAAAAAAGTTGTTCGGCACGGACTTGTAGGGCCGAGATGGCCTGTTTCCGTGCTGTAATTGTTATATGGTTATATGGTTATTCAGCTCATTATACTTATGTTGGCTCATAGAGCAATCCCATTACCCACCAATCTTCCCAGTTCCCCACGCACTCTCATCAATTCCCTCTAGATTTACCACTTAACTCAAGGGCACACGAGGATGGCTAATTAACCTATCGACCCTCATGTCTTTGAGATGTGGGAAGAAACAAGAGCACATGAAAGAAACGCACAAGATCACTGGGAGAATGTCAAAATTCCACCCAGACTGCAATAGAGATCTGGATTGAACCTGGATCTCTGGAACTATGAGGCAGCAGCTCTCTGAATTGTGCCACAATGTACCCAAAGTACTTCCGAGTCAGGTGCCATTAGAATTTTTTTTTTTTTAAATTTCCGGATGTGGTTAAATATACTCCTCTGCTATTTATTTTATCAAATAATTTTAATTATTAGGTTATTAATGGACCGTGAAATTTAAAACCAAATAAGATTTGACAGGAATACTATCTTTAAATGGTTGTTTGCTATTTCTTTAACTAGCTGGATGACAAAGGAACAGGATATGCAAGAGAGTGACAGAGGGGGAGAGGGCACCTAATGTTTTTTTAAATGTAGAAAATTCAAAAATAACCATTCAAGTGAAAATAATTAATTAAGGAACTCAAATGCAAAAAGACAATTGGTGCTAAATTCAACTAGTGCAAAAAAATGGGCAAAGTGCCGAATATACATGTCTGATGATGTCAGCCAGAGGCATGAGCTGCTGTGAACAAGCTGTTTTCATTACTTGAAGCATGCCAATTAAGATACAGGAAATGGAACGCCTGTGACTCATGTACAGGCAATCAACACCTCTAAATGCACTGATGTATTATCGCTATTTCAGCCATAGCTCCCAATCACTTCTGTAAAGTGCAGTTAGCGGCTAAAAGTTGAGAGAGAAGGTGTTTAAACAATAACTCTGCAGTTCTCAAGAGGGCACTTACCAGGAGGAGGATTTTTATTCCCTCTGGCAAGTGGGTGAAGACTTCCAGGGAAAATAGCCCAGTAGTGGTAACAAGGCAAGCCAAGGTAAGAACTACACTTAGACTATATTTATAAGCATGGGAAATTCCCACCTTTACAAAATTGTTTCGTATCAGGGTACACGATATTTGCCAGTTTTTGGTACATTGCCTGTTTAGAGTCATAGATTCATACCGCTAAGAAACAGGCCCGTCGGCCCAACTTGCCTACGCTGATCAACATGCCCCATATACGCTCGTCCCACCTGCCTGCTTTTGGCCCATATCCCTCTGATGAGTTTGGTTTTTGCTGTGTAAGTTAGTGGAAAATAACAGCGTTGAGTGGAAAAATGCTGGGTTCTGTTGCAGCTGTGATGGCGAAGTTAGTCACACATTGTGAGGAACCTGATCATTGGTGATAATGTGCGAATCAATTGTTTGAGTCATTCAAACCTGATGATTGGTGATAATGAGATCATGCGCTTGCGAGTCAATTGTCTTGAGGAACCTGACCTTTGTCTTTACACACAAACCGTGTCATGATGTGATTGGAGGTCCAAGATAGAGCTCTTAAAGATAGCGGAGTCAGGGGATATGGTGAGAAACAGGAATGGGTTACTGAATGTGGATGATCACAATGAATGGCAGTGCTGGCTTGAAGGGCCGCATGGCCTACCCATGCACCTATTGTCTCTAAAGAGCGCCAAGTTGCTTCTGCTTGCTACTGCTTATATACTTGTACTATGCCGATTGTAAAACACTTACTCTGGGGAACACTTGGAACTCCAAGAGACTGACAGGTCGTGGACCAGAGTAAAACCCCCGAGATGACAAATAAACTTGTTGAAGCAAGAACGGTGTGTTGGTTCAGTATATTTACTGAGGAAAGATCGAGGGAAATAATCCAGTTTAACATTTGGGGTCAGAAGTGGGATCTAAACGGACAAGTCAACTCGGCACAAAATAAGTATTCGACTGATCTTGGGCAAGATTGCAGGAAAACGGCCACTGGGGTGAGTGATTTTTACCACTTCAGTTTCCTCCAGCTCCAAGCCCAATACATAGTTAAATCATTGACATTTGAGTCTTTCTTGATCCCGACAAGATTCTTAGGTCGATCAAAGAAGCCAACCACGGATAGAGAATAAAATAAAAAGGTCAGTAATGACGGAATAAAAAAGGTCTGTGCTGAGGTAAAACTACTGAGGGTCAGTGCTGAGATAACATTTATTTTTATTTAGAGGTCAGCACTGAGGGAAGAGGAGAATGTGCATGCACATAGATGTTATGAGTGACCCTGATCCTCCATTACAGAGATTGTGTGAAATTTATCCTGAACAGACAAATGGGTTACGACAGTAATCAAGAAATTTCTGGGACCAGATTTTTGACCTGTGGGGCGGACTAAGAAGTTAGAAATCGTTAAAATGGCAGAATCAATCATTTGGAAAAAATGACCGGGGGGGGAAAAAAGGAAAAAGAGTTAATGGCGTTGTGGAAAAAATATTATCAGGAAGAAAAGAATAAGTCATTGCTGTCTAGGTGGCAGGAGAATATTGCAAAATTAGGTATATGTTTAATGGAAGGAGGATCCTGCAAGGGAGTGGAAGTGTTAAAAAAAAAAGGGATGTGCACATGCTAAGTGAACCCAACAGGAAGTAGAGAGAAGGGAGGAAACTAGAACTGCGCTGTTCAATGATTGGTATGGAAGACGAGGAGGAAGACGATTGACAGACCACCCGTCCCCACCCAATGGCCCCACAACAGCCCCCTCGTTAGCGCGATATCTACCCAACAACGTCCCAACCCCAGAACCCTAATGAGAATCTTGAATGTACCCAGGGCCGGCCTTAGGTTGTGCGGGGCCCAATTGGGAACAATTTTGGTGAACCCCAGATTCCCAGCCAAGGTCTGTCAGCCCAGTTATTTAGTATATATTATGAAGGAGTTTCTTCCCAGAGGCAATTCGGACTGTAAACGCCTTTCTCACCAGGGACTAACTCACCAGAACGTTTTTCCTTCTATTATTTATTATGTAAAAGAATACGTGTGTTATGATTGTGTTTATAATTTGTTTGGTTGTTTTGTTGTTTGTCTTTTGCACAAAAGTCCGCGAGCATTGCCACTTTCATTTCACTGCACATCTCGTATGTGTATGTGACAAATAAACTTGACTTGACTTGACTTGACTTGAAATTGTACACTAGGTGCTATGGATTATACACTGTGTGAATCTCTCCTGCTCCCTCCCGTTTGCCTGTCAGTAGCTCCGCTGGCTTCCAACCCTTACCGTAGCTGCTAATTATGTGATTGGACACAATGTCCTTGGAGACAGCAACTGATTGGACAGGAATTTTAAAGCAAGCTATTTGGTGATTGGATGCAACTCCCTTAGAGACAGCGTTTGATTGGCCGCCAAATAAAATTGTCAAATCTGCAACAATCGCTGGTCCGTGCGAACTCAGTGGACTGTCTGGTTGTATCTCCAAACTAAACAGTAGGTACAGGTACATTCATTTAAAATTAAATTCAGTGATTCCACATGATTTCTCACCGTGTGAAGCTCAATATCTGACCAATTTCTGTTTAACACATTTGGTCTGCCGTGAGCATTTTTCTCTCCCAAAACAGTTAATATCTAGCAAACCGATCAACGAACCAGACAGCAGTTGGACGCAGTCATAGAAACATAGACAATAGGTGCGGGAATAGAGGCCATTAGGGCCTTCGAGCTTGCACAGCCATTCAATATGATCATGGCTGATCATCCAACTCAGTATCCTGTACCTGCCTTCTCTCCATACCCCCTGATCCCTTTAGCCACAAGGGCCACATCCAACTCCCTCTTAAATATAGCCAATGAACTGGCCTCAACTATCTTCTGTGGCAGAGAATTCCACAGATTCACCGCTCTCTGTGTAAAAAACGTTTTTCTCATCTCAGTCCTAAAAGATTTCCCCTTTATCCTTAAACTGTGACCCCTTGTTCTGGACTTCCCAACATCGGGAACAATCTTCCTGCATCTAGCCTGTCCAACCCCTTAAAAATTTTGTAAGTTTCTATAAGATCCCCCCCTCAATCTTCTAAATTCTAGCGGGTACAAGCCGAGTCTATCCAGTCTTTCTTCATATGAAAGTCCTGACATCCCAGGAATCAGTCTGGTGAACCTTCTCTGTACTCCCTCTATGGCAAGATTAGGAGCCCAAAGCTGTACCAATACTCCAGGTGTGGTCTCACCAAGACCCTATCCAACTGCAGTAGAACCTCCCTGCTCCTATATTCAAATCCTTTTGCTATGAATGCTAACATACCATTTGTTTTCTTCACTGCCTGCTGCACCTGCGTGCCTACTTTCAATGACTGGTGAACCATGACACCCAGGTCTCGTTGCATCTCCCCTTTTCCTAATTGGCAATAATTCAGATAATAGTCTACTTTCCTGTTTTTGCCACCAAAGTGGATAACCTCACATTTATCCACTTTATACTGCATCTGCCATGCATTTGCCCACTCACCCAGCCTATCCAAGTCACCTTGCAGCCTCCTAGTTTAGAGGGGATTAAATGGTTTAGAGATGTTTAGAGGGCTTCAGATGGGTTCAGAATTGTTTAGAGAGGAATAGGGAGCCTAGAGGGGGTTTAGATGTGTTCAGAGGGTCCCAGAGGGGTTTAGAGACGTTATAAGCCCCCCGTGAGAAATTGTATTTCTCTGAAATTGAAGATAGACATAAAGCTGGAGTAACTCAGCAGGACAGGCAGCGCAGCGACTCTGGAGAGAAGACCCTTTTTCAGACTTCTTCTTCAGACTGAACTGAACTCGCGTCGGTGAGAGAATTGTGATTGTCTGAGGAAGGGTCTCGATCAGAAACGCAACCCTCTCCCCAGAGCCGCTGCCCGTCCCGCTGAACCACCTTCAACTTCAGAGCCAAACAAAAAACACAGAGTGTTTAAGAAGGAACTGCAGAGGTGCTGGAGGAACTCAGCGGTCAAGGCGGCTGCCTCACCCGCTGGGTTTCTCCAGCACTTCTGTCTACCGCAAAACGTCAATGATTCCGGGAATGCTGAGGTGATAGAGAGGGAGTGGGAGAGCTAGAGAGAGAGATGAGATGGGGAGCGGAAGAGAGGGCGCGAGAGAAAGAGGGAGGGAGGGAGAGAGCAAAAGACAGAGAGGCACAACGTGGGACGATAGGTGAATGACTAACCTGCACACCAGGAAGAAGCCCCTTCTCGCGAGGGGGCCCTCACTCATGATGGTGAGTTTAATGAAATTCTCAACGTGTCATACATTCCTCAGTAAATGTAATTGTGTTTTAAACAAGTATTAATGCCGCGTGAATTTTATTCAAAACAACACGGCGTCATTAATACTTGTTCAAAACACAATAACATTTACTGAGGAATGCGGATGGATGCAGATTGATGCCATTGCATAACAAGGTGTTAACTACTTGCTGTTAAGAAGTGCTAACAGTACTAGTTAACAAATCGTTTGTGTCTGATGGCCGTGCAGTGGTTGTTATACATGTTCGTTTAAAAAAAATCCAGATGGCGAATTAAAAAAATCTTTATTAAACAAAGAGAATTCGTATTTCCGTATGAAATACGGAACATTAGAGCGGGGCCCAATTGGGAGCAATCAGTCAAATTGGCTTAAGGCCAGCCCTGAATGAATCGATCCGGTGGCGATGCGCACCAGAAGTAAGGGAATGCCACCAATCTCTTCCCGTGAAAACATACCAAAAAATCAAAAAGAAGATGGGTCACACAATTCCAAGCCCAGCAAACCCCAACCGGTTCAAATTGTCAGAACATCCGAGGAGTTGGATGATTCGGAATCTTCCTCTGGTTCAACCAAGGAGTTGGAGCATTCCTCTGACCAAAGGAAATTAAATGAGGTAATTGAACCAGTAAGAAGGATGAAGAAGATGTCCTGACAGTTCCCAGTCAGGCATATGCCTAACCCCGATCCCACGCAAGTAGCACAGCACCCCCTCATCGAGGTATACCACCCATGGAAGACCAATGGCTACTTTAGCAGGCATGTCCGAAGGAAGAAAGAAGGAACCAGAGAGATTCACCGACTTCATCCGAACTACTATCGCAGTCTGTGCAGTAAACTCTAGGGACATCTGGTCCGTAATTCCCCAGGCCCTTAGTCCAACTGAGCACGCTAGATTCACAGAACACTTAGGACATCAGATGCATGCGGCCTTAGGGACACACACAACCAATCCCCAGCCCGCCAAAAAGTCATCTTAAGAGCCTTGGTTACTGCCTTGTGCAAACCAATAAGCAGGACTACAGTACTGGAAACCACACCCAAAAAGGGAAAGGTAGCTGAAGAATTCCTGGAGTGCTTTTGCCATTTTGCAAAGCAACACTCTGACGAACTGAGGATACACTTTGACTCTTCCCCTTGTCTTCCCCAAACTTCACTTCAACATCACCTCGGGATGACCACTTCAGACTATGTAAACCCTCAGATTTGGGCCGGGAATGCTATGCAGGTTGGCTACACACCGGTCCCATTGGTTGAGCTGAACTGTTTGCCCTCACCCGAACATGCGCTCCCGGAAGGGGAAAGAGGGTCAACATCTACACAGACTCACGATTCGCATTTTGGCGTTGCCCACGACTTTGGACAATTATGGACGAATCGCAGCTTCCTTACCTCCTCCGGTACAGAAATCTCCCATAAGCAATTAGTTATGAGTCTTCTGTATTCCCTGACTCTTCCCCAAAAATTGGCTATCATGAAATGTGTCGCCCATACCTTAGGTAACACACCAGTTGACATAGGTAACCGGGCAGCCGATCAGGCAGCCAAAATGGTAGCACAAGGACACGGGATGGTAGTGCCCCATATGATGAGGCAGACAAAAAGTTCTAACCAGAATGCGTTAAAAAGCAATGCCAACCATCTCAGATGTGATACGTTCCCAGGAGGACGCTCCTGTAACCATAATTGGGACATGAAAAGCCATGGGATGTATGTATTAAAGCAGATGGGTTAGCTCCATGGATGATAGAATGTGCCCATTTCCAGACTCATTGTGGCGCTACGTCCATTACCAATCTCCTTTTAGCTTCCTGGTGGCACCCCCACCTACGCACCTTGGCTGACACCATCAGCTCATGCTGCATCATCTGCCAGCAGCATAACTCAGGTAAGGGTGAGGTGTGTGAAAAAGGGATGACCCCATTACCAGAGGGGCCATTCCAAAAGCTTCAAATGGATTATATCGATTTTTAAAGTATTTTAAATTTTAAGTATGTGTTAATGATTATTGATGTGTTCTCCAGATGGACTGGGGCCTACCCCTCTATGGATAATCGCGCCCAGAACGTGGTCAAGGTCTTGATGCGTGAGATTGTCCTTCGCTACAGCTTACCTCTTTGCCTCAGCTCCGACAACGGTCCACACTTTATTACCTTGATTAACCAGGAATTCTGTTCCCAATTAGGAATTCGACAACAACTACACTGCCTACCGACCTCAGGCCGCTGGATTTGTCGAGAGGGTTAACCAGACACTGAAAATCAAGCTGGCTACATTATCGGTGGATACAGGTCTAATTTGGTTAAAACTGCTACCTATTGCTTTATTTCAGATCAGAACTACACCAGGTGGACAGGCTAAGCTTACCCCGGCCAAAATCATATACGGTGGACCCTTACACACACCACCTCTCTTCCCTGCCCCAGTCGAATTCCACCGTATGACTGAAGAAATGACTTTGTATGTCCTCGCACTAACCCGATCTTTGCACCTTATCCATTCCCAGGTTTGAGCAGTTCAACTGAACGATTCCAATCTTTCTCTCTCCTATGATCATATTTGTAATGGTCAAAAAATGGGTCAGAAAAGGCCTAGAACCCGAATGGGAAGGCACTTTTCAGATCCTCTTCACTACCTTCACAGCGGCTACAGTGGAGGGTAAAAGCTCCTGGATGCACTTACATCATTGCAAATCATTGACCTAAAATCTTCTCAATTCAATTAACCGAGGCTCTCCTACCACAGGTCACCACATCAGGAGGATGGACATTACCACTCTCCGTACCTTGATGTTGTTGCTATTTCTGGTGACTGGACAGGACTTGACAATCAAGATTCATACATGCCACCCCTCTGTGTCACGTTGGACTTATCATATCTGCCAAGGCGATATCCTACCATGCCTAGACACTCATGTGGGCTCCTTCGGGATCTGGAATGTTACTAAAAAGGACAATTGTGTTGGGCTGCTCCGACATCCCACACGAACATTACTACTGGGGGGAAACCAAGAGGGTGCCCTCCCATGTTATCTTCAGTCTTGTCTTAGGAATTTGAACGACTCAATAAGATTCGGGTATGCCCGTAAGTTATCATGGAGTGATAAAAGGGAGGATCGATGAGTTTGGTTTTTGTTGTGTAAGTTAGTGGAAAATGTTCAGCATTGAGTGGAAAAATGCAAGGTTCTGTTGTAGCTATGATGACAAAGTTAGTCACTCATTTTGAGGAACCTGATCATTGGTGATAATCTGCGAGTCAATTGTTTGAGTCATTTAACCTGATCATTGGTGACAATGAGAACATGTGCTTGCAATTTAATTGTCTTGAGGAACCTGACCTTTGGCTTTACACACATACCATGTCATGATATGATTGGAGGACCAAGAAAGTGCCCAAATTGCTTCTGCTTGCTGCTGCTTATATACTTGTACTATGCCTATTGTAAACCACGTACTCGAGGGAACACATGGAACTCCAAGAGAGTGACAGGTTGTGGACAAGAGTAAGTCCCCCGAGGTGACGAGTAAACTTGTTGTAGCATGAACGGTGTGTTGGTACAGTATATTTACTAAAGAAAGATTCAAGATTCAAGATTCAATGTAATTGTCATTTGGAGATCGAGGGGAAAAGAATGTCTAAATGTTTCTTAAACGTAGTGACACAATCTGCCTTAACTATCTCCTCTGGCAGCTTGATCTATACACCCACCATCCATTGTGTTAAAAAAGTTACCCCTCCGATTAAATATTTTCCCACTCATCTTAAATCTATGTGCTCTGATTCTCGATTCCCCTACTCTGGGCAAGAGACTGCGTTTACCCCATCTCTCCCCCTCATTATTTTGTACACCTCCAGAAGATCACCTCTCATCCTCCTGCATTCCTAGGAATAAAGTCCCAGCCTGCTCAACCTCTCCCTATAGCTCAGGCCTTTGAGTCCTGGCCACATCCTCGTAAATCTTCGCTGCACCCTTTCCAGCTTGAAAAGAACCTCAAAAGGGTGTGAATAATTCTGGGAACTGAGTTACTATTTCATCTTTAATCTCTTAATGTTCTGGACTGCAGTCCAGAAATGGTTACATTAAAAGCTATATACATACTAATATGAAGACAATTTATGTTGCAAATATAGATGTTTCATCCACATTTTACTGTTGAAGATGTGTAAGAATTTTTTCTCACACCAATATTAGCTTAACATGGAACAGAGCAACATTGCACATTCCCAGGGCTAAGCACCACGCAGAGTAGTTAATCACTGACTTTGACTAAAACCATAGTTCCAGTGTAAAACTGCATTTACTAACTCTATTTCCCAGACATTGTGCTAACAGAAGGACCAAGACTCGATTCTCCATTCTTTATTGCACCACTTGGCAGTCTCTCTGCACATCACCAGAACCTACTAAGCCTTCCAGGCACTAAAAATAGACTTCCAATATAGATCTGCCTTCACCTAACATCTCTCTTGCAAGATGACATCAGGCATGAGTGATAACTTGGACAACCAAAGAGCTTGCATGAGAAGATACATGGATGGTCCAAGACCTTTTCACCCAGAGAGTCTTTATTGTGAACGATGCTCATAGCTAGATGTCTCTGAAGAGCAATGTTGTTGCAATCTAAACTACACCAAGATAGTCTTCACTGAGATCGTGAACTTA
This sequence comes from Leucoraja erinaceus, assembly GCF_028641065.1. Taxonomy (NCBI): domain Eukaryota; kingdom Metazoa; phylum Chordata; class Chondrichthyes; order Rajiformes; family Rajidae; genus Leucoraja; species Leucoraja erinaceus. Next base: position 16,377,405 of record NC_073388.1, on the reverse strand, counting down.
AATATAGCTCACATACAACCTTCACTGTTTTGTCTGTAGAAATTGTGTTTACTTTCATCTTCCTGGTCCCGGGACCATTCCAGATTGCTGCAATTGATCACGAGCAGTTTGCCGCACTTTACTACATTAGAGAACTCATACAAAAAAAAACTTTTGTTACTTTCCCATTTGCTCAGCGAAGTAGGCAGAGCAGACAAGGGGATTTACAACAACAATGGGCCCTTTCCCCAAAGATGCACGGATTGCACCTTTGCAGTAGTACTTGTAAAGACGCTGACAATCTCCTGCCAGGAGCACCTGGCTGTGGCCCTAGATGGCACACTTGGCACCTATGACAAAGATTGTGCTTCCTGTGGGCACTGTCCAACACCAGGGACTAGGTTCTTCTGGTGCTGTTGGACCACCCTCCCTTGCGTCGTCTTTCCCGACATCATCTATTGTTAAATAAGTAACATTTTACAGTAACTGGAATAGTGCAGTTTACACTAACCTGCAAACAGCTGGCTGCCAAAGTGGTAGCTATGAGATTGGGTAATAGTAACTGCAAGATCTTTCAAATGATCAATAAAATGTCATGTGATGAAACTGGAACAGGACGGCAGGAAAAAGAACAGTAATGCTGTCCTTGGAGACCCATAATCAAAGATGGAACTTGCAAAAACAATGTTAGAATGACGTATATTGCTGTTTCAATACAATTAAAATATGCTAAAGTATTGTCATCTGTCCTTTTTTCTTCATTAATTCACGTGGTATGGGCAACCTAGATCAGGCACATCCCAAGTAGACTTCTAGTTATTTGTAAGCTGCTGCTTTGAATCAGAGTTGAAGAAGTCTGAAGAAGGGTTTTGGCCCGAAACGTTGCCTATTTCCTTTGCTCCATAGATGCTGTTGCACCCGCTGAGTTTTTCCAGCACTTTTGTCTGCCTTGAATCACTATATTCCATGTGGTTAATGTACATCTGGGGTGATGTTTTTTTAGTTCTAGAGTTTGATCCATGAGTGATAAGTGACAAAAAATGCTTTCTAGTTAGAATGGTGCAAGAATTGGAGGAAACACCAATGCCCATTCGTCTGCTTTCCTAGCTCTACTAAATGGTTGAGTTTGCAGATTTGTGAGCAGTTGCTGAAGAATCCTTGCTGAGTTACTGTACGCTTGCTGCAGGTGGTACACATGATACACAAGGTGGAGATGTGAAATAGTGATGGAGATAGTAGATCAGATGGGCTCATTAATCTGGGATGTACTCATCTAAGCAAACAGATCAACCTCTTGACTTGAGCCTTACACACGTTGGAAAGATTCTGAAGAATTAGTAGGTGAATCACTCCCTACAGAATACTCTGATTTTGACCTGCCTGTTCTTGTAGTGAAGATATTCCTCTCAGTATATTTTTAAGTTTCTACAGAACCCAACTCATAATTAAAATTTATTTTCTGCTAGTCTATAATTGTATTAGCTAATGTTCCCACCTGGTTAATCTGAGCTTGATTTCTACTTGGTCACAGGTTTATTTGTATTTCAGTTCACAACATTTAATTTATTCTGACAGAGAAGAAAGAAGTTACATTTAACTAATACTTACAGCAAATTATTACTTTACAAATGTTTACACTGAACCAGCAAATAGAGCAATTATTTTGTATACAGTATGACTACAGAACACGGACCAGCTAATCTGTTTAGTGTTGTTGAATATGGAATAAATTCTGAGTAAGATAATGGAAAGTAATGTCTTGGGATCCTTCAGGCATATATGATAAGGTTAAACATCTCAGGGTAGCACTTGTACAAATACACCACTGTAAAAGGTAAACACATTTTAGATTAGTTACAATTACAACCAGTTTGAAGCCAGTCCCATTCTCAAACTGACCATTCTCACAGATAGAAATAATGAAGATAATCAGTATTTGATGCCCTTCAATGTCCTTTCAAATTAGTGCATATTTTTAAAGCGCAAAGCTACTTTTAAAGAAATTATGTGCTTAAAAATTAATGCACGAATGTGAAAATAGCACCAGTTGAGCATAGTTTTTGACAAATAACTTCTTACAAGTGGAGAAATAGACACTCATGTAAAAAAAATCATTATTTTGCAATTTTCAATTCCATCAATAAAACTACAGTAAGATACACAAGCAAATCTATCAGTGAGGAATGTTTACTCTGAAGGAAAATATAAATAAGTAACAAATTTGTTCTGTCACAAATCCTCGTTGCATTAGCTCCAGTAGAAAAAATCTTCTTCATCTCCTTCCTAAATTGATGCCCCCTTATTCTGAGACCATGAACGTGGCATCTGATTCAGTACACTTCCACGAGATTAAATATCTTCTCAGATTTTGTCATATTTATCTGCCATCAGCCATGATCAGCCATCAGCCATGATCACATTGAATGGCGGTGCTGGCTGGAGGGGCTGAATGGTGTACTCCTGCACCTATTGTCTATTGTCTAAAAATAACCCCTCTCAATCTTTTAAATGAGTGGAGTCCCAATTTATGTAACCTTTTCTCCAAGCCCACCACATTCCTTATGGTGAAAGCACTGTTGAATGCACTAGTCATATTGTTTGGCCTATGAATGATGAACTCTCTTTACTCAGAGAGTGGTAGCGGTGTGGAATGAGCTTCCAGTGGAAGTGGTGGAGGCAGGTTTATTGGTATCATTTAAAAATAAATTGGATAGGCATATGGATGAGAAGGGAATGGAGGGTTATGGTATGAGTGCAGGCAGGTGGGACTAAGGGGAAAAAACATTTGTTCGGCACGGACTTGTAGGGCCGAGATGGCCTGTTTCCGTGCTGTAATTGTTATATGGTTATAAGAATTGACAATATGTTTCCTGGTTAGGAGGGTGCATGAATTGGAGGAATCTGCAGTTCCCATACATCTGCTTTCCTCACCCTTCTAAATGATTGAGTTTGCAGGTTTGGGAGCAGTTGTTGAAGAAGCCTTGCTGAGTTACTACAACACTTGCTGAAGGTGGTACACATTATGCACAAGGTGGAGATGTGAAAAAGTGGTGAAAATAGTGGACCAGTTGCTAATCAGATGGGTTTGTTAGACTGGGATGTACACATCTAAGCTCATTTCAAAAACATAATCAAAGACTTGCCCCAGCCCAATCATTCCCCTTTCTCCTTGCTCATGTTGCGCATACAGAAGCTTGAAAGCGCATACAATCAGACTCAAGAATGATTTATTTCCCTCTATTATCAGACCTCTGTGTAACTACTATTGCATAATTGAATTGACAATAAAGTTTACTTTGACTTTGACTTTGACCTCTGAACAGTACAACGACAAGCAAGGGAACTGTCGGATTCACTTCCAGCCCATTACAGATATTGGACTTTGTCTATGGAACGGGTGTGCTACAATGCTGACAACTATATTCTTCACTATATCTTATCCTTTGCTCTATTTCTTGTACTTGAATTTGACTCGATTGTATTTATTTATACCATTGTCTGATCTGATTGGGTAGCAGGCAAAAACAAAACTTTTCACTGTACCTCGGTAGATGTGACAATAATAAATCTAAACCTAAACCCAGCTAATGGTCAATCTCTTGTTCTTCTTTCTCAATGATCAACTTCATATGGTTGCCCATTATACCCCCTTGCCAAATTTTTGCCAAATTACCTAACCTTTCAATATTTTGCTGTGCAGTGTCTGAATTCTCTTTACAGTTCTCCTATGTATTTTTTTGCATTCACAAATCAGGCTCCTATAACTTCACTTCATTCCTCCAAGTCATTAATAAATGATGTAAAATTTGCAGTCCCAGCACTGGTTCTAGTGACACCACACTCGTCACAGGTTGCCAACTTGAATAATGAATTATTTATTCCTACTCACTGCATCCTGCCTGTTGGCCAATCTTCTATTTATGTCAGCATGTTATCTCCAACACAATGACTCTCATCTTGTAACTTAACCTTTCATGATGCACATAGCTACACACCTTCTGGAAGTCCAAATTGATGGATGATTGATTGAAAGATACAGCATGGATACAGGCTCTTTGGCCCACCGTGTCTAAGCTGAACATCAATCACCCGTACACACCAGTTCCGTGTCCCACTTTCTCATCCACTTCCTATACTCTAGGGGTAATTTACAGAGAAACTCATATGGTCACAGGGAGAATGTGGAAGCTCCACACAGCACCTAAGGTCTGGATCAAACCCAGATCTGTAGCACTATGAGGTAGCACATCTACCACCTGAGCCGTAGTGCCACACTGCGAGGTTCCCTTCTTTTTTTTAAATAACTTTTTATTAGAGGCATCTGCATATCAAAATCCAAACCAGTACAGACTTTGTTTAACGGTTACATATTAAGTATCCAGGTTTACAGGGACCCAGTTACCAAAGTAGCTGGGATGTGCGGTTCCCTTCTGCCGTCGCGGGTTGAGCCTTCCACAAAAGACTACTTAATTTTTGAAATACAAATTTCGCCTTCATGAAGTTTGATTACATTGTAATTTTCCAACAACTTTTAACATTTTCCAGTAAACCATGTCAGGCTATTCAGCCACTTTTACCCTGCCTCCCACCTTTTTTGTATAAGATGAAGAATGCAAAATCAGGATACCTTGAAAAGAATAAAATTGAATCAGCATGTGTTCACAAATTTAACCTCTACTGCGGTTCTTTGATTGTGTGGCTCGAGGGGGACTAAGGATGTTGTACATTTGGATTGTTAGCAGGGGTTTGATACGATCCACACAAGAGTTGATCAGCAAGGCTAGAGCATATGGAATTTGGGGTAATATACTGATAAGAATTAAAAATAAGATGAAAGCAAAGAATAGGAATACACAGATCTTGCTCTGTTTGGTAGCATGTAACTGGCAGGGTCGCATGGGGATTGATGCATTAGTTCCGATATCCACAAGCTACATCAGCAGTTTGGAGAGGGGAGCACATGTCATATTTCCAAACTTGTTGATGATACAGAATTAGATGGAATTGTGAATACAGAACAGAATGCCAAAAGGCTTCAAGGGCAAATACTGTGATTAGAACAGGGGGTGAACCACTGAATCAACTACAATCCCTGGACAACTGTATCTTCGCTTGGAATGGGTAACATTGTCTGGAAACTTTGGAGACTCTAAGGGGCTGCTAGCACTTGGCAATAGCAGCTGAGATAGTGGACAACATGCAATGTAATTTGAAAAGATGTCCACTTATATGAGGCAAATTTGTCTTCATACTTGCCATACTATTTGCCATAATGAAGCACACGTTGTCCAGTGTACCTTGAACATCACTACTATCCAGTCTCTCACCATTTTAAATATTTTCAGGTTAGGTGCACAAAGCAGAAAAGAAAATATTTTAAATGGTGAGAGATTAGATAGTAGTAATGTTCAAGGTATATTGAAAATGTATGCTTTATAATGACAAATTGTGTGGCAAATTTGAATCATGTTCTTCCTTATATTTTCTCAATGAACAAGCACTTGGTTGGACAACAATGAAAAATAGGCAACTAACATTATTAGTTTCTACTTAAATAGGACAGTTGCTGAACGAACAATAGAAGTTTGGGGTTTGCATGGAGTTAAATGGCCATGCCAATAGCCTTTGAGTTCAGAAACAACTGATCATAGCATCTAATGCTAAGGTATTCTGGAGGAAACCTGCTGAAATAGAACTGGCCATGAAAAATACGAGGTATTAGCCCACCTGAAGAGAATCACTGAAGTATGAACCTGAAATCACAAAGAAAGTGCAGACCATGTCATATAAAAACTAGCAATTCTGCAACTTGGCACGACATTTATGCGGACTGACAGATTTTACTTAAATGGAAAATAGGAAATGTTTTTATAGACTTTGGATAACCATTCAGCCAATCAAGCAGTCACCTGAAGAGAATAAGTGAGGTGGTAGTTAATTTTGTATTTAAATCTGTATTTTGTTGAATAAATGAATAATTTTTGAGTTGATAACTAATATCAAACCTCAAACTTGTGGCATCACATTAAAGGTGCCCTTCTGGGCCTGCACTGCTCGAGAATCCTGAATGCATAGTACAATTCAACATAAATGATATCAAAATGGGCATTGCGCACCATTGGACATCATTGCATGTGCATTTTCTCCAGAGTTGGTGAATGTGCAGTTAAAAGACAAATGGAGATGGGCAATAAATGTCTGCGATGCACACATCGCAGAAACAAAATAAATATGGAAATGCAGTACCCGGTGCACCCGTCTGTTAAATTTTAAAGAAATTCTCTTGCACACCACACGAGAATAGAGTAATAAATTATTACTCTGCACAGAGTAATAAAATATCTAGACCCTTGTCTTTCTATTAAAGGAAATTCAGCTCTGTGGATCACCAACATCCATCACATGAGGTGAATGGAGGTAAACTAAAGAGCTGCAGTGAGAACATTGAGCAGACCTGCATAGCAACCAGTCATCACATTATGTATCTAATCATTGCTTCTTATTAATTGCTAGTTTCTAAGATAATTGCAGTGTTGGAATCTAATTATCATGAATTAAAACTGATCACTGGAATATTTGTTGTTACATATCTATTCAATGAAAATAATGTTTCATAAATCACACTGAGAATATCCAGATCAATTCACTTTGTAGATTATTTCACTTTAATGGTTTGTGTAGTAGTAGGGATAGAAAATATGTTTTAAAAACATTTCACTCTTGTACTGCAGCACCTTGCGTCCAGTTCTATTTCATGTCAATTGTTAGATCACCCTGGTGAGGGTTACAGCCATAAGTGGGTGATAGTCATCAAAATGTTAGATCAATAATTGATTACCCATATATTGTCATAAGCTGTCAAAAAAAAATCAGATGTCTTTAGTTGACACTTCATTACTGACTTCTACTGATTGCCTTTTTAAGTTAACTGGTACAATGCAGCCCTGGCTTATTGATAGCACTTAGGTTTGTCGACTGACATCTATTATAAACCTACTGACTCCCATAGCTATCTAGACTACACTTCTTCCCACCCCGCTTCCTGCAAAGACTCCATCCCCGACTCCCAATTCCTCCGTCTACGCCGCATCTGCGCCCAAGATGAGGTGTTCCATACCAGGACATCTGAGATTTCCTCATTCTTTAGGGAACGGCGGTTCAGAAGGGCCTCCTCGATATCCCGCAGCTCCGCTCTTGCTCCTCCTAGTCCTCACCTTTCACCTCATCAGCCATCGCATACAACACATAATCCTCTGACATTTTGGCCACCTCCAACGGGATCCCACCGCTAACCACATCTTCCCATTTCCACCCCTTTCCGCTTTCCACAGACACTGTTCCCTCCACAACCTCCTGGTTAACTCGTCCCTTCTCACCTAAACCACCCCCTCCCCAGGTACTTTCCCCAGCAAGTGCTGGAAATGCAACACCTGTCCCTGTATCTCCTCCCTCGACTCCGTCCCAGGACCCTGACAGTCTTTTCAGGCGAGGCAGAGGTTCACTAGCATCTCCTCCGACCTCATCCACTGTATCCGCTATTTTAGGTGTAGACTCCTATATATCGGTGAGACCAAGCGCAGGCTCGACGATCATTTTGCTGAACACCACTGCTCAGTTTGCCTAAACCTACCTGATCTCCCAGTTGCTGAACACTTTAACTCCCCCTCCCATTCCCACACTGACATTTTTGTCCAGGGCCTCCTCCATTGTCAGAGTGAGGCCCAGTGTAAATTGGAGGAACAGCACCTCATATTTTGCTTGGGCAGTGGTATGAATATCGACTTCTCTAACTTCAAATAACTCTTGCTTTCCCTCTCTCTCCATCCCTCCCCCTTCCCGGTTCTCCAACCAGTCTGACCAAATATCCTATAGCGAAGCAAGATAGGCCACTCCTTCTAAATGCAATGGGCTGACGTGTAGTACACAATGGAGCGGAACGTGGGCCTTTTTTTCATCCATTTCAGTAACCCGACCCGACCCGACCCGACTCGCAGTGTAATTAACGTTGCGGGGGAACAGTTTGTGTTAATAAATTATAATTCTGCGAATGAGAAGATTTTTACCAAATAACTTTTATTTGTACAAGGATGTTTCCGTAACCGGCTTCCGTCTCCGCACTAGTATCTTTGATCCGCCATGGAATCTTTGGTGTAGAGACGGAAGCTGGTTACAGAAATGGGGCCAAAAATTACCCATGAATCTGCCCATGACCGTACTACATCTTTTTCGTCGAGTGATCTACTTTGCTTGCTATAGGATCTTTGAGTCTGACTGTCCCTCTGATTCCATTGTATCTCTGTCTGCTTTGTCATCACCTTTTCCTAGTTAACAATGGTCTATTCCAGTGCTTCTTAAACTATTTCAGTGACATTCACCCTTGTCTATAATCACAAGATTTCATTCGCCCTCGGCTAAACTTTCTTATGTTTTTTTTGTAATTTTCATCTTATTCTTTCTTGTGTATAATTTTATATATAATTTTGTCACATGAGCAAAAAACATACATGAACTCATCTCTTGTGTTTATTTTATTCAACTCTTTGAACATCATAATAATATGCAAAGAAAATTAGCAGTGAAAAAAAGTGTAATTACCACTGGAGTTAGAAAACCATTCCAACGTCTAAACACTGGGCTTCAGCCCCATCCCTACCCTTTTGGGCTTTAATTACTGCAGTTTCTTTCTTGGTAAGCTAGCTCAAAAAACCATGGAGTATGTAAATTGGCAATACAAAGTAAAGTTATAGTTCAACAGTTGCCTACGGCGATCCTCCAGTGTTGCCATTTATACATTTTTCATCCCACTAGCTCGTCTGGTCTTTCCTAAAAGGTTATTTTACAATAAATTTGGGAAATATCCCGCCACTTTGAAATTAGAAAACCATAGGGAGAGAGAAAAAATCATATCAAATTTACAGCTCCACTGCCATTAAAAAATAAGAGCTTACTAACTACTAAAATGGCAATGCTTATTTTAAGTATAGAAATATATATATAACTGAATAAATTAAGCCATTCACCCTTCATTCACCCTCTAGTTTAATTCACCCCAAAATTATTTCATTCGCCCTTGGGTGGACCATTCAGAAGCACTGGTCTATTCTACATTTCCTTGATCTGCATCTCTTTTTATCTTTCACACTTCCTTATCTCTGTACCTCCCTCTCCCCTGACGCTCATTGTGAAGGAGGGTCTCGACACAAAACATCACCCATTCTTTCTCCCCAAATATGCTGCCTGTCCCGCTGAGTTACTCCAGCATTTTGTGTCTATCTTCGGTGTAAATCAGCACTTTGGTTGAATCAGGTAAATCTCACACTTGAGAACAACATGTACTGAAGTTAAACCGCTGATAAGGTTTGCAGCAAAGGTCCAACAAAGTTTGCAGCAAAGAATCCAACAAAGGTCTTGCATCCTGTGGGTGCAAGAGAGCCCAAGGTACTATTTGAAGGGTAACAAGGGATTGCTGCTGTCTCGCCCAATGTTATCTCTCAATCAAAATCACTCAAATAGATCATTTGCTGATTTACCTAATTGCTGCTTGCAACACATTTTCCGTGGATTGTGTTTCACAATATTCCTATGAAGGTATTGGCAGTAGTGTTTAGAGATTTCAAATATGAAACCTGTCAGACATGTAGGATTTGTATAATCTTCAACATTCCCTGAACTTTCAACATTGCCCCCAGTGTTCCTTATTATGCAGAGGTTTCCTGGTTTCTCTAGTTTAGTTTAGTTTAGTTTAGTTTAGAGATACAGCACGGAAACAGGCCCTTCGGCCCACCGAGTCCCCTTCGGCCCAACGGGGACCAGCAATCGCCGCACATTAACACTATCCTACACACACTAGGAACAATTTACATAAAAACCAAGCCAATTAATCTACATATCTGTACGTCTTTGGAGTGTGGGAGGAAACCAAAGGTCTCAGAGAAAACCCACACGGTCACGGGGAGAACGTACAGACTCCGTACAGACAGCCCCCATAGATGGGATCAAACCTGGGTCTCTGGCGCTGCAAGCGCTGTAAGGCAGCAACTCTACCGCTGCGCCATCGTGACCGCCCTGATGGGATAGTTCACACTCTGCTTATCGTAATATGATTTTCTACAGTCTGAGCTTAATTGCCATGACTGAGCGGAGAGAGGTTTGCAGCACTGCAAATAGCATGATGCTAGACTGACTGTTCTCACACCTGTTGCACCTCAGCTTCTCTTGAGATGTTTTGCCCAGCTGGCTTTTTGGCACAATGGATGGGATCACTGGATTGTGTACGGTTAAAAAGACATATTGTCATCTTCAGAAAGAGCAACTTCTGCCACTTTATTGCATCACTATCTCTCCCAGGTTTTTCAATCCCAATGATCTGGCAGAGAGTATCTTGTGTGAGAAGCGAGACTAAAACTTGGATTAAATGCATAAATCAGAGCTTCAATCAAAACTGGATCCAGCATAAAATGGCACAAGTGTTCTTCCCCATATTCCTGGTACAGGAACTGCTATGCTGACTTCAGTTTCTCAAATATTTACCACCGGTACAATGTTTTCTTCTGATTTTTGGACATAATATAGGAGGTCTCTTCTCCAACTTTCCCATATGGTGACCCATAGCTTAGATTGTCCTTTCCACTGTTTTTCCTCCTTCTCATTTGCGATCTATGACACACATTCAGCCACATCGAATCTTCCATCTACTGTATCCAGGGAATGATATCTGTGCTGGCCTTTGGAAGAACAGAGCTACCAGGACAATGAATGATACAAGTTGCAAACAGACCATTCGCCCCACCGAGTCCACCCCGGCCATCGATCACTCATTCACACTAGCTCTATTTAATCCTACATTCACATTCACTTCCTATACACTGGGAACAATTTACATAGGCTAATTAACCTGCAAACCTGCATAGCTTTTGTGATTTGTGGAAGTAAACCGGAGCATCCGGAAGAAGCCGACGTGGTCACAGGGTGAACGTGCATACTCCACGCGGACAGTACACAAGGTCAGGATTGAACTGGTTCTGGCTCTGTGATGCAGCAGCTCCACCAGATGTGTCTTCAGGTCACAAATTCTAGATCTAGCCTCGAAAATGATCTAGCCTCGAAAACTATCAAATCAGAACTACAGTGTCAACATCATTTGTTTGAAGAGAGAGGTGTAAGGCAGCATCATAGCTTGTGGATGCTAAGACAAAGAATCGGTTGTTAGTCAGATGTAAAATTGATTTTATCTTTAAAAAAATTGCTCCACCATAAACAGTTGAAGCAGATACCAGATGAAAGCAAAATTATGTTGATGTCCTTAATGGGAGCAGTTACATGTAAGTGATTAGAATCAGGAAATAAATGTATCCTTGTGAAATTGGATTAAAAAGAAGTGGAATGCAGGGAAGGAGTTTTTAGATATTGGGGTTGTAAGGAGTGTTGGTGGAGGTGCCAAAATCAGAAGAAATATAGGGAAGTTAAGAGTTCAATCTCACTACCACTTTCTGCATCAGTTCTTCTGGTAATGAACCTCTCTGTGCTCTCGTATTGATATTTATCGACCATGCATTGATGTTTGCAGCTGCCTTCTTCCAGATGAGTTGTTGGGACTGACACAGAGGTCAAGGAGACCTGTATATATCTCTCACCTATTCAACATGCACGTCCATAACTGATTCACTATGTTAATAGCTAAATGCTGTGGCTTAAATCAACCAACTTAATTTTCAGTGAATAAAAAGGCATATCACATTTGGAAAAGCAAACACATTTTTTTGACGAGTGTTTAGTTGCTGAAAATACATGCCTCCTCACCCTTAAATGCACTAGCAACCTGGTACAATTAAAAATGTGTGACCTAGTCATTGATGAAAACTGACAATCAAATGCTTTTTAGCTCTGACTGATGACATTCTGCAGCTGGTCTGATGATCAATCCACTGCCTATCTGCTAAAACTGGGCAGAATATAAATTGACCTTCCAATGTCTTATGCTGTTCAAAATGCAATGTTTCATGTTGTTGCTCTCTTTCTGATTCTGTGCAACTTGACGAATGATGAAATTTCAGTAGTGCATTAGAAGAATGCACAACTGCCTTCGACTGCATGTACTTAAATGAAACTTAAAATCAGAGGAGATGTACAATGGACAGATGCCAATTTTACACTTTTACTTAAAGATTAGAATATCCCATTTCAAGTTGATTTATTCACTCAAATAGTGATGGATAGAAAAGTTATGCCGAGGCAATGTATTATCATGTGATAAGCTGGATAATTGCTTACAAATTTCTCTTTAGTAACTACTAAGGGCGAAGAAAGTTGTGAATTTATTAACAAGTAAGAGTGAAGAATGTTGCAAATTTATTAGTGCCTGCCTTCTGATACGCTGCCCAACTGATTCACAGCAGTCTCAATTTTAGAATCCAAAAATAAAAAAGAGATTATTACTTTCAAGATCAAATTCATGGCTGATTAGTTATTTTGCATTAAGAATAATGGTTGATCAGAACTTAACAAAGCTCCTTAAATGTATTTTTCTCCCCATCACATTGTACAACATCACAAAATATTTCACAGCACAAATTTTGTTTTTTAGCCATGCAATTGTAACAAGGAGTTAGCTAGACAATTAATCTTAATTCTTGAGGTGGAAGTAAAGTAAATAATGGTTCACATCTCAAAAAAACTAGATCAGGTTACATTAGATAGACACAAAGTGCTGGAGTCACTCAACCGGTAAAGCAGCATCTTTGGAGAAATAGGTGACATTTCGAAACATCACCCATCCTTTTTCTCCGGAGATGCTACTTGAATCGCTGAGTAACCCCAGTACTTTGTGTCATTTTGCCAGGCTATGTTACTTTTGTCTGGCTAGTTGGCACAGGGTTTGTCACCTGAAACATTCTTTTAGGCTGTTGATAAAGATTTATGGTTGCAGTTGGTTCTGTAGTTCTGTTTTTTTTTCACAATACGTAATAGCACATCAATTCCTACCAATGCCTAATTTCATTGTAAGTTTTTAAATCAGCAGTGCTCCATGTATTGCATCCAGGGGGGGGGGGGGGGGGGGGGGGGGAGCATTATGTATAATATGGTAGACCAATATCACATGACAAATACTTTATTGTATTGAAGGAACTGAACATACAATGGCCTGTGGCCTGTCAAATTCAAAACTCTGATCCGAAAGGGTTCTTGGTGAACTATGAATCTAAGTGTGGTGAAGTTCAGCAATCAAATTTGTGATTCTTAGGGATAATGAGCTAAGTGTGCATGGTGTAGCCTTCTACCCCAGGCAACTGATACACAGTGACAGGTACGTTGAATGGATGATAAGATAAATTTAAAAAAATATCCTTGGAGCTGCCAGAAAGGCAAGCACAGATCTTCATATTGCATTGTTAGTTATTAAATACCGTGTACATATTAATAAAGTGAAACCTCATTAAAAAATGCCTGCAAGGTGATACAGGTGCAGCCAACATGGTCCTGAGTTTGGGAGAAGGTTAAAAACGATGCAAATCTTAAGATCTTACCCTGAAGCACCCGGTTGTCTAGCAAAGCAAGAGCTGAAAGTAATTTAAATTTGCCGATTCGTTTTTTTTTTAATTGCACGGCAATTTGGTTGGAACCTATGGAAATTAAATCCAAGGTTGTAGTGATAACAGTTTCATCAGCTGGTGTGGTCAGCAATTGAGGTTACATGCTACAAATCTTTTTGCCACAAGTGGAATAATTATTTCTGACAGTCTGTCCAGATGGGCACAGCCTCCTAATCGCTCCTCTGAGAAATGCAGGTATTTTATGAAGAAAAAATACCAGAGGTCATAATTCCTCCAATGCCAGGTCCATGTGCTTCTCCCCTTCTATCTATATTGGACATTTTCTTTCTTTAATTTAGATATACGGCCTGGAAACAGGCCCTTCGGCCCATCGAGTGCACACAGATCAGTGATCACCCATACTTTAGATCTATCCTACACACTGGAGACAATTTACAGAAGCTAATTAGCCTACAAACCTGCACGTCTTTGTAATGTGGTAGGAAACCGGAGCACTCAGGAAAAAATCCTTGTGTCACAGGGAGAACGGACAAACTCCGCACAGAGAGCACCAGCAGTCAGGATCGAACCCGGGTCTCTGGCGCTGTAAGGCAGCAACTCCACCACTGAGTCGCCATGCTGCCTTCAAATGCCTAGGAGTTTGGGTGTTTTTTTTGAGAATTCTTCGTTGTCTGTGGATTTGAGATGATTTTACAGCCATGACAACCATTTTCTAATTGAGTAACTTGTTTGAGGCTACAATAAAGTACAGTACCGTAAAATTGTCTCAAACGACAACAGATCTACATACATTTAAATATTGCTGCACATGGTTACCTCCCCACCCTTCAGGCCTACATTTATGGGCAAGTTGAGGAAAAAGCAGCTTCTGCATTAACTGACATGAAAAACATACCAGTAGATAATCTAATCATCAGACCACAATTGCAATATCTTAGTGAGGAATTTGTATGTTTCTGGCAGATTAGAGACCACCTGAAAATGTGAATGGATGGGAGTAGTGCTGAATCACTCTATTCCCCTTTTCAACAATTGTCCTGGTAACATTTCATTTACAGGGATAAAAAGGAAAGCAACAGGAAGAAAATTGGCTTTCTAGTCAATTACTACAAAGCTTCAAAGATGTCAACTCTCTTTTTCAAAACAGTTATTCAACTAACATAATGGAAAAGCCAATAAGCCAATTGTGTAAATATTAACAATGTTTCAGCTGTGATTTGACAGAGCCAGGTTCATTGATATGGATATAAATTGTCAGTTGGATGCTAAACTGCACCTAAAAGATACGTTTTTGGAACCACTGGAGTAACTGCCTGAACCCTATGGATCAGTAAGATGCCACAGGCAAAGTAAGAATGTGCAGAAAAAAGGGAAATGCAGCTTAATAAAGATCTGAGAGAACATATAACATGGTTTTGAGGAAAAAAAACAAGCTAACTCAGCAAAACAGCAGTCCAAAGTAGTCAAATAATTGAGGATTAGCTGTGAAAGGGTTGCCGACAAGCTGAGTGTAAATTAGACAAGATTTATTTGCAAACGTTAGTAGAAAACAACCATTAGAATTAATAATAATAATTTTTCACAAGGTTCCGATGAAGGCCATTTCAAACATTTTAGCACATAAGTGGTGGCACAGTGGCTTTGCGATAGAGTTGCTGCCTTAGAGTGCCAGAGACCCAGGTGGGTGCTGTCTGTACAGAGTTTGTACATTCTCCCTGTGACCGCGTGGGTTATCTCTGTGTGTGCTCGGTTTCCTCCCACACTCCAAAGATGTACAGGTTTGTAGATTAACTGGCTTCAGTAAAATTGTAAATTGTCCCTAGTGTGTAGGATAGTGTTAGTGTAAGCAGTGATGGCTTGTCGGCATGGACTTGGTGGGCTGAAAGGCCTGTTTTTGCTCTGTATCTCTAAAGTCCAAAGTAAAGTCTAAAGTCATTCTGCAAGACAAGCATCCTTTAATGGTGTGTGATTCAGTGGCTATGTACTGATTGGGTCAAGGGCCTGATACTCCAACCAAGTTTGAACATGAGATGCTTTGCAGGCTATTGTTGCAGACTTTCCTTTCAGTGCTGCATAACTTGCAAAGAAAGCGATGGTACCTGGAACTGGGGTTATTTCCAGGCAGGTAAGAGACAAGATAATGTCAGTGGATGAGGGTTCAATCCGGTCTGTTGTTGGGTAGGTAAATGTTGTGGCGGTGGCAGTGGCTGGCCAAGCATTGGTTGCTCACTCATGGTATGGTTGAGGGGTTGGGGGCTTGTGAGGAAGGAGGGAGGCGGTGGGGGGGAGGGGGGAGGGGGTGAGGGGAGACCTTAAGAAATGCTGTTGCCATCGGGATTATTAGGGAGTCAGGATAAATGGAATCCAGATCTGAGCTGTTTACAATTTATGGTTGATATTAGTAGGTGACAAATGTCTGATATTAATTGCACTTATCTGACAGGGGTCCCTGGATGGAGTATCACTATTAAACTGGACTGGGAATGTTCAACTATAGAATTATATAATTACATATTTAGAATAATATCATTACACATTCTGGTCAATTCTCCGAAAGGAATCTTGCACAAGGAACAATATTGTTTGGTGCACAACTGAAACGAGGCCGATGTGACTAAAAGTGACGAGTCGAATATAAAGAATACAGGGATTTGATGCAACAATGATTCCAATTGTGTTGTGGTCCACAAAAATAAATCAAATTTTAGATGTACAGCACCAATGAACTCTGCTATTCTTTGACATTTCTATGCTATTGTGTTTGTCCCACTTCAGCATCCTATCCAATTACTTTTTACGTTATTCAGAGCGGCACAGAGACTCAGCGGTAGAATGGCTGCCTTACAGTGCCAGACGCCCGGGTTTGATCCTGACTACGGGTGCTGTCTGCATGGAGTTTGTATGTTCTCCCCACGACCACGTGGGTTCTCTCCAGGTGCTCCGGCTTCCTCCCACATTCCAAAGACATACAGATTTGTACATGAATTGCCTTTGGTAAAAACAAATTGTAATTTGGCTCTAGTGTGCAGGGATTGCTGGCCGGCGCAGACTAGGTGGGCCAAAGGGCCTGATTCCACGCTGTATCTCTAATCTAAATGACAAGGATTTTGATTCCATAGGCTTATATGGTCATCGATTTCATGCATTCATTTTTTGTGTGAAGTACCTGTACTTTGGAATTTACCTTTTACTAGTTCTCCTCTTGATGTTGCTTTATTATGTGCTCTCAATTCCCAATGGTATTTTCAGATGCTTTACTTTGTAGAAAGTGCTTAATTCTATTGATTGGCAGAGACCAAGCAAGTGAATATTGATTTTTAAAGATAAATTAAGTTCTCTGTCTGCTTTATTGTTGAGGAGGAACCCAGCATATCCGCTGAAAGGAAAGAAAGTCACTTCTCTGACATGCAACACTCTCATTAAGCAGCACCCTAAAATACTGAAATGGCCATTCAAATGGGGAAACACATGGGACCAATGATCATTTTCTGAAATTGAGTTGGCAATGACAGAGAGTGTGAAAGCATTTACTTCATTATTTGTCCAGTAATAAAGATGTGAGTACATCAGTTTTTAAATCAAAGCATATTATAATAGGCAGTCATGAGTGAGAGTTAGTGGTGTCATGCATTGCGTTGGAGCAGGTCCAAAAGCACAATAACCGTTGCTATCTCGCAATAGTTGTGTGCATTAGCATTGCCCGAATGACCTTTATTATCCCTAATGATAGTTTCAGTTTGGCAACCCAGAGCTTGCAGCATCTCTCAGGAATATTTCCACTGGGAGTATGAAAGGGAATTATGGCCAGCTTGTTTTGCATAAATATGGTAAAATAACTGGTGGTGAATATTGGGGGAAAGAAATTGATATGTTCAACTTTTTCTACTTTTAAAGATCAGAGTATATTTTGTACAGATTGTTGAAATGTCACTCAAATGTCCCACAAATCACACTGGTGCACGTGGTATTCAACAATGCCCCAGAAAGCAGGATTCAGAATTACTATAACAACAACACCCACAGGTGCACATCTGTCGGATTAGTCACCAAAAATCAACAAGCCCGGATTAGATTTAAATGTTCTTTATACTGTCGTAGATGAGATGAGATGAGTAATTAACACTGAAATAGAAAACTGTAGATGCTAGAAATCTGAAACCAAAACAGAGAATGCTGTAGGAAGGAAATGCAGATGTTGGTTTACACTGAAGATTGCCACAACATGCTGGAGTAACTCAATGGGTCAGGCAGCACCTCTGGAGAATAGGAATAGGCAGTGTTTTGGGTCAAGACCCTTCTTCAGACTGAGAATCAGGGGAGCAGGAAACTGGAGGTATGAGGAGGTACAAAGAACAAAAGAATGAAAGGTATGAAAAGAACAAATCAAGGCCAGCAAGGATACAGAAAATGCTGTATACACTCAGTAGGTCAAGCAGTGTCAGTGGAAAGAGAAATAGAGTCAATGTTTCCAGCCAATGGTCCTACATCAGAACTGGAAAAGTCATGAAGCAAGTGTGTTTAATTTGTTGAAAACATAGAAGTGCAAAGAACAGAGGAATTGGCTGTGATAAAATAAATCATAGGCAGACTGAGTGATTATTTTGCAGAACATCTTTCTTTATGCAAGAATGACCACGATCTTCCAATTTTAAATCTTCATCTCTCTCCTATTCTTCTTTCCCAGTCTTTGGCCTCCTACACTGGGCCTTGGGACCCATTACTGAGTTCAATAATTTCAGTTAGCCAAGACTTTTTGTTTGTTTTAGAACAGTGCAGATGCAAGATCAACCAATTATAATATTTTCTTCTGCAATGGCTGAACAGGACAGATCTTCAAAGATATGCACGACCAAGAATTTGAAGCTTTTGACTCTCCCCACCACTGTCCCATCGATGAAGGACAGGTCTGTGGATCCTCGTCCTTCCTCTTCCAAAGTCCATAATTAGTTCCTTGGTCTTACTGACATTGAGAGCAAGGTTGTTGTTCAGGCACCATTTGATCAGTCGATCGATCTCCCTCCAATTCTCATTGGAGAATGAGGGGAGACTTGATGCAAAGATATAAAATTATGTGAGTCATAGAGAAGGTAGACAGTCAGAATCATTCCCCCCCCAGGGTAGAAATAACCAACACTGGAGGCCATAGCAATGAGGTGAGAGGGGGAGTATTTAATCAAGATGTGTGGGGCAAGTTTTTTTTTTCATACAGAGTAGTGGGGCTGGAATACATTGACAGGAGTGGTGTTGGAGGCAGATATGAGAGTGGCATTTAAGAGGTATTAGATAGGCACATAGAAGTGCAGAGAATGGAGGGATATGAAACATGTACAGGCAGATGAGATCAGTTTAACTTACCATCACGTTTGGCATGTACATTGTGTTCCTGTGCTGTACTGCTCTATGTTCTATGTTCTCTGTTCTAAATCAGTAACTCTCAGTACAAGATACAAGATACATTTAATTGTCATTTGGACCCCTTGAGGTCCAAACAAAATGCCGTTTCTGCAGCCATACATTACAAACAAATAGACCCAAGACACAACATAATTTACATAAACATCCATCACATCGCTGTGATGGAAGGCCAAATAAACTTATCTCTCCACTGCACTCTCCCCCCCCCCCCCCCCGATGTCAGAGTCAAAGTCAAAGCCCCCGGCTGGCGATGGCAATTGTCCCGCGGCCATTAAAGCCACGCCGGGTGGTGCGAGGTCGCACACCGGGTCTTGGTGTTAGAGCCCCCGGCGTGCGCTCGCAGAGTCCCGCGGCCATTCCAAGCCGCGCGGGGCGGTGATGTTAGGCCCCGCTCCAGGAGCTCTTCGACCCCGCAACTCGGGCGGGAGAAGTCGCCGTTGCGAGAGCCCTGAAAAGCGGTCTCCCTCCAGGGACCCGCGGGCTCCCGGTGCCGCCGTCCGCAGACCTGCAGTTGAAGCCTCCGACTCTCCGGTCGGGCCGCAGCAGCAGCAGCAGCAGCAGCACTCCTCCACCGCTCCACCCGCTCCGGACTCGGCCAGCTCCGTGACGGTGAGGTGAGTCGTCGGCACCAGAGTCCCCGGTCTCTTCCTGTTGGAGGCCGCTCCTCATTGCAGCCCCAACGATAACGTAGACCCGACGAGAAAAGGTTGGGTCTCCCGTGCAGGGAGAGATTTAAAAGTTTCCCCCCTCTCTCCCACCCCCCCCCCACCCCCCCACACACACCCCAACAAAAATAACAAAAACTACATAAAAACATAGACAGAAAATAATAAAACGCGGACGGGCTGCAGAGGCCGCTGCTGACGAGAGTCACGCCGCCCACCATAAACAGCGCCGGCTACAGCGCCATCTACAGAGTTGGATTAGTTAAGCAAGGCTTTAAAAAACCTTGAAAGTGAGTCGTGTTCGTATATGTGGGATATTCTTTATGCGCATTGCAGAAATATCCTATGGAGGCGCTGCGAGTCGGCTGCCCTGCCAGCAGCCTGTTTCAACTTTTTTTTTGGTTTATCTAAGTGTTTGTTTTGGGTGTTTCTTGCTGGGTCTTGTATGGGGGTGGTGGGTGGGAAAAGGGGAAAACTGTTCTTCAGTCACCCTCGACAGAGATGCGACTTTTTCCATGTCGCTTCTCCGCCTCCCCTCTCGCGGCCTAACAGCTTGGAATGGAGCGGCCTTTCACGGAGTCGTGTCCCAAGAGCTTCAGCAGCGGGCGCAGCGTGGACTTTTCCATCGCGGAGCGGGCGAACCCTCGTCGGGGGTCGCCAGAGAGGAGTGCTCTGATCACTGGCCTATTGACTTTGGCACCATGGGGCTGTGGTCTGCGCAGCTTCTAGCCACGGGCGTGGCAAGGACTTACCATCTGGAGTTTGGGATCCCTTGCTGGGGATCGCCGGAGAAGTGTTCCATCCGGCGGCCTGTGGCCTATAACATCTTGAAGCTGCGGTCTCCGGTAGGAAAGTGACGATTCGGGCACTCCAAACTCCAGTGTGTTCGACCATCCCAATGTCGGAGGTTTGATCATCCGGATGAGAGAGACTGTACATCGGGTCGTCCGTAGCGGCAACTACGGAGGGTTTATGGCCCCAACCATGGGTGAACAAAGGAGGAGGACTGACTGAACTTTACTACCTTCCACCACAGTGAAGAATGCTGTGGCGGATGTTAGTGTTAAATTCTATGGTGTATTCTGTGCTCTTTTTTTAAGTGTATCGCTGCTAGCAAATTCATTTCACTGCACCTTCGGGTGCATGTGACGAATACATTTGACTTTGACTTTGGCATTGGAGGTGTTAGTGATGTCTTTCACTGATAAAGCAATGGACATGGTTGATTGTCTCCGAGTCTGTTTCCCTGCTGACCTTTAAACTTTATTGTTCAGCTGGATGAGCCTCAGGTTGCTATGTCTGTTCTGTGAGATTACATTATTGAGCTTAGTTTGCTCTGTAAGCAATGAATCTCCCATGCAGTGTTCATTATTGCATTACTATCTCCTCCCACAATCATAGCATAAAATAGCCAACAAACACTCCTTCACTTCACTTGCCGTGCTTTTTTAACCCTTGTTTGCCCCCTCTTGCAAATTCTTCCATATCACTCCACCACACAATGACAGCATCTTCACACAACTGCATTAAATTCTTCATGCATTTATATGGCAATTTCATGTGAAAAATTTGGAGACCGTATATCAACAAGAATTGTTCCCCTCACAAATGTAGTCATTTAATAGAAATGGTGTCTTTTTTTTAACACACAGGTTTTATTATTTTTTTGTCACTACTTCCAATGTAACCAAATGAAAGCAATTTTACTGTGTCTCCGACATTATATTTTATCATAAGGGAATGTGACAAATTATTTTATTAACATTTGCAAGTCCAACTACTGCTGACCTTGAATATTAAACGTTAAATTATTAACATTTCCATGCAAAGAGTCTGTACAACAGGACAAAGGATTGTCACAAATCAGCTCTAGACACTAACCCTGAGGAGAAGGTCAAGATAAGCCATAATTTTAATCTGCAACAGTTTTATTTCACATTGCCACTGCAGTGCTGCTTTTAAAATGGCAGCATAATTCCTATTCTCCTAATGTTAGGCTTCATCGCATGCATTTGATTTATTGTTATTCTCTGTCAGACTTCAGGCAGATGTACAACTAGGAAGTCTATGACAACTAATAATACTTTTAGGATCTATTACCAACCAAACAAAGTTAGTCAAGCAGTATCTATACCTTTAAGTACAATTGATAGTGTGGGGACAGTGTACATGCCATTGGACTCACACTGCAAAAGTGGCTTCACAACACAGCTCTGCCAGCAAATCCATCCTCAAGGTAAAAGTGAGTATGTAGCTCTCTGGGATTAATGTGACTGCAGTTACTTGCATGCTGTCAAATGATTCAGATGATTACCCGAAATCAAAGTGAGTTCAGTAAATCAGTGAACAGTCAGATAGCACTCGGACTATAACATTGGAACCCTGCCCAGGAGCTCTGCATTCTAAATCTCTGCTTTGCTGAGAGAGTTATAAAAATGTTATGTCCATTATTAACTTTGTATCCGAGGTTATACAAGTTAAATCTCTGTAATCATGTGCAATCTGCAAACATGGATTTTTTCTCCAGCATTTGAGGTTTTAAAAAGCTGAATATTTCTTTACAGTCTCATATAACAAAAACAATTCTTCCATCACCCAGAAACTAAAGGCATTCAGACTATTAGCTTAGAGAGTTAATGACAAAGGTCTGCATTTCATATTGTCCATAGTGCCCCATTACATGAAATTATATTGTGCACTAGTTTGTAGAGATCAAGGAGTACATAAAGGTAGTTCTTTTCAGATAGACAAAAAATGCTAGAGTAACTCGGCGGGACAGGCAGCATCTTTGGATAGAAGGAATGGGTGACATTTTGGGTCGAGACCCTTCTTCAGAATGAGAGTCAGGGGAGAGGAAGATACAGAGATGAGGAAGTGTAAGGTGTGAAAACGAGACATCAGTGTAGATCAAGGAAAATGTAAAATAGATAGTGTTAGGTAAGAGAAGTCAACAACAAAGCAAACAAATAGACAGAGATAGCACAGATGTTTTCAGTGCTGCCATGATAGGGATAACAGATCATTTTTTGATCACACCATATGTGCAAAATAAATATGGACAGTGTAGATCTCTGGGAAGAAAATCAATCCTCAGTGGGAGACCCAACCTATCACACAGTCCTTCTTTGTTTACCTCTTTTAGGTTCTCACAAGTATACCTATTCTTCCCATCAGAAAGGAATGTATTCACAGTCCTCACCCAGTCCGTTCATGGCACTGCTGACAAAGTCTGCTCTCTTGTGCAATCCGTTAGATTTTCTTTAAATTATGCATTTTCTTTTCATCACTTCATTTTTTACAGCAGTCAAGGTGAATGCTCCCTTATGCAGACAAAATGCTAACACTAATTGCACTAACCTGCCACCTGCACTGCAACACTGACCACATGCTCCACCCACTCTCCTTAAATAACTTAGAATTGAGCAAAGGCTGAATGTCACACAGAGAAAAAACACAAATATATCCAAGAGTGGAAACCAATGTGTATTGATTATAATTGATGTTCACCAGGGCTGCCAACATTTGGTGAGAATTGGGAGAGAGAAATTGCGAGAGACCAAGCCCGAGGGCGCGCAGCCCGAGGTGGTGAGAGGAGGGTTTGGGAGGGGAATGCCCCCCCTCGCATTGGTATGGAGCTTTTGCATTTTTCAGCTTGAAATTGTGCAATCTGGTGCATGCTGTAGCGAGTCTTTTAACTTACACTTGAATGCAATATTTATGCTTTAGATTGGATTAGCTATGAATAAGGTTAAGCTAAATTACATTCCTAATTACATTCCACAGTCGAGCCAGGCTCTGATCAACAGGTGCAGCACATGAATGATCTTAGTATTTATATGTATGGAAATCAGATTATAATCAAACACTTGGCCCATGTTGACCAACCTGGGTCGCATTGCACACCTGGTACTATTCCTGACCCTGACTCCAGTTGCATACCTTCTCCCATTCCTGACCCTGAGTCCAGCCTTACACCTGGCACCCTATTCTACCCTGATCATAGCTGTTTACCTGCTTAGGTTCCCAGTGCTGAACACTCCCACTTTGACTCTGGATGCACACTTGGCCTTGCTCCTAGCCCCTCTGCACTGACAATATATCTGGCCCACATATAAAGCCCCATATCTGACCCCCTGGACTTAACCCATTACGTTCAAGTCCATAGGTGCTTATCTAATGCGGTAATCTTTTATGGGGCACTTCACAGACCAAACTTTGTATAACACAAGTTGCTACATCCATTGGCTTCCTTGTTATCTAACATGCTAGTTACTTTGTCAAAGAAGTCATCAATTGGTTGAACACAATTTCTCATCCATAAAATTATACTCACTCAGCTGTATTATTCTGTTACCATTTCCTTCATTTTCCTAACAAACTGTCCCAAAGTCATTTTCACCCCCAATATTTTCAGTATTTTGCTGTCTTCCTCTCAGCTGGGACTTTTCCGAAATGCAAAGTCCAATAACTATATATTTAAGCAATATTATTCTATTAAATGTGATCTTGAGAGTACATAATATTTTCTGTGGTACTCATAACACAACAATGATAAAAAGATATTTGTTTTGATTGCACTTACCAACATGAATACATTATTATATTACAGTTAATATGTGCCGAGGGCAAATTCTTGTTCCAATGCTCCCCATTCCCAATTATGTTTACATTGAAGTGATTGAAATCCAATTGAAGTTTAAATGGCATCAGAAAAATAAAACCTCCGGAATGGATGATATTCATTACGTGGTTGGTTGGAGTCAGTATCAGCACAATCAGTATATTGAACTTTGAATCTTCAGATGTCCTGGTTCAAACTAAAACTAAAGACAAATAATAACCTCCTCACACATTCCCCTGCAAGTATCTCTGTCACTTCTTTAAAATATGCCCCTTCTTTGAACAAGCTCTTTAAAACATCGCATTTGAATCAGTTTCCATCTGATTACACTCCTTGAAGATGTTCATTTACATGTTCAATTAATAAAACAAGATTGAGGACATTTCTATTCAACCTGTCAAAGGAATTTGGGGGGGAGGGAGTTTAGAAATGGTCCGTGAGGTAAACAAACATAATAGTTGAGTGACAAATGACAATAGTGCTACCTTCCCAATATTTAACTGAAGGAAGTAATGGGTTATCGGGGCTGTATGTTGTGACAGACAGCCTGACACCTTGCATATCATTTTAATATTACACTTAGCCCAGCACCCTGGATATTACAGATTAATAAATGAAGGTTTTGTTAACACATTACAATAGCCAACTCCGAAACATGAAGCACTGAGCATTGGGTTGCAGACATCACGGACAACTGGCCTCAACTAATTACAAATCAGGCTAGTTACAAATCTTATAGAAACATATAAAATTATAAAAGGACTGGACAAGCTAGATGCAGGAAAAATGTTCCCAATGTTGGTCGAGTCCAGAACCAGGGGTCAGAGTCTTAGAATAAAGGGGAGGCCATTTAAGACTGAGGTGAGAAAAAAACCTTTTCATCCAGAGAGTTGTGAATTTGTGGCATTCCCTGCCACAGAGGAGGCCAAATCACTGGATGGATTTAAGAGAGAGTTAGATAGAGCTTTAGGGGCTAGTGGAATCAAGGGATATGGGGAGAAGGCAGGCACGGGTCATTGATTGGGGACGATCAGCCATAATCACAATGAATGGCGGTGCTGGTTCGAAGGGTTGAATAGCCTCCTCCTGCACCTATTTTCTATGTTTCTATGTATCTATAATAACATTAGCCAACTCCGAAACACGAAGAGCTGAGCATTGGGATCCGGACATCATGGACAACTGGCCTCAGTTCCCCGCTCACATCTGGCACTGCTCTCTGTCTCAACCAGCGGCCACAGAGTGTTTTTGATAGTTGGGTGGGGAGGGGGCTGAGTGATCACTGATCACTTGTCTTGGAGGTACCCGGCGAGAAAGTGGAGCAACTGAGTGGGGGGTGGGTGTGGGAGGGGGGTGTCCTCCTCCCTCAGTTGGGTCTTTTTGAAATTTGTATTAAAATCATGTTTTAGCGCATTGTTGAAGTATGTTTCAATGGTGTTGTTTGAAGTATTTTTAAGAGGTAACATTTTAAGGGGTAACTTTTTCCACATGGTGGGTGTATGGAACAAGCTGCCAGTGGAGGTAATTGAGGCAGGAACTATCCCAACATAACAAGCAGTTAGACTGATACATGGATAGGACTGGTTTGGAGGGATATGGACCAAAAGCAGGTAGTGTAGCTGGGACATGTTGGCGGGTGTGGGCAAGTTGCGCCGAAGGGCCTGTTTTCACACTGTAACACTCTATGACTACATTATATCTCCACCATGCATGAATGCTTCAAAATCAAATGGTCGAGTTTTATCGCCATATACTCAAACATAGAAACAATAGATAGGTGCAGGAATAGACCATTCGGCCCTTCGAGCCAGCACTGCCATTCAATATGATCATGGCTGTTCATCTAAAATCAGTACCTCTTTCCTGTTTTTTCCCCATATCCCTTGATTTCGCTAGCCCCAAGAGCGAAATGTAACTCTCTTGAAACATCCAGTGAAATGGCTTCCACTGCCTTCTGTGGCAGAGAATACCACAGATTCACAACTCTCTGGGTGAAGAAAGTTTGTCCTCATCTCAGTCCTAACTGGCCTACCCTTTATTCTTAAACTGTGACCCCTGGTTCTGAACTCCCCCAACATCGGGAACATTTTTCCTGCAGTTACAGTAAGTGAAAATCTAGCAGGCAAACAGGATGCTTTCTCCAACCACCCCCGTTTGAAGGTCACTATCTTCCACCGTTTCTACCCAGCGCTTGATACCTACTTCCAGCAGCCACTGGTTGTCCTCCAGGATGCACCGAGCCACAGCCTGAAGTTCCACTTAGGCGATCTTTTGGGCGGCTACAAGCAACAGTGGCAACAAATTTTGCTGTAGGAGGTTGTCGTAGGTAGTAAAACTAGTCCCTGACAGTCGCCTAAAGAGTCGCCTCAGTGGGAAAGGCCCATAAGTGCGTGGGAATAGCGTAGATCAGGGAAGCCGCAACCAGCTGTGTCCTGCCCATCTCCAAGTCGCCGATAGACACAAAAAGCCAGAGGAGTAACATCCAATTTCCTCTCTGTGTCTGTGGACCGACTCCAAGCACCAGAGGCCCATTGACCTGCGGTGCTGCTCAATACGTGATTGGTTTTGTGGAGATCAGAGCCAAATGTCACCGTGTCCCGGCACTCGGCCCTACACAGCCCTGCTAGCCGGACAGGGTTCAGTTTAGAGATACAGGCCCTTCGTCCCACCGAGTCCACACCGACCAGCAATCCCCGCACATTAACACCACCCTACACACACTAGGGACAATTTACACTTATACGAAGCCAATTAACCAGACCTTCAGTCTGAAGAAGGGTCTCGACCCGTAACGTCACCCATTCCTTCCCTCCAGAGATGCTGCCTGATCCGCTGAGTTACTCCAGCACTTTGTGTCCATCTGTTTAAACGAGCATCTGCAGTTCCTTCCTACACATGTACCTGTCCAAATGCCGTTTAAATGTCATTGTGGTAATTTCAAATGTTGAATGAAGACAAGAGTGTTTAGTTGTCACGTGCAGCGACATCAGAACAATGACATTCTCAGTTGCTGCACCTTAACAGGCCAGTTAAAGCAACAACACACAGATACATGTAGCGAGGTACAGGGAAAAGCTTTTGTTGCGTGCTATCCGGTAAATGCAAGCAAGCCACTCATAATGTACAGATAAAGGAGAACGGGTGCAACATATATAATCAATAATACAATGGATTAATAATCAGTTATATTGGGTAATCATCCAGGCATATCAGCGGAGGCCCAAGTATTAGCATTACAATGAATGCCCCACAGCGCCGGAGACCTGGGTTCGATCCTGGTCTCGGGTGCTGTCTGTGTGGAGTTTGCACTTTCTCCCTGCGACCACGTGGGCTTCCTCCGGGTGCTCCGGTTTTCACCCACATCAAAAAGACGTGCGGGTATGTAGGTTAATTGGCCCTCTGTAAATTGTCCCCTGTGTGTAGGGAGTGGATGAGAAAGTGGGATAACATAGAACCATTGTGAATGGGTGATCGATGGTCGGCACGGACTCAAGGGGCCGAAGGGTCTGTTTCCACGCTGTATCTTTGAACTAATTATAATATTGAACAAATCAAGACTTACCTATCGGATTTGAACATGAACAATATTATCCCAAGGTTGCAGAATATTTGAATGGCATTTACTGAATAATCCCTGAGGTTATTCTTTGTAAAGTGAAGGGCAAAGTTCATCTCTACAGGTTTCATTTCCTGAAGTTAATTTGTAGTTTATATTTACCATCTTGCCTTTGCTTATTTGGTTCCGCGATACATGAATCTAAGACTTACATTTAAAGATGAACAAAATATCAATTTAAAGACAGATATCAACTAATTTCCCCGATTGAGTATGAATATTGATTTCTTTAACATCCCCTCTCTCTCCGTCCCTCCCCCACCCGAGTGCTACTAGCTTCAAAGTCGTCTTGTTGGGTCTCATTGTGTGAGAAGGAACTGCAGATGCTGGTTAAACCGAAGAGAGACACAAAATGCTGGAGCAACTCAGCGGGACAGGTAGCATCTCTGGAGAGAAGGAATGGGTGACGTTTCGGGTCGAGACCCTTCTAAAGGTTTTGGGTCGAGTCCCTTAGAAGGTTCACAACCAGAAACGTCACCCATTTCTTCTCTCCAGAGACGCTGCCTGATCCATGCCGGTCACCAGGGCGAATTCAGCACAGACACTCTAACGGCAGTGGCGCAACACTTCCGACGCCTCCGGCAGCCCGGGACTCTTGCACTGAGGCTGCTCCATGGCCGGAGCTGCAGCGTGCGACTCGCCAGCCCGGCAAACCCTCACCAGCATGGCAAACACTCGCCAGCCCCGGTTCCCCGTCTGCATCTGTCCCCGCCGCTGCTTCTGCTTCCATCCCTCCCTCAGCCCCAGCTTTCCAACACCCGCGGCCCATGCAGTTGATATGAGTTTTGAAATTCCCGTTGATCACAGAATTTCTCACGACACAGCGTGCGAAATTTGTGATGAGCGTGAGAATTTGTCGAAATGCGTGAGTCTTACGCTCAATGTGTGATAGTTGGCAGCCCTGTCTTCACACAATACTTAACAGAGCCATTTCAAAGGCAGTTTCTGTTCGGATAACATCACCTGCAACTGGTTTGAAATAGACCAAAAGTTAAATTTGAGCAGTATTATTTTTCTTTATCTCTGAACTTCTGTATAGTTTGATAATATTTTGCACGCATTGAATAATGCTACTTAAATAATATCATGTGTTGTAAATAGCAGGGCATACTTTCTTCTGCTGTATTCTGTATCCAATTAAAACAAAATTGAGTTCCGATTCCCTCATGATATCTTGTTGCAGCTACTGAGCAAAAAATGGCATTTTCCTAATATCTTTAAATTTGTAAGCAACCAATGAGGGAAAATTACAATTAAGTGGTTGAAATTAGTAATCAGTGACAATGTTAAATTTGTGAGCTTTTAAATGGGATGAATGCTACCAAGAAAGAGCTTACCCATGTATTCAAGGACATAGATTTGTCTGTCACAATGTTGAAATGACGTTGGTGGGGATGAAGAGTGGCGGTTATATAAAAGTGTGAATGACAAGATAGTCGAATTGGGGTGATAAAGTAAGGTGGTGGAGGAAAGTATAATCTGTGCAAAAATAAAGTGTCACACACAAGAAGATGAACAGGCAGTCACGGTGGCGCAGCAGTAGAGTTGCTGCCTTACAGCAAATGCAGCACCAGAGACCCGGGTTCGATCCTGACTACGGGTGCTGTCTGTACACAGTTTGTACATTCTCCCCGTGACCTGCGTGGGTTTTCTCCGAGATCTTCAGTTTCCTCCCATACTCCAAAGATGTACAGGTTTGTAGGTTAGCTGGCTTGGTAAATGTAAAAAAATAAATTGTCCCTAGTGTGTGTAGGATAATGTTAATGTGCGGGGATCGCTGGGCGGCGCGGACCCGGTGGCCTGAAGGGCCTGTTTCCACACTGTATCCGTATCCGTAAAGAATGAATTGGTCAAATGTGTTAGCTGTGTCAATGCTTTAGAGATCTTGGACTACTGGATGAGATAACACAAATAAAGCACACATTTCTGGAAAAACTTAGTGGATCAGGTAGCATCTGGGGAAGGAATGGACAGGAAATATTTTGGGTCAGGATCTTTCTGACCCAAAGGCATCCGACCCGAAACGCCACATCTCCATTCCCTCCCCAGAAACTGTCTGACACATCTGCTGTCTCTTGTGATTACAAGATTGCAATGGTTGCAACATTAAAAGTATAATTCCACATCTGACTTGAGGCATAAACCAGAATAAAGAAATTTGAACCTGAAGTGGAGGCAGACAGCAGTTCTAATCAGCATTGAGGAAAGTGAGACATATTGATCTTTCTAATCAATGCGCAATAATAAGTTTCAATGAGAAATAAATTGCTTAAGGCAAAAAAAAATATATATATATAAGTACTGAATATTTCTACCTATTTCTCTACCTTCCTTAAAGTCAAAGAAAAATTGCAGATGCTGGAAATTTGAAATTAAAAAAAGCTGAGCATGTTGGATATAGGTCTGACATTATTTGTGGGAAAAGAGACAGATTTATTGTTTCAGGTCCAACTGAAATGATGCTTGTGTTTCCTTCCCTATAATTGCTGTTTGACCTGCCAAATGTTTCCATCATTTTATGTTTTGATTTCCCTATCTTTTCTTTCTAGTGCAATACATCATAACCTCACCTTCTCCTGGCACAGATACTGATGGAGGGAAATTGGTTA
Source organism: Leucoraja erinaceus (assembly GCF_028641065.1). NCBI lineage: Eukaryota > Metazoa > Chordata > Chondrichthyes > Rajiformes > Rajidae > Leucoraja > Leucoraja erinaceus. The sequence goes on along the minus strand of NC_073388.1, from coordinate 16,346,950 downwards.
TTCTCTGCACTATAGATGCAACACACACCCGTAGGATTAACAAAAGAATAACCAAAATTTGGTTGCCCAGCCTTTGACATGAAACTACCACCAACACAGTTCTGGCAACTGTTCTCCCATGGTCTGCAATGTATTTATGTTCTCGGCAAGATGCCATTGGCTCTCATCTTGATCTCTGGTGGTGAGTGGGAGAGAGAAAATTGAAGTGGTTATACACAGGCTGCAGCAATCACATGCTTTGTTGCTGAGACTGGAGTTATTTATCTCCTCCTGGTGCCAGATAAGGTAACAGGAAAGGAGATTTACTGACCTTGCCTTCTACTATCTTCAGAAACTACCCAAGAACATCAGGTCATGCATGACAGATTCCGAAAAGCTGGCAAGAATCACATATTGATTAATCAGTTTCAGACTGAAGTTCTTAATTAATCTTAAACCCTAATTGGCTTTTCTCCTGAATCAATGTCCATGTTCCCTCAAGGCATAATAAAAAGTATCTTAATACCTCTGCTTCATACCTAAGAACGTAATCTTATTTTCCTCACAAATTTCCGAATGTGTATAACTTTCCTTCGATCAAGAGAGTCAGAGAATGCATCTCCATTTAGAAGCATTAAGTATGCTACATAGTGGTGCAGGTATTTTCTCTTCTGCCACTGTAATTCAATTACTTTGAAAGAAATCGAATGTTGAGACTGAGTACAACTTACTGCCGATACTATATAGATCATTTATAACCAATAACTGGAAATAAAATTTATGAGTATTTCCATTGATTCATCCACAAAAAAAAACACAAATTGACCATTTTGACCAAAAGACTGTCACTCTCACTCTCTGGAGATGTTCTGGCTGTAAGTTCCTGTGATTGTCCCTGTTGACAGCTGTTCCCCGTTATATAACTGCAAATGCTCAGCTGATAAGGTTGATGAACAAAATGCATGACATCAGTGTAATACACATCAAACTCTCATCAAAAGGCACCAACACTTGTTGACAGTTTCTTGGTGTTTCCATTTGGATAATTGCAGTTTGATGACGATGCTTGCTGCTTGCGTTGAGAATGCATGCTCGCTCCTCCCCAGATACCAGGTTTCTACCTACCTCCTTTTCTACATATTTTCTTGTTGGGTTTTCTTGTGCATTCCTTCGATATTCTTTTTACTGTAAAATGAATAAAATACTACAAAATAACATGAGGCTCCATCAAACATAGTGGGAGCATGCAATCACAGCCGTCTCACCCCTCCTTCCCACACACACCCACACGCACACTCGCATACACACACTCACACTCACACGCACACACACAGACACCTGAGAGACCTTTGTTTGCAGAAATATTCAACCATCCCAGGGCACAGCTTGGTCCATGCTGCTGGAGCTGTCAATCCAGTACCACTCCGCCCATAGTGTGGAGAGAATTTAAACTGAGAACCATAACACCACTCCATCACCCCCTCCCCTCATGGTGAGGTAGATCAAATGAAATAGCAATTTAAAAAAGAGACATTCAGATATAAACTGCCTCAAAGAAGATGACCCTACTTCTCAAATTTTCATTGACTTAAAGAAGCACCCAATGTCCTTTAGAACTTCTTTAGAACAGCTCTGTAGTATGAACCTGACTTTTAAATTTTCCTCACGATAATGGCCTGCTGAGCATTTGCACAATTTCTTGTTTCTATTTCAGATTTCCTCTTGTCACCAGATTTTCTTACCTAGATCTTTGGATAAGAACAGCTGTGGCTATTCTCTCTTTTCAAGATATATCTACATTTGTGATATGCTCTGTTGCAAAAGCATGACATCTTTAGAAGTAGTATCAAATGGATGAAACCTTTACAAGTGCCTTGTGAAACTACTACATTAAAAGACCAAAGTGATTCTTCCTTCTTCATTGGTTACACTGTGTGATATTCCCGAATATATTGACTTGCCAAATGTTATGTTGGTGGCAGTGTGTGGGGCTAAGCTGTGCAAGATTTCAACTGTATTATTTTTGCCTGATCAATGCAATGCCACTGATTGCCTTGCTGAGGAAGATGCCTAGAAATCTCAAAATTGATTCCTGTTTAAGAAGGAACTCCAGATGCTGGAAAAATTGAAGGTAGATAAAAAAAATGCTGGAGAAACTCAGCAGGTGAGGCAGCATCTATACAGCGAAGGAAAAGGTGACTTTTCAGGTCGAGACCCAAAACTTCACCTTTTCCCTCGCTCCATAGATGCTGCCTCACCCGCTGAATTTCTCCAGCATTTTTATCTACTTTCAAAATTGATTCTGGTCAATTAACATGCTTTTCTACTCTCCGAGCTAGTCAGAAGTCAGGACAAGTTCCATTCCACGAATTCAGCAGGCTGGTCTTCAATTGTTAGCTTGGACTGGGAGAGAAGTTGCTAAATTTGCGACAGATGTATCACAGCAGATTCGTCCTTGATGTATGAATAGCAGTGAATCTTATCCAATGACAGATTGTAATTTCAGTTATGCAAGCACTTTATCTCAGGGATGGTCAAGAATGCGATCCAGGGTAATCTTCCTCCTTTAACAGTTAAACAAATTGAAAGCACCTGTAAAGCCCTTACAGCTGTCTCCATTGTGATATAGTTACACACTACAACCATTCTGTTCCATTCAGAGAACCCAGGTAAATGTTTGTTCTAAATTACACAATCCCTGAAAAAAGCCTGGCTCTACCATCCTTCCCCATGTCTTCTATGTTTTAAATATCTTTATTTTATTTCCCCATAATTCCCATTGTTTAAATAAAAGCAGCCCTGATATTTTGCACAGTTATGAGCAATGAATTTGACTACTCAAAGCTCTTCAGGGCTCCAGCACGTGTGTGCGCTAATGCATACGTTCCTGACTTCTTTGGAGTCGTTCGACCTTCCTGCAGCTTCCCAGCAATTGCACTGTGGGACCTGAATGCTGAACCCATACAAATGTAGACCAGCAACTACTGGCCTCCCATTTACTTCATTAGAGACCGTTGAACCATCTTTGATCGGCCTTTATGGGACATCTTGCACTAAATGTTGTACCCTTTATCCTTTATTTGCGAACTGTGGATTGTATTCATGTCTGTAGTCTTTTCTTTCACTGGATAGCACTCAAACAAAAGTTTATTACTGCCCCACGGTACACGTGACAATAATAAACTAATAAGCTAAACTATCCATTTCAATGGAAAGGAATAACTGCAATGGTTAAAGGTAAGATAATTTACAATGTTTAAAGTACTTTACAAATTTATTTAGCTTTGTTTTCATTCTTTCCTGTGTTTTTGTTTCAATTATTTTCTTCAATAAAAAAAACTATTGTCTGATCTTTCTAAAGGTTTTAAATGTTTGCAAATGTCAGCAAAATACCCAAATGCCCAAATGGTTTTATGTTTCTTTTCCACAGGCTGCCAAGCCTGGGGCATGGCGGAGTTATCCATCAAAGCACTTCATTCAGTGTGGTTTTTTAAGGTCCTAGCATGTGATTTACAGCTGGATGGCCCGGTTGTACAGGACTTTGTCAGCCAGGTCAGAGTCAGCTTTGTGGATCTAGCTGCTGACAGAAGAACTACACAAGGGCAGAACTGGTGGCTAGAGGAGCAGCAAGGACATCTGTATTCCCCACTCCGACACTTGGATGAATATGCACCTCTTACAATCGTAGCATCATGTAGTAGTTTAGTAAAAAAAATACTCCTGATGGTGTAACCAAGTCAGTGACCTATACATTGAACAGAGTTGGTCCTTAACAGTGTGGAACACTGCAATCCACTTCTAATTATCTGGAAAAACTGCCCTACGCTGGTTCTTTCTATTAGTTTGCTTATTAATAAGTTTCAATCCAATTGTTTACCCGTTGTCTAATTCCACACTCCAAACACCTTTGGATATTGTGTTAGATTGAAAATGTTTAAATAATTCAGGTGTTGTCACTATTAAACTTTGCCAATATTCCCTAAGTGGTTGTTGCTAAAGGCTTTCAAGAAATCTACATAAATTGCTCACATAATTGAAAAGTTAGTTCATCCTGAAAAATTATTCTTGAAGTTTTTAGAGTCAGACGCCTTTTCTGAAATACAGGCTGGTTGATTATAGACATGTTTACATTATATTATTTTGCAATTTTAGACATTAGGATTCTGAAATGTTCCATAATCCAGATGTTAAATTGTAATTTCCTTTAATTTCAATCTTCCTTAAAATTTGCGATATACCATGCATCCTATCAGGAATATTCTTTTTGTTCCAACCATCCTTTGAACTTTGGCACATACCCACTCTCAATAAAAACCTTATGCATACAACCTATCAACTAAATGATAGTTTCAATGCTAATTAATGACAACCCATCTCATTCAATCCAACCTTATCCCTGAAATTAATAGCTTTGGATGGAATGTGAATGGAGTTTTTTGACATTTTGAAAAAGGTGGTAAAATGTTCAAGCACAAGTTGACACATCAATCAGATATTGCTGAGATGATTTGGATGAGAAATGGAAATATTATGCAGATGCACTGGAAGTTTTCTGAGTCTGGAGTTAAAGTGGACTTGGATGAGTTTAACAACCCTGAAAAGCACTTCAACAGTGCTGATACCATTCTCGTTGATTAGTAGAAAGCATTAGCAAGGTGGACCAATGCCAATCCATTGCGTGACCTATAAATGACAAGTTACTCCAACTTAATACATTACAAAGTTGACAGTTGTGTTTGGGAGAACAGCCCTAGCAATAGCGGGGTCTGTTCCACAGCATTTATTTAGCAATGAGTCCAAAACGTCAAAAATATATTTTTGCTGAAAATGTTTACAATATCAAGGCCACTACTGGGTTAGATCCTATAATCTGACTAATTGGCATTGGTCATAGTATACTCACAACAATTTATGGATGGTTGATGCTAAATCCTGGGTAAATCGTATTGATTGATGATAATCTGATATTATTCTTGGGTAATTGTCTTAGGGTCTTAGTTAATGAACCATCTGCAGCCTTCACATTATAAAGCCAAAGGAGTGAATTAAAGTCTCAAGTAAAGGCCAAATGATTGTTTAGTCCTTTAGATTTGGGAGTGATCTTGCATCAGACATTCAGTCACAATCCAATCATGTCCTGGGAGAATATTTCTGCAATCCCCCTTCACAAATTTTCCCTCCCACTTGTACCCTCATATACTGTATTACAATGTGAATCCCAAACTCTGAGGACTAATCCTGCGGGCAATGCATCTGGCTTCGGATTTTCTGCAGTGACAATTAGCTTTTGGCTGTCAAACTGTGCCAAAGAAACAAAAGAGGAACCATAACAGTGCCAGAGATAGTAAGAAATGGAAAGGTCAAGGCAAGGAGAAGCCCAACATGAGCCACATGACATCTGCATGCAGGAAGGGGACTTGGGAATAGGTAACAGGGAACCACTTCATGCTAAATAGCAACACACAGACAAAACAACAACAAAGAACCGGACAAAAGAAGCATTGGTTTGTCCCCCACTGACTCACCATCCTCTGTGGGGACAAAGATGTTTAGATACAAGCAGTCTTCATTTTGATCCTGGATGTAAGCTGCAACTATATCCAAATTTGCCGTGAACCAGATAGGTAACATGATTTCCGGTACTACGCCATGGATGTTCTGTGGGCAGACGGGGGCAAAGTGGGTAACGTTGTGTATTCCAGACCAGGAAGGGGGAGGTTCCGGTGGTTGAAACCGTTTCTCCCCAACAGGAGCAGCGGCGTATGGAACTCCCAGGTACTGATCCACGGGCCCCAGAATCTCACTCGGCAAGGGAATTCGAATTCCCCGCAGTTTCCCATAGTGCGTATTCACAGTAGGGTAATTGATCTGGCCTTCTAACACCATCACCCTGATGGCAAAGCTAAATATCCAGAGGGCAGCACTGCAGTCTATGTTTAAGCAAATGGTGGATACACGTCCCAAAAGTGATGCAGGGCAACTCCATCTTGAGTAAAGAAGCATTGTACACGATGTCATCACCAGATTCTCACTAGGGTGAGCTCCAAAAACCCTCAGTGTTGTTCTATGCCAGTAATAAATCCAAAGCTCATGGGGTGAGAGTTTCTTCCGTTCGTACACTAGCTGCTATTCTGCTAGCAATCCACAGGAGACATATTCAGCCAGGTAACCATCCTGCAGTTGGATCGCAGTCCCGTCCTTTCAGATCTTCAAGGTGCACTTTGCACCATCCAGATAAGTGTTTTTCTCCACGTCCATTTCAGTCAATGCCTGCATGAGAAAGAAACAAATTGTGAATGTGAATATGAGTCTATCTTTAAAAAAAAATGAACATGGGAGGAAATATGGCAAATTAATGAACCACAAACTCCTTCGCAGTCCAGGGATACATTTTCATTTATTAAGAACAAAACAAGTTGTTTATCCACCCTTATATTTCAAACTACAATATATGGAGGCTCGCAGAGAATCACAAGAATTTTCCTGTCTATACTCATGAAATGCATTTGTGAAACTCGCAGCATTTAAGACCTGGCACAAGTCCCAAACGCAAATCAGAAAATGGCAATTGATCTTGTTTGCTTTTAAATATTTTGATTATCTTGAGCAACCGCAAGTGGCAGAAACTAAAATGTGACACATCCCAGATTTGACAGCATGCTACTGCTCTGCCTTAATTGGAGAAATTGGACAGAAATATTTCCAATTCCCAAAATCTCAGCATGACCAGTTTGGATTGCAGAACAATCAATAAAGGTTTCAATTTTGCCATTTTCATTCGCTTGCAGTAAGGCCCTATGTATCTTCAAATCTAAACTATTTAAAAAAAGTACAAACCAAATGGTAAAAATGTGCAATAGCATATTGAACCTGGAATTAAAATGTAATTATTATCATGTCAAAATGAATCTGGCCAGTAGTCCAGAATTACTGAAACAGAAACAGGAATTTGTAACTGAAATATCTATAAAGATTTTCTGATGGGGATGGAGTTAACATTTGAATGATTAGAAAGTTGTTTGCAGTGACATGAATAAAAATGTGATTTATTTTGACACAACTTTCCAAGGTCGGAAAATCATCATCATTATACCTAGTAATAGATGGAGGTTTGGATATATGATGGAAGTGGAACATTACATACGAATGGAGACAGTTAATGGAAGAGCCGCCTGCTGTGACATTATGCACTGTATCGTAACAGTTGGAAACTTGAGTCAATTTGCCAATGACTGTGGCTTTCATTGCATATGCTACCCAGAGACTGTATGACAACAACCATTATCCTTGTAGCAGACACCACAGTTCTACACGTGGGTCTCTGAAGATCAGTAAAGTAGACCCACGTTTTGAATGGACCCCTTTATGATGGATTTCGGTCAACCTGCCGATGCCACCCTGTTTTGCACTGCCTTCCCAGCTCTGCTCCTGATGCCACCACCAGCTAAAACACAAGAAACTCTCTTCACCCACAGCGTGGTCCCGTTGATGTGGCTGTCATTGTGGTTCGTATTGTAACCCCGGAGATAGGGTTTTCTTCAGTCCGCTTCAGTCCACAGTCAAGACAAGGTCGGTACCCATGGAGCTCCCTCCCCTCACTAGCTGACACTGCTTTCTGTTCGCCTTTGCTCTGTCCACTCGGCTTCTCCATCCCCCCCCTCCCCCCCACCGTCACCTGCTCCTCCTCTTCCCATCGCTTTATCCACTCCATCACTCCCTTCTCTACTGTTGCCTCCTCATCCTTCTCCCCCGCGGTTGCTGACATCTTCCAAGGTGGAGCATGTTGGCGACTCCAGGGGGAAAGGAGGAATAGGAGGAGGCAGCAGTGGAGCAGGAAACTGTTGGGTGAATGGGGAGGGAACCCCAAGGTGACCAAGTGTGTCCTGTCAGCAGCAGCGGCCTGAACAAATCGTGTTCTGTCGGGGGGGCTACAACATGAGCCGTAACAACAGCCACGTCAACCAGTAAAGAAGAGCTCGCTGGTGCAAAGCAGTGGCATCGGCACCTGCTTCTGAGGTGAAACAACACAGAGTGTTGGAGTTACTCAACGGACTGAATCAGTCTGAAGAAGGGTCCCAACGTCACCGAGCCTTGTTCTCAAGATGTTGTCTGACACACTGAGTTAACCCAGCACTGTGTCCTTTTGTGTATTAACCATCATCTGCAGTTCTTTGTTTCAACTATATGCAATGAAAATACTTTATTCAGTTATAGTGGGCTATAGCCAATAATGGACACTAATTCACCTCCCCCCCCCAATAGTCTGTTATAACAAGGGTTTACTGTACTCTGCATAGTATCATTACTAATTGTATCAACAAGTAGGTAATCACTTCTTTTTTTTTAGCTAATGATGATGTTGCCTATCATTGTAACGTGCTTAGAAGTAACAGTAAATTACTAAGGGCATAAGTTTGTGTTTTATGTTGCTCCAGTGAAAAACATCATAAGTAATAGTATTTTTTCTAGGACTTGAACATCAGTTATACCTGATAAAACTGACAAAATAGCCACAACGGTCTATTTGGAAAAATCATTTTTTTACCGACAGAATTCTTTACAAGCTACAAATATCACTAAAGGAGAATTTCCACTTTCAAAATGAGCAGATAAACATAGAAACATAGAAAATAGGTGCAGTATGAGTAGGCCTTTCGGCCTATCGAGCCTGCACCGCCATTCGATATGATCATGGCTGATCATCCAACTCAGTATCCCATCCCTGCCTTCTCTCCATACCCCCTGATCCCTTTAGCCACAAGGGCCACATCTAACTCCCTCTAAAATATAGCCAATGAACTGGCCTCAACTACCTTCTGTGGCAGAGAGTTCCACAGATTCGCCACTCTCTGTGTAAAAAATGATTTTCTCATAAACCACTGGCCAGTCCCGTTTGGAGATGCTGTGGTCAATGTTCCATCAGTAATCATATATGATGTGGAGAAAATCTAAAGAGAACGTAGGGAAGAGGGAGAAGTCATTGTTGAAGTTGGTTGGGCAATGGTGCAATTGAAGACGTATTCATTTGTGTCCACCTGCCTTTGAAATTAGCACCAACTTTTCCTTTTTGCTTTCCTGTCCTTTCCCTCTTTCTTAGCTTCTATGCTTGCTAAAAACCTACTGTAACGATTTTGAGTTCTGCTGAACATTTACCACTTCCCCTGCCTTAAGTGTGGTGTGTGTGATGAACTGGGTTACATCTACAATTCTACAATATCTCACGGTCTTGGGCAGAGCTAAATTGGTGACTTTTGGTTTCGACCCAAAATATCAACCATTCCTTTCCACCCACAGACGCTGCTCGATCGACTTAGTTCCTTCAGTAAATTGTTTATTACACTATAGAATTTAGAACCTATGAGAACAAAAATATAAAATTAAGCAAGAGAAGTCTTGACAGCTGTGTTGAAAAATATGCACTGATTACTTCTGATAACCGTTTCCATTATGCATGATAAATACATGGCATTGCCTGGATTGTTCCAACCCAATTTGGCACAGTTGGTGTCAAATTAGTGCTGCAGATTTTGCTGTCTTCAGCTGTCGATTCAGAACACAACTAGTATACCCATGAGATGCAATTCTTACTTTGTTCTCCAATTTACTGCATAGTGTGGTAATACTATAAATTGCACTTGTGATTTGCAATTGAAATTAAAATACCAATCGTCATCCAAAACAACAAAGGAAATTGGTGACACACAGCGATACTTAGCTTCCAAGTGTTTTGCAATATTTAGGGGATAAATTACAGCTAATGTACTTGGAAAACACATTATATTTAAAATAGTTCCAAAAGGATCTTTTCAAAGCACTCGGATGGGCAGATAAAGCAATGATCATTTAAAAAAAAGCAGGATAGACTTCTGTCTCTCTTGTATGCATTAAACATGTAATGCAGTAACATATGTTTGTTGAGCTCCACATCAAATTGTTTCCGTTGACATTAGAAGCAGAATTAAATATATTTTAGCATAAATAAGGACAAAAATCCACCTCACTACCTTCATCAGTGCAAGAATCCAATAAATCATGTTATCTTCATCACAACATCACAAATGGCAACTAGATTTTCATTAAAACTCATTGTGTTCACTACTGTCTTTCAGAGAATTAAATTTGCTACCTTAACAATCTCTGGCCAATGTGAGACTCTGGGGCCACAAATGTGGTTGATTCTTGTATACAATTTCAACACTCAGCCATGTGGTTCTGTTAAATAGTAGGTCCATGAAATATGGCTTCCCAGATTCCTTAACTATTGGCCTGAAATGTTTTCTTTTCCCATTGATGCACTGGATCTGATGAGTATTTCCAGCAGTTTTTTATTTTTGTTTTAGATTTCCATGATCTGCTTTTTTTTTAAATTTTCATTTCCTTGTGAAGTATTTTTTTTCTTCCTGCATTTCTGACTTAGCATCTTGCACCACCTCCTACTCTTCCATGCCAATTTCACAAATCATCTCAGACATTCTCCTCTACCCACCCCTAGAGTGGGTGTCAACATTGTCACTGATTGAGGATATGAGAAAAGAAAAGGTGTCATGCTTATGCAAGACTGGCTGGATGGTAGAGAAAATGTCTGTACTTGAAATAAGAGTGTTGATTGACACAGGTTCAGCAAGAGTTTGTTCCACTCACAGTGCCATGAAATGACTATATTTTGTGGGAACGTTTTCAGGGGACCTTGAAGCCTGTAATATCAAGGCACCTGTCTAAAACAGGTGGGGAAAACACAACTTGCTGCAGGAAGTCAGCGTTTCAGGCAGCATCTGAGGAAGGAAAGGACAGGCGACATTTCGGGTCAGGACCCTTCTTCAGGCTGATTGGATTAGAGGAGAAAACGTGGGAAACGAGAGGTTGGGGCAGTTCAGCCCGGCCATTGATGCGTTGGTACATGTCACAGGGATTGGTTTGGCAGATGGGAGGGTGTCGTGACAAAGGCAACGGAGACAAAAGAGTGTAAGATAAGGAGAGAAGAGAGGAGTGACATTTATAATTGGAGGGAGGGAGGGAGGGAGGGATGGGGTAGAGGGGCATAGGGGAGTAAAGGGGATAAAAGGGAAATGGGGTCTCTGGAATGGGAAATTAGTAAAGGAGTGAAAAGGATCAGGGTGGCTGGGGTGAAGGGAGGTAGTTGGCGAAATATGTACACAATTGATGGGGGGGTCATGAGAAGAGATATTACTTGATGGTGCTTGACCTGCTGTTATTCCAGCACTTTGTGTACTGAGAACCTGAGACTGCAATAAAAAGCTCCAATAAAGCTTGAAAGAGGAGTGATATATCATGCAGCCTGACTCTGACGTGACTCTTGTCAGATTGCTGTATGAGGTCATGCATGTAACATGAATATGATAAATAATTGTTAACAATTGTTACATTTTCTTCCAATGTCACATCCAATTTTTTTAATAGTAGATTAAAGGAGGAGCAATTCAATTTAATAGCTACAAACATTGAGCAACGCTGTAAATCATGGATTATGTTATTAAACCTGACCCCTGGGCATTGAACAACCTGCAATTAATAAGACCATGGTGGATATTCAGTCGGTTGACATGCTGATTTACTATGCAGTGTGGTGATGTTTACGCTCATGTTTCCTGAAATCATGACTTCTTGATATTTGCCAGTGATCATGCAGAGCTACAAGCCACGTGATAAGTAAACTCCATCAAGCATGGCGAGTTTAGTTAATGGATGGCATTTGTAGCAATACTCTCACCTGTAGACTGCAGAGTGAAACCTTTGGAGACTAACAATAGCAGCTAACAATAAACAACCCTTTACTACTGAGCAGAAAGGACTCCGTTTTCAACCTGCAATGGTAGGGTGCGATGAATTAGCTGGGAAAGTGGGTGAGATTAGGATTGAACCCTAATCCTAATCATGAGTTCAGGAGGGAAGCAGAGATTACAGAGTTAAAGAGGCAAAATCTTTACCCAATAACTGAAAAAAAAACCTTTAAGAAAAGCTATGTAAATTACCATCTGCGCTCTAACAAAGAGTTATTTTGGGCTCGTGACCACTGTTAAGCATAGAATTGAAGCTTTTGCTTTTGACTAGGTGCTTTAGTATTGCCACAGCAAGACATAAATTAGATTCTGTAACTCCAATGTTCTCAGCTGGAAATGCAAGAGGCACTTTTCAGCCACTTTAAAATGGATGTGAAATTGGCAGTGGAATATGACAATTTTGGAGTACAGAGGTAGAGCCACCTTAAAGGCCAGAGTCTAAATAGTACTGACTCAAGACATTAGTGAATGAAGCAGGGATGTAAATTGCAGAGTGGGTAAAATTTCAGAAGTACACAGTACAGCAGATTTGGAATGAAAGTGTCTTAAAGATGAATGGAGACTCTGCAACTCACAGGCCATAAAAATATATAATCAGGATGATAGTGGTTTTGAAAAACAAATTTTAGCTTTAAGGATTATTATCTGTCCCCTTACAAATAAGTATGAGGATGACCTAAATCTCATCTCTTTCTGTCACATCAGTCAGGAAAGTATTTTTATTACTGTATCACTGAGAGAAAGACAGGCCCTCAAGGCATCAACCTGCTCGAGTGGAGTGGTTGCATTCCAGGAAGGTTAATTTTAGAATGAAAGAAATCAGACATGCCAAAGATCATTCCCTGGGAGCAAACTGGGCACAATAGAAGATTACTCCATTTGGAATTATTCGGTTAATTGTGAAGTACAAATAAGAAAACAATCAGAGGACAGAAAAGATTGAAGGGAATTTATACAGGGTGCACACAAAGGTCAACTAAGGAGATAAATGGAAGAGGCAAGGAAATAAGGGGTGCACATAACTAAAAGCTAAATATGCTATATAGGAAAATTAAAAGCTGGCGCAGTTGTAAAAAGAATATTATGAGGTCTGCTTTGATTTCCTAATTAAAATCTGTATTTAATAGATGGGCTAAAAGATGAACAAGCTGCTTATCAACTAACGTGCTTGAAACTATAATTTTATTGAAGTACAGGAATTTTCATAGACTGAATTAAATAGGAAGAAGTTATTAAGAATCATTGAAAATAGAGATCCACAGCATAGAAACAGTTTTGTCAGCGAATTCCGACCATGCCAATAATCAAGCACCTATCATTACACTAATTCTATCCTAACCCATTATTTTAACCACACATTCCTATCAATTACCAGAGAGATTCTACCACTCATTAAAGACAGGCTAGGCGCAATTTAACCTACCAATTCATACATTTTTTGAGATGTGCGAGGAAGCCAGAGCAAACCCCAGCAGTCATAGGGAGGACATGCAAACTCCACATGGACAACATTGGAAATCAGCATTGAACTTGGGTCAATGTAGTTGTGAGTTAGCAACTCTACTTGTTGCATCATTGTGCTGCAATAGTTAGAGATCTAGAAAATCAATGGATTTGGATACAAGTGTTGAACAACAAAATGAGGTTGGGCAAACTAGTAAGAAAGACAGAAGGAACAAAAAGTTACACGAAGAAACAACCTCCACTTTAAAAAGATGTTTCGTGACATTCATGGACAAATAACTTGCTAAATGCCTAAGTGATCGACTTGCACCAAGCCTTGCTTAGATTAAAGTTCAAATTGTCTGCTCTTTCTAGTTGAGAGTTTGCGGAACCTAGACAGAGCACGGCCGTGAGTTGTACGTTGGAATTGTGAGGAAATTGCAATAGTTTAAATATTTTAGTCTGGAAAAAGGATTGCCATATGCACTGTTGTAAGACATTCTAAAATAGATTATGAAAGATTGTCAATGGAGTGCATAGTGCTTATTTTATATGCATCAATAATGTTTTGTGCATGTTCTAACACATTTCAATAGTCAAGAGTGTTCAATTGTCATACGTACTGGCAATGGAGCAATTAAATTATTACTTGCTGTGTTTAACAGGCCCGTTACACTTGAATAAATATACATTAATCAATAGTACAATAAATTAGTAATCAGTAATACTAGGTACCAGACCGTAATTAAGCAAATTGCAACCTAAAACCAAGGGTATGGAAGATCATAGTTACTGAGGTAATGATTAGAGTTGTGCAGTGTTCAAGAGCCTGATGGTTGCTGGGAAGAAGTTGTTCTTGAACCTGATGGTCACGGACTTTCCGCTGGTACCTTCTTTCCAATGGTAGTAGCATGATGAGAGCGTGGCCAGGCTGGTGTTTTTTGAGGCAGCGTCTCTTGAATATAACCCTTCAATGGCAGGGAGGTCAATATCTGTGATATTGTGAGATCAATATCTGTCTACTACTCTGCGCATCTTTCTTCATTCCTGAGCATTCAATTTGACGAACCAGGCTGTATTACAACCAGTCAGCATACTCTCTACGGTACGCATGCAGACGTTTGACAGGGTATTTGGCAACATTCCAAATCTCCTCAACCTTTTAAAGAAGCAGAGGCATTGATGCTCTCGTTGTGATTACATCAATATGCTGGGTCCAGGAACTTCAAGCTGTTGACTCTTTCCATCACCATCCGATCAATCAGGATAGGTTTATGGATCTCTGAATTTTCTTTCCTGAAATCCATACTTAGCTCCTTGATCTTGCTAATATTGAGAGCAAGATTGTTGCTCCGGCTCCATTCAATCAGATTATCAATCTCCCTCTGGCTCTCTGACTCATTGTTACCCATTATATTACTCCACCAATGGTGGTATTGTTGGTGAATTTAAAGATGACATTGGAACTACACAATTATGGGTATAGAGAGAGTAGAGCAGAGGACTCAACACACAGCCTTGAGGTGGTCCTGTATTGATGGTTATCAAGGAGTCACTTCAAGTCAAGTCACTTTTATTTCTATAGCACATTTAAAAAAACAATTCTCGTTGACCAAAGTGCTTTACGTTGGTGGAGTCGAGTCAAGTCAAGTTCATTCGTCACATACACATACGAGATGTGCAGTGAAATGAAAAGTGGCAATGCTCGCGGACTTTGTGCAAAAAGACAAACAACAAACAACCAAACAGACTACAAACAGAATGGAACAGAATCACATATTCTTTTACATATTAAATATTGTGGGCGGAAGGAAAAAGGGGAAAAAACAGCAATTTAAAAAAAAGCAGTAGTGGTACTAAAGTTAGTCCCAGTGAGATAGGAGTTTACAGTCCTAATGGCCTCTGGGAAGAAACTCCTTCTCAACCTCTCCGTTCTCACAGCATGGCAACGGAGGCGTTTGCCTGAACGTAGCAGCTGGAACAGCCCGTTGTAGGGGTGGAATGGGTCTCCTATGATACTAATACAACAGTGGTTCATAGATTAAGTACATGCATAAATACATACATATAGCCCTCCCTCAGAGGACATCAAGAAAGGCTTGAGAGTAAAGATGAGTTTTAAGTCTCGACTTAAAAGAGATGATGGAGGGGACAGTTCTGATGGGAAGAGGGATGCTGTTCCACAGTCTAGGAGCTGCAACCGCAAAGGCGCAAAGGAGGGAGTACGGCTGTCAATTTGTACTAATAGGATCCAATTATATAGCAACGAGCAGCGATTCAGTTCTCTGAAGCTGATGATAAGTTTAATGGGCTGATGGTCTTGAATGCCATGCTGTAGTCCATGAACAACAGTCAATCACTTGTTCTTTGTACCTTTTCCATACCTCTAGTTTCCCTCTCCCGTGACTCTCAGTCTGAAGAAGAGTCTCGATCCGAAACATTACCTAATCTTTACCGATCAGCCATGATCACAATGAATGGCAGTGCTAGCTCGAAGGGCTTAATGGCCTCCTCCTGCACCTAATTTCTATGTTTCTATATTTCTATCTCTCCAAAGTTGCTGCTTGACCCGCTGAGTTACTCCAGCATTTTGTTTCTATCTTCAGTGTAAACCAGCATCTTCAGTTCCTTCCTACTCATAGCATGACATTTGTGTTCTTATTGTTCAAAGGATCCAGTGCAGAGTGGAGAGCCAGCCAGATCACATCCCCTCTGTTATGGAGGTAGATGAATTGCAGTGTGTCAAGTTCCTTACCAAGGCAGGAACTGATATGCGCCATAACCAACCACTCAAAGCACTTCATCACCATGGATATGTGTAGTGTGGGCACCACCATGGCGGGTGGTCATTGAGGCATGCCACCTTACTCTTCTTGGGCATTTGCATAATTTGAGCTAATTTCCAGTGGAAGCTGCCATTCTACGTGCATCAATTGCATGTGTGATGACATCATCATTTATTTGTACCATTCTAACACAAAAAATTGTACACAAGATTTATTTTGATTCACTGCCCTAACGTTAACAAACTCCACAGCAAGTCGTGCATTCATGCACAGAGTTGTGCCCCTGTTGAAACATTAGTGTTTTGACCACGGACATGGCCACATTTATTTCTGTGTTCTGCAACCTTCATCTCAGGCATCATTGACATAGATTATAAAATCTCTGCTTTATACACCCTCCACACAAGATGATAGGCCCAATGGCCCTATCGTGATCCTATATTTGGCAGCATAGTCAGGACATTTGGCCAGACAATTTTGCAGGGGCTCTCCCTTGCAAAGCACCCTTTGTCCTCCATTCTCCATGGTAGCAGCTTAATGAAGCAAAAAAGATGCAAACCATCCTAAAGATGAACTTTAAAGTGGTGAACTTCGCCGCTTTAGTGAAATTTGGCATTAATAATGGGCAATACCCAATGGCTGGACATGCAATCCAAAATATTAATTGTTAGACAAAGTGCCACAAACCATCCAGTTAAAGACATTTTAGAAGTTATTAAGATTCTTTCTTCACTTACTCATTCAAAAGTCACAAAATTGGTGGATTGACATTTATAGCAATTGAGTAATAATTTGTGGGATAATTTAAGAAGCAGCAAAACGTAGCATTCTCCTGAATCGATGAATTATAACTGGCTGAAATCTCATGAAAAATTGTTTTGGACCTTTTAGTTGGCATTTTGAATGTTAGCTATAATTTGTGCAAAAATCATTAAGTTTTGACGTCATATGTGCACTGAAAGATCTCAAGCAAGTAATTTATTTTTGTTACCATTCATGTGGCCATATCCACAAAACTTTGCAATAAGACTCAAACTATTCCCTCCTTAGGTGCTGCTGGTGCTTTCTGCCCTGTAATCTCTCATGACCTCTACTTGCAAAATAAAAGAGCATTAAGCGAGAGATTGCAAAAATGCATGTTGGAAGAGTAAGAGAATGCAGTCTTAATCCCGTTAATAGGATGACCAAGCAACAATTGAAATGCAATGTAGAGTGAGAGCAGATAGTACTCAAGCTGGAGGCTCCAGCATACTTATAGCCATCCTTCATTATAAGTGTGTCAAGTAATTTTGCACAGCTGAATGCCAGTGGTACAGTGACATTCTGCCATATACTTTGCAATATAATTGAGAATGCAATATGCTTCAGCCAGAATTTATTGCTTCACTGGAAACCATGAGTAAGATAAATAGAGTTTCTGTTGGCACCCCTCAAAATATGTAGCAGCTAATCTCAGTAAATATTCTTGGAGTTTCCTCATTTCAGGAATTGTGGCTGCAACATCTGCTACAGGGAATTGACCTTGTGGGAAATATGAAAGTAGATGCTGCCAGCATTCGAGCATACTGTAGAGAGGTGCCACATTGCCCAGTTTAAAACAAACATCTAAGTATTAAATTTTTTGCCAAAAAAAGAGGGACACGGCCTTTGTCCACAAGGAAACCCAGAAAACAGCTAACAACGCAATATGCAACTTGCAAAGTCTAGAGTGGATTGCAAAAATTGTAGATTATGTTCTGATAGCCTGTTGTTTGACTACATAAATTGAGCACTGCAATGCAGCTCCTTCACATGCCCACCGGGTAAATGAATGCTCAGAGCACTCTTCGAAACAGCTTCAAATCTACTGTTTTTCACTGTGATGTACATAGTGGAGGATGCAATTAGGGATATAGGAGGACCATAAGGTAAATCATAAAACACAAGTGAGAAACAGAAGGTGTGGTTGACTGGCCTGGCCAAGTTTACAGAATTGCTATGCATGGAACCATGCCTGCTTCACTACGTGGAGATTCGGATCCAGCAAGGTCTCTTTAAGAAGAATGAATAAAAAACTGACTGAGCACAGACATCCATGAGACTCGCTTGTCTTTTTTTTTTTAAAGTGCATGTGCACTTATGGATACAAACTGCTGGAATAACTTAACGGGCCAGGCAGCATCTCTGGAGAACATGAATAGGTGATGTTTCAGGTCGGGACCTTGTTTCAGATCTTCTTGCATTCTTAAGTAGGGTCCCGGCCTGAAATGTCATTTATCCATGTTCTCCAGAGATGCTGTCTGACCTGCTGAGTTACTCTAGCACTTTATGTCCTTTTGTGTAAGGCAGCATCTAGAATTCATGGTTTCTACATGTGCAGTTCTAGTGGGAATGCTGACTTCACTGTTCCTGCCTTGAAACATGTGCTATCAGCTGTACAGGGCTGTGAGAACAGCTCTCATTATTGCTCAAACCTCTACTATGGTGGCAATAAAATCTATCTCATAAAATGCTTACTTAGCTGGCCTCCTGATGCTTGCAGAGCAAGTTCATACAATGTTAAAGCAAAGATCTATTAGTACCATCGACAACTCAGTTCAGCTTAGAGAGAGATCAGGATGGAGTTGGCAGTGTATTTTCCTGCAGGGGTTTATGGATCATTGACAAGGACTAGATGAATGGATTCCTGAGACTATCATGCTTCCTCATGCAAGAGACAGTCAAAATAGCAAAAGCATTCAGCAAGTGTCAGCTACGGCAATCAACAGTATCATTGCCTCAAGCAGGGTCTTCTTTGTAACAAAAGCAGGGTTAATACTCCTCAGCCAATAAGAAAATGTGCTTCTTTCAACTTGAAAGGACAAAGCAACAATTCAGAAGTTAACAATCTTAATACAGGATTTATGTCTGAACTGTACTCAGAAGTGTTCTGTTGAACAAATGATGTTCATCCCTTATGTTATCTTCATGCTCACAACTAAAGGTGTGAGCCACAGTCATGCTAAGCAATTGGTTTAATGCTCTTACTTCCTGATATAATCTGTGAGAAATGTATATTGATTTACTGTCAGGCTAAAAATATTTCTTATTTTCCTTTGTCTTTGGGGAAATGACTGCAATGCCCACGTCTTCAGCATGTTAACAATCCCTGGTCCAGTAGGCTGCCTTAAAAATATGTGCAAATACACTGACTTACAGCTAATCTTTTACATGCTACTATCGTTACATCCTTTACATGAAAATAAATCATAAATTCATAAAACGACAACCATAATCACCAATAATCAGATTGTTCTCTGAGGGTGGAACTGAGGTGGAGGCGGCTGGTATGTTCCAATAGTGATGCTCTATGCTAATGTTATACTAACACTTCCAACATCCCACAGGAAAGCCACAAAATGGCTCCTAACGTGATACACACCATGCATAAGCTGGCACCTTTGGGATGAGATGGTAAACAAGGCTCATGCTTTGTTTGATGTAAAAAAAACATGAAATTTTTCAAAAAATGTAGTTGTTTTTCCTCGAACAGTATCACTAAAATAATAACTGAACAGCAAAAGAACTGTGGGTGCTGGGCATTGTCCCTGGTTCCGATGAGGATTCATTGACCCGAAATGTTAACACTGTTTCCTTCTCCACGGATATTACCTGACCTGCTGATTACTTCCAGCATTTTCTATTTTTATATCACAGAGCATATTTGCTGTTCACAGGACCCGCTCTGGGACTCCTCCAATGCAGCAGTATTCACAAAGTACTTCATTAGCTGTGAAGCATTTCAGTATGTCACCAGTTCATGAATGTTAATGCCGGCCTTTCTTTATACGTGGAGCATAACAAATGACATGCAAATTGTCACACGGGTAAATACTATTTATATGAATTGTGACAACACATAGCTGCTGAAGTAAAAAGAGCACTTTGTAATTGTGTCAAATCATGCCACAATATTTTGCAAGGAACAGAACTCAATTTATACATTGGGGACACAAAGAAATTCCAGATACTGGAATCTAGCATTGAACAAAACACATTAGGAGTAATTCAGCCAGTCAGGCAGCATCTCTGGAGGACATGCATAGGTGACATTTCGGGTCTGGACCCTTTTATAAGACTGATGGTAGAGTGGGTAGAAAGCTGGAAGGATGGTGGGAGCAGGACAACGCCGGGAAAATAATAGATGGATATAGGTGAGGGAGGCTTCGTTCGGCAGATGGGTGGCCAAAGGCTCTAAATGTAAAGGGAGCAAAAGGGTGACACAAGGGGCAAAAAAGGAGACAAAAGGGTGTCGCATACGGAGGGGAGTGAAATATTTTCTCATTTTGCACTGTGCAACTGTTGCTTTGCAAGATGACAATAAAGCTTGATTTGATTTGATTTGAAGCAGAGAATGAGGCGCAGTTACTTCAGTTTGCGTGTGGCCTCATTCTGGCAATGGAAGAGGCCCAGCTCAGAAAGGTTGAAATAGGTCACTTTATAGTATTCTACTTATTCAACCATCAGCATGAG
This sequence comes from Leucoraja erinaceus, assembly GCF_028641065.1. Taxonomy (NCBI): domain Eukaryota; kingdom Metazoa; phylum Chordata; class Chondrichthyes; order Rajiformes; family Rajidae; genus Leucoraja; species Leucoraja erinaceus. The sequence goes on along the minus strand of NC_073388.1, from coordinate 16,326,453 downwards.
AGTTCACTTCCATCACCAAATCAAACTGCCATTTGACTGTGCACAATGAAGTTTGGAAGAGTGAGTGGTGACCTGATTATATAAAATCCCGCTAATGACAGACTGGGTGTGGAAAGGCCATTTACTCTCACAGGAAAATGCAGAATTAGGGGGTCGCTGTTTAATATTCGGGGTTGCCATTAAATAAGCTCAGGGTGGCAATCAGATCATGAATCTATCTATACACAACTAAAACTCTGATCTTGTGCTCTTCTTGCCCAAAAATGGTACGCGATACCACTATGATCTTTCGCCACCTTACTCGCCATTCTCCTGTGCTACAAGGGCAATAAGTTTTGTTCCGATCGATGGTATATTTTAAAAGTTATTAAGGTTTAAAAATCTTAGAAAAAGCGCATGCGCAGATTGGTCCCCTTTCCTGTCAGTCGCCAGGACGGCGGCCATCACCACATTGATTGGCCAGATCCGCTGTCAGTCACGGGCAGCGCCCACCTCGCCCGGAGAGGAGAATATAAAGCTGAAGGAGCAAAGTGAGCATCACTAACGCTCCGCCGGTTGGAGCTGAGTCTGTGGAGGCCTTGGTGGTGCTGAGCAGCCAAGCCCACTTCACAGCCTCCGTGATGCCCAGCCGCGGGCGCCGTCAGGCGCTTCGTCCGACCCGGGCTTCTACCAGCGAGGCCCCGGCTGGGGTTCTACGCGATGATCCAGGAGGCATCGAGACCGCGCGGTGTGGCCTCGCAACGATGGGGCTGCGCGGTGGCGGTGGGGCTTTGCAGCAGCGGAGAAATCTATCTCTTCCTCTTTTTTTCAGTTTTTTCCTGTCTCGTGTCTGGTGGAGGAGGAGGGAGAATAGAGGGAGCAGAGGGGGTGAGTGGGAGAAGTAGGGATTGGGGAATAGAGGGAGAGGAGGGCAGTAGGGGAGGTGAGGAGGGATAGTGGGGGGGTAGGGGAGGTGAGGAATGGGGAGGTGGGGGATAGTGGGATAGGAAGGGGGTAGGGAGGGGAGAGGAGTTATGGAGGATGGAGTGGGGAAGGTGAGGGTGAATGAGGGTAGGGGAAGGGAGGAAAGGAGAGAGGATTGGGGGAGGTGAGATTGGGGAATTGGGGGGGAGGAGGAATGAAAGATCCTGGGAGGTGGGAGGGAGATTGGGGGGGATTGGGGGGGAGGAGGAATAGGAAGGGAGGGGGGAGTGTGGGGAGGTGAGGAAGGAGAGGAGAGGAGATAGAGGGAGAGGAGGGGGAGAATATGGGGAGATTGGGAATGGGGAATAGAGGGAGAGGAGGGCAGTGGGGAGTTTGGGGCGATTAGTGGGAGGGATAGGGGAGATGAGGAGTGGCGGAGGTGGGGGATAGAGGGATAGGAGGGGGTTAGGGTGGGGAGAGGAGTTAGGGAGGGAGGGAGGGAGGGAAGGCGGGTCGGGGAAAGAATTAGAGGTGAGAGAGGGATTGGGGGAGGGGAGGAGCAGAAGGGAAAGAAGAGGGATAGTGAAGAGGAGGAGGAGGGAGTGCTGGGTTTGAGGAGAAATGAGCTGCACCTGCACAGTTGGGGACTATGCGTGAGTGATGGAATATTGTGCTGGAGGAAAGGGTTGCGTTGGGGGAACGGGTGAGTGGTGGAATATTGCGTTGGGGCAGCAACGGGTCTTCACTTAGTCTAGTAATTTCCTAAACCTGTCATTTCAATAGTTTGATGCAAATTTTCTACAAGTTACACTTTCTTAAATAGTTATGATCTTTCTGCCGAAAGATCTGTACATTGGTCAGTTTTGCACTCTTGCTCATAGTGAATAGTAAAAAAAGTCAGCATTATCCATCAGCATCTGACCATAATTCACACTGCAATATATTGATCAGACTGATATTCCAATATGTGGGGATTTGCATTGAGAAGCTAATATTACATTGAAGTTAACAGTGATTCAATAATAAGTTCCTCATGGGAGACCAACAAAGATTCATTTAAGCCATTACGACAAATGGCCAATTTGAAGTACACAATGGGCCATAACTGAGAAAGTATCTGCAGCAGATATACTTGAATGAGATATACTCAGCTCGAATGATTGGGCCTGATCAATGTAGTATCACATTTTCCGACACAAGCCAGCAGAGTGGTGCCACTGTGGAGCAGCAGTAGACTTGCTGCCTTACAGTCCCAGAGATCTGGGTTTGAAGCCGACTAAGGATGCGTATGGAGTGTGTACATTTTCCCTGTGACTGCATGGGTTTTCTCTGTGTGCTCTGGTTCCCTCCCACATTCCAAAGACATGTAGGTTAATTGGCTTCTGTAAATTATCCCTCGTTTGTAGGATAGAACTAGTGGAGGGGTGATCACTAGTCGACGCACAGCGGAGCACGTCAAAATATAACTTCCGACAAATTTCTCTGTCACTCATGCAGTGCTTGTCCTGTTGATGATTGTAAACATAGTAAGTGAAGTGGGTGGCGATGGCATGATAGCGATCAACTGTGCTGAAGGTACAACCATTGCCAGGACAACACTGCATTGATGCCATGAATGTAATTGCTTCACAATCATACAAATTGTGCAGTGAACTAACCCCGAAAGTCCAGTGCAGCTGTAATAGTTAGACAGAAAATTTGACTCAATATCTAACCACATTGAAGGTTTTGCTTGAGATTGCTCACAATGACAATAATGACCTTTCAAAGTGTCGTTTGGCAATGTAACGGACACAGATGACAAGCCTATGCCACTTATCCTATAATAAAGTATGCCATTTAGACTAAATAAGAATGCATTTCAAAAGTGCTTATGACATGCAAATACTTTATTATAATTCCCAATCAAATGGTATATTGATGGAAAATTATAACACATTTCTCTAGAATAATACAATCTGGTGTCTTTCCCATTTCACAAGCCCTACATGGGTTTCGGTGTTGTTGTAAAAAATAAGCTGTTGGAGGAGCTCAGTGGAGCAAACAATATTGGTGGAAGCAAATGGATGGTTGGCATTCGGATCAAGACCCTGTATCAGGATTGCAGGTGTTGCACAAGATTTCTGTCTGTTGGGTCTTCAATGTCCTAGTGCGACATTGTAATGTCCCCTGTGTGGAGGTAATGTGACGGTACTTTGAATCAATGAGAGGTTCATTCCTGTATGGGCTATCTGCAAACCGTTGCCCAGTGTTAATTAAGGAACAAGTCTGGGGTAGTCCACATATTGTTTTGAATCAATGAGAGGTTCTTTCCTGTATGGGCTATCTGCAAACCGTTGCCCAGTGTTAATTAAGGAAGTCTGGGGTAGTCCACATGTTGCCTCAGAAGGCCTCAATGTGCTAAACCTACACATCAGGTGAGCTGTCAGGAATTATCTGTTAAGGGCCTGTCCCACTTACGCAACTTTTTTGGAGACTGCCGGCAACCGCCATAGGTCGCCAAAAATTTTCAACATGTTGAAAATTCAGCAGCGAACAGAAAGACGCTCCGAATCTTTGGGTGACTAGGAGACTACTCACGACCATGCAGGCGACACCCTGGTGACATGTCACGGGGTGAAGCCTGTATGGTCGTGAGTAGTCGCCCAAAGAGTTGTACCTTGTTCTGGTCGCCGCTGGATTTTCAACATGTTGGAAATTTTCGGCGACCTGTAACGACCTATGACAGGTGCCGAAAAAGTTGCGTAAGTGGGACAGGCCCTTTATTACTCTGATCACACTACCATTGTTTTAACTTCCAGAGCAGGAACTCTGCAGCTGACAAACTCCAAACAACAGGTACCTGGACCATGCTGTCTCCATGCTTCCTATCGAGGTTAATTCATTGCATTAATGGTACAGCACTCTGCTCATGGTGAAAAGGGGTGCAATGCGACTCCTTATCTCCCTTAACCTCCCTCTTTATCATGGCTGAAACATTGAGTTTCTATCATGGCCACAACATCTTAGTTCCATGCACTGTTCGAGCTCCTTTGTCAGCTGCTTTATCCATAATATTCCTTGGATTGAAATAAACACACCATAGGATTGAAATAAAGGCCCATCAGTTTCACCATGTTCAATTAACCTCTCCATGTTAGTCCTTCCTTTGAGGCCTACTGGTCATAACCTCTTCCTTCCCATCAGTCCTTCTATTTACTGACCTGCATCTCACTTGGCCCATCAAGTCTACTCTGCCATTCAATCATGGCTGATCTATCTTTCTCTCACAACTCCATTCTCCTGCCTTCGCCCCATAACCCCTGACTCCTTTACTAATCAAGAATGTATCAATCTCCACCTGAAAATTATCCATTGGCATGGCCTCCACAAAAGTCTGTGGCAATGAATTCCACAGAATCACCACCCTCTGATTGGAGAAATCCCTTCTCATCTCCTTTCTAAAGATGCTGCCTCACCAGCATGTGGCATGGGTAGTATTCTGAGATTTCAGCCTTCAATGAAAAGATTCTTTACCTTAAATACAGAGTGGCAACTTTGTAATTAACACAACTATAAATTATTAATCCCATCATTACCTACATTAGGCAGCAGCTCCAAGGATACAACTTCAAGCAATACTGCTAATGCTATATGACCCTACAATCAAGTAGAGCAGGATTTTGATCAGCAGGGTAAGTGGGCTGAAGAATGGCAAATGGCATTCACTTCATATGAATGCTAGATTTTGGAAAGTCAAACATGTGTAGGGCCCAAGGGACTGTTATAGAACTGTGAGACCAAGGAGTACAGGTACATACTTCCCTGAAAGTGGTGTCGCAGGTAGACAGTATATTGAAAAAGACCTTCATTAGTCATGACATGGAATACAGTTACTGGGACATTGTGTTGCAGTCATACAAGGCATTGGTGAGGCTAACTTGGAGTAGTGTGTTCAGTTTTGGTTACCCTGATATCGGAAAGATGTCATTAGGCTGGAAAGAGTGCAAAAAAGATTACAAGAATGTAGTCAGAACTAGAAGGCCTGAGTTTTAGGGAGAGGTTGGGCAGGATAGGACAATTCCCGGGAGCTTAGAAGACTGAGGGGTGACCTTAATAAAGGTGTACAAAAAATTCATGAGGGGCATATAGAAGGTGAATATACACACAATAATTTTCTAGGGACAGGGAATCAAAAACTAGAAGTTGTAAGGAAAGTTTTTTAAATGGACCTGAGGATAGTGTGTAAAGCTGAAACATATGATATTGTTCAGAAGACCCCAATGTCCCCAGACAAAAGATGGGATATTGATTCAAACATTATCATTGAGCCTTGTTGCCACAAATGGAAAGGTCAGGATGGGAGTGAGATGGCAACTGGAAACCCATAGTCCCTGCAAACAGATTGCCAGATCTGTCTATGGTTCCTTCAGTGTAGAGGAGACCATATTGTGAACATTGAATACAGTATACCAGATGGGAAGAAGTGTTAGTACATAATTGCTACACTTGCAAGGCATGTTTGGGTGCATGGATGGTAGGAAGCGTGTAGGTGAAAGGATACGTTTTGCATCAAATGCCTTTCCATGATTGCAGAACAGCTAAGAGTTGACAGCTGCTTACAGTTGAGCCCAGTCCCATTGGGAAGAGTGCAGCTCCTCTTTCAGCAGATGATTCTGGATGTTAATCACCCTAATGCCATTTCAAACAGAACTTTGGCCAATTTTACAATATGTTGTGAGGAGCTCAAATGAGCCTTTGGTCTTCATGGAACCGTGTTTTACCAAACTAAAAAGAAGACAAATAGACCATGTTGTTTGCTTGATGAGTTCCAACTTGCTAAAGAGCACATGTAGGTTAAAAATAAAACAGATTGGATAAGCAGTCAATGGAAAGAGTCATTGCCAAATCATTGTTACAGAATCTGTGAGGTAGAAAAGCTAACATGCTCAGCTGTGTATATGGAGTTCAGCCATCCTAGAACAGATTTATAAATGACAGTCTAAGGCAACAACCCCCATCACAGGCAAAATTCAGCAACTATCGTCAGTTAAGCAGTGATTGATTCATCTTAACACCGTGTATCACCTCAGAGATGGTCTACATAGATTGGTCTGGAAGGCACATAGCATACAATGAAAAAGGAAACACTGGGAGGAGAACCCACACAGATATGAGACTCAAATTAGATACTTCCTGAATCAGGCAAAACTGAAACTGAACAGAAACACAAGCAGATGAAGAACATTGGACATAATCTCCTACAAGGGGAACATAAAAAATCTGCAAATCCTGAAAATCTGAAATCTATACTATTACTAAAACTCTCATCTTGACCACTTCCGGTCTGCTTTGTAATTAAATTTGCACAAAAACGATCCCCTATAGCGCTATGATTTTTTGCCACCTTACTCACCATTCTCCTCTGCTGCAAGTCAAATAAGTTTTGTTCTGATCGGTGAAATAGTACAAAAGTTATGAATGTTTAAAAATCGTAAAAACCTTCCGGAACCCACTGTCAATAACGCGGCAAGGAGAATACAAAGCTGAAGGGGCGCAGTGTGTTGAGCAGCTCATGGGGAGTCAGCGGCTCATGGGCTGCTTCTGCGGCGACCAGCCGGAAGCTGCTGAGTTGAACCGGAAGCCTCTGAGTGAAGCCGGAGTGGGACCGGGATCTGCTGCGTGAGGCTGAAAGCTGACGGTGCGGGGTGAGCAGAATGCGAGCCCCCCCTCCCCACACCACACTCCCCCCTCCCCTCAAACCCCCCCCCCTTCACATACGCCCTTTCCCCCCACACCCCCCCCCTCCCCCACATCCCCACAGCCCCCTTCCCCACACCACCTCTCCACCCACACCCCCTCTTCCCCACATCCCCCTCTTCCCCACACACACACCCTCCCCCACACCCCCTTCCCCCCCACACACCCCTTCCCCCACCTTCCCCACATACACCCCCTTCCCCACACCCCCCCCTCCCCCACACACCCCCTCCCCCACACCCTCTCCCCTGAGTGGTGGAATATTGCTTTGGGGGAACATGTTGCATTGGGGGAACAGGTGAGTGGTGGAATATTGTGTTGGGCATGGGATGCATTGAGGGGACCAGGCCTCCCGTGTAACTAGGAGTCCCACTTAGTCTAGTTGAAACTAAAAATGCTGGAAACACTCAGTAGGTTATTTGTGGAAAGAGAAAAATAGCTAACGCTTCAGGTTCCTGTGTTTCCAGCATTTTCTTCAATTGGTCAAATTCTTTGCACTATCCTGTTACTTCAAAGATCTAGGCCGCAAGTGGTTCTTTTTTTATTGTCAGTACAGGGCAAACTTGTCACCATGTGCATTATCTACTGCAGTGTCATACATAGCGATAATTTATACATGGGCACAACGTCTTCAAAAACGCTTTTGTGACGCAGCATATTTTTAAGAGGCAGAAATTTCTTTACAAGAGAAAACACTTAACTGCTTACTTGTGGTTGCTGCTGGCTGATTGAATGTCTTGAATCAGTTACATTTTTGAGAATTAGGAACACCACATATTGCTTACAGCATCTCAACTTCTTAGCTGTTATTTTTTGTAATTAATGTTAAAGGCCCCTTTGCTCTCAATGACTACATTGCTCCAATCTGGACTCTCTGGGTTCAAATGTATAGGCTTAGCATTGCTTCCAGCCTTGAGTAACTAACTCCGTTTATAAATCCACAATCTCATTTGTCTTATTTACTGCTACATTAAACAGTCTTGCCAGCATAAGAGTTGCTTGCCATACATAAAATTTTCAACTGCAGCCAAGTACGTTACAATATTTTCCAATGTGTTTAATGATAGGTCATCGGCAAAGAGAAGAATAATGACTGCACAAGTTATAATGCAGAGCAATAATAAGAAAAGTTATAATTTATCAAAAAATATTTAAAAATAAGGCATTTGGAACTTTCAGCTCATAAAACTGCCAAATGTCTATGTTCAAATAGGTTACCAAAGTACACAGAGCTCAACAGAAAGGGAATTTGCCAAGGGTCCTATTTAAATTAATTTGCAATACCATTGGACACCAATTGTATGGCCTCAAAAATCTGTTGACTTCTGCCTGAAGCTCTGATGTGCACCTACTGTAGCTAGGCATTTGTTCCCTATTCGGGAAAATTCACTCTGAATTCTCAATCATTTCTCTTTAAACAATGTGTCTTTTCTTTGAGGCCTGGTTACTTGTGGACAAAATTATTACTGGTTAATTTAAACGGGTTCTGTGGTGAATTTGCAGCCTTTCCATGCTCCGTAGATCTATTTGCATTGCTCACCCATTTCAAAACAGGCATTTGGCACCTTTTGTACTGTTCACTGGGAAATATCCATTTTTACTGTTAGGCATGGCTGGTTTTTGGAATGTTGTTCTCAACTGCTTTTTGATACACTAAAAGCAATTTCAGCACTGTGAAATTTAATAGAGGGCATCCTGTAAGTAACATGCTGTGAGGAACTGAGATATAAACAGAATTCTGGAAAAACTATTGTGATGAAAGGATATTGACTTGAAGCATTAACCCTATTTCTCTCTCCATAAGTGCTGCCTATTTTGCTGAATATTTACAGCAATTTCAGATTTTTATTTCAGAGGTTGACAGCATCTGTAGAACTTTTTTTTTGTGTGAAAGGATGAATGCAGAGCATGCAAAATGTTAGAGAAGTTTTAGTGATTTGGCTGTTCCTGATCACTTCCTGACAATTCTTGCTGAAGAATATCCCTGTTGTTGTTGGGTCCAGAAGAGTTTTAATTTTAGATAGGTTTATAAGTCACAGGAGTCAAATTATGTAATTTGGCCCATTGAGCCTATACCATTCTCAGGGCTGCCAACTCTCACGTTTTGAGCGTGAGAATCACGCCCTCAAGCAAATTCTCACGCCCTCACGCTGATCGGAAATTGCTCACGCTCTGTGGTGAGAAATTCTGTGATCAACAAAAATGTCAAAACTCGGATAAACTGCATGATCCGCGGGTGTTGGAGAGCTGGCGCTGAGGGATGGATGGAAGCAGCGGGTGGATACAGATACAGGGAGCCGGGACTGGCGAGTTTGCGGGGCTGACGAGTATTTGTGCGGCCAGCGAGTCGCTCATTGCAGCTTCAGCCATAGAAATTTCTTCTAATTTCCTTTCTAAGGGTGCGTTCTTTTATTCTGAGGCTTTGCTCTTTGATACAGATCCTTGTAGTTAAATATCCTGCACAATGGTCTGCACTCAGAGGAGTAAAGATTAAATCAGCATTTCATCAGAGCTGCAAATTAATAGACGCGAACAGTAGGAAGACCCGCAGCCTTTTGGAAAAGGGATTTACTGCAATCCCATCTCCCCCTTTTCTCTTTAATGTCCTTCTGCCCCACCATCACTGAGGTGTACGTGTTCGTCCAAATTCAAGGAATATTGTTTGCATCCAGGACCCACTGGCATCGTTACTCTCAGGTCTCTCCGTAGCTTTGCTCCTCCCTCTGTAATCTCCAACTCAACAACTCCCTGGATATCTACACTCCTCTGCACTCAAGCCTCTTCATCATTTCTGCATTGTGCTACGCCTAATGGCAATGACAATAAATGCCAAAGACGGAATTTGTTCCCTCTAGATCTCAACCTTTCTATCTCCATTCCCTCTTAAAAAAAAAAGGTATTCCTTAGCCAAGGTTGTGCTCATCTACCCTCCCACCATCCTAGAAGCCTCAATGTCACATGTTGTTTGATAACACTAATAATTGGCTTGAGATATTTCCTCATGTAAATACATGCTATTATCCTCTAGTATTTTATTATGTGGTATAATTTTTGAATTTCTTTATTTTTTAAAACCACAACATTTACCTTGGAGATCTGAGGAACAAGTGTTATTCCTGGTACTTGCATTATGTTAAAAGAACACCAGATGGCCTCCTGATTAAAGCGTCAGAAAAGGGAAATTTGGAAAAAGAAACTCCAAATATAATGTAACAAACACTGATATCAAAGAAGAAATAAAAAATGTCATTATGGACAATCAGACACTGGAATCAGCATGAACAGAATGAAGATTGCCAGACTTCAGAAGAAACTGCTCTATAGGTTCTTAATAAAAATGATAGAGCAATAATGGTACAAGGCATGTACAAGTCTAGACATGAGAGAATACTGGAAAAATATAGTATGGTTATACAGTAAAATTCCAATAATCTTCCAACCGACAAATGACAAATCACAATGTTTAGAGATACAGCATGGAAACACACCCTTCAGCCCACCAAGTCCATGCCAACCATCAATCATCTATCTGTACACTAGTTCTATGTTATCCCGCTTTCGCACCATGCACACCAGAGATGATTTAAAGAAGCCAATTAACCTACAAATCTGCACGTCTTTGGAATGTGGGAGGAAACTGGAACACCCGGAGAAAACCTATGCAGTCACTGGGAGAACGTGCAAACTCCGCACTGACCGCACCTGTAGTCAGGATCAAACCCGGGTGTCTGGCACTGTGAGGTAGCATTTCCACTGTTGCTCCACTGTGCTACCCTCAATGTGTCGACTCCTGTGGTCTGAGGAAGGGTCTTGACCTGAAACGTCACCTATTACTTTCCTGCAGAGATGCTGTCTGACCCGTTGAGTTACTCCAGCATTTTGTTTCAACCAGGTGACAAGTGTTATGTTCCTTTAAAATTCATTGGGATCGCAGTTCACAGGCTCTTTGTTAAATCACCAGGACTCTGGTTTCAATGCTCACTGTCAATGCTCCAGGACCATGGTTCCCACATTCCCTAGTAACTCACCGGGCCCCTGTTCCTCCACGCTCTGTCAAGTCACCAAGTCACCAGGGCCCCAACTCCAGTGTTTTCTGTCAAATCACTGGGGCCACGGTTTCTGTGCTCGCTGGAAAGTCCGACCACTACATTTCCTGTCAACTCATCAGAGCCTCAAGTCCCAAACTCCATGTCAACTCATTGGTCCCTGCTTCCTGTGTCTCTATGAATGCACTGGAACCTCAGTTCCTCTGTTCCCTTAAAAATCTCCGGCTACCAGTTCCCACGTTTCCTCCAGTTCCCAAGCTTCATTTAAATTTACAGCTTCTCTGGAAAATTTGTTATACTAATGTCGAGCAACTAAATGAATTAAAAGTGTGGTTGGAAATGAAAAGAATAATTGTCAATTGTCTGGAATACCAAAGGCCCAAGCATGCTGGATTACCAGAAGAGATCAAGTAGCAAGGACACTGTATTTCTACAATGAATTTAGGACTGTTTTATTTTCGGAAACATGTTCCCAAAACTAATAGGGCAGGCCATATTTGACTGAGTAAAGAGTAACAAACCAGAATATGTTAACAACCTGGCATTAGAGGAACATTGTAGAAACAGTGACTGAATTCAATATTAGATTTGAAAGGCAGAGAGAGACATAAACCAGGGTTTAACAGTTAAGTGAGATAATCTTCAAAGGGATGAGAAATAAATTGACTGCAATAACCTGGCTGATCTGTAAATGTGTGAATCTGCAAAAGTAGGAAAGTATTCAATGAAATATTTTGGATGATACTAATGCTGATCCCTAAAAAACTAACAGTTCCCTTGGGTAATTGTACTGTGGTTTACAAATAGGAGAAGAGGGAATATCAAGGGACAAACGTAAACATACAAAATAAAAATAATATGAAAATCTAGCAGATTTGGTGGGGAAAGATTTAAATAGCCAAAGGATACAAACAAAATAAAATGAGTACAGGTAAAGATAAAAGGGGGAATATTTTGTAAATATGCAGAGAAAAAAAAATGTGAGTTCAACAAAGACATGCAAATAAAAGTGCAATGGAGGGGAAAGGAAAAGGCAGAGTTGTTAAATGAGCAGTTTGCACGTATTTTTACAGCATCAAAAGAGGATAAATTGCTGGCGATTCTTGGACACAAAAAAGTCACAGTTATGGGCTAATTTTAACTTTTAGGCTAGGTTTCACAGGTGGAAAGATAAAATATTAATAATTACACCTTCAAACCCATCTTCAGGCTGCCCACTTCATTTCATTTGAAGGTTGGGATGTGGAGGGACATAAAATCAAACCACTTTCATGTATGTCCCAAATTGAAAGCTGGCAAGTTAAGATTTTACATAGGCTTCTCCCCTTCTTTCCAGGTTAATATACTAGTACTGTCTTCATAATGAATTAGGCTCCATGGTTTGCATTAAATTATGATCCCTCTATCTGCTTTTCGTAGCCACTGCTGTTTGCTATGGACTACATGTTACAATCAGAAAGGAAGGAAGTTGGTTGCTCCGTTTGATCGCATCCACCATGACTTTCATGGGCTTGATAAGCTTAGTGTGAAACAAGGTTGGGTATTGTACATACTCCAGGCCATTTAGTATGATGTAGAAAGGAACTGCAGATGTTGGTTTATACCAAAGAAAGACACAAAGTGCTGGAGTTACTCAACGGGTCAGGCAACATCTCTGGAGAAAAAGTATGGGAGACTTTTCAGGTTTGGACCTTTCTTCAGACTAAATGTAGAGGGGAAGGAACTGGAGGTAAGAACCAGTTCTCTCCCCTCTACGTTCAAATTGAAGAAGGGTCACAACCTGATATGTCACCCATCCTTTTTTCTCCAGAGATACTGCCTGACCTGCAGTGTTATTCCAGCACTTTGTGCCTATCTTCCATTTAGTATGATGTTCTCTGCAATACTGTCTGATGCCTACCCTGATAAGGAAGAAGGAATGAATCTTAGGTACAGGACTGTTGGTGCTCTTTTAAAACTAAGTAGACTTTCCGTCAAAACCAAAGTACAAGAAAGCACCTTAAGCCATTTCATCTTTGCTGATAACTGTGCCCACAAGCTCACAAACTAATATGTAGGAAAGTTCAGGCAACATAACAACTTTGACTGCACAAGTAGCAAAAGAAGACAGAAATTAAGCACCAACCAACACCAATTACTCCATACATAGAATCAAACATCCTAGTGAATAGTCAGTAGCTTCCTGTAGTGGACAAGATCATATCTTGATAACACTCTCTAAAGATCTGTCAAAGGTGGTGACTAAGTTAATAGCAGAATAGAAGAAGCCAGTTCTGCTGTGAAATAAAGTTCAGTTTAGTTTGTTGTCATGTGTATCGAGGTACAGTGAAAAGCTTTTATTGTGTGATATCCAGTCAGCGGAAAGATAATACATGATTACCATCGAGTCATTTTTTAGTTATGTTTTAGTATAGTTTAGTTTAGAGATACAGCGCGGAAACAGCCTTTCGGCCCACTGAGTCCGTGCCGACCAGTGATCCCCCACACATTAACACTATCTTACACAGACTAGAGACAGTTTTTACATTTATCAAGCCAGTTAACCGTCAAACCTTTACGTCTTTGGAGTGTGGGAGGAAACCGAAGATCTCGGAGAAAACCCACGCAGGTCATGGGGAGAACGTACAAACTCCGTACAGACAGCACCCATAGTCCGGATCGAACCCGGGTCTCCGGCACTGCAAGCGCTGTAGGCAGCAACTCTGCCGCTGCGCCACTGTGCCGCCCCCCTGCCGCCCCATTTACAGTGTATCGATACAGGATAAGGGAATAATGTTTAATGCAAGGTAGAGCCAGTAAAGTCCGATCAATTATAGTCCGAACGTCACCAATAAGGTATAAAGTTAAGATTTTGTAATGGAAACAAAGTGCGGGAATGATGAAGAATCAGCCTGAAGGCCAAGCTGACGGTGTATTGTGCTGTTGCCATATCAACCTAACTCTATGCCCATGAGGCATGGACATTGTAAAGCAGACACGTGAGACAACTTAACCACTTCCTCATAACCTGACTGCGCAGGACACATCACATCAAGTGGCAAGACAACATTCCCGACGCACAGATCTGTTGCAACCAAACCTCTACACTTCTTGAATGAATCCCAAGTCAATTGGGCAGGACAAGGTGTGAACAGCTACTTGATAGATAGTTGACTGAGGGCAAATGATCACGTGACAAACAAAAAAAAATTCAAAGACTCTTAGAATATCCCAGAAGAGATTCAGCATTGATACACAGCACTGGGAATGAATTGTCCCAATTGCCTACCTGATGAAAAAGTGGTGCTCTGTCATATGAGAAAACCTTGAAGAAAGCAAAGATGGAAAGAGAACCTTGAAAATCACGAACCACTGATTCCACAGCATCCCTACACCTCTGTCACCTGTGAGGAAACAACTTTTGAGCACAGATTGCTCTAATCAGCCATTTCCGTACATATTGCAACACTATCGACCAGATGCTTTGGTCTTATTCGAGAATGTGATGAGGAACAAAGTTAGTATAAATCCAGCTTTGCTGTAGATAGCATAGATAGTTTCATTATTCTACTGGCTGTAAATGGAGTTCAAAATTGTAGAATTATCAGTGAGCACAACTCAATTCAGATTTGATTACAGAGGTTCAGTGGAGGAGCAGGAAATAGCTGGACATTTTGAAGGCAGAGTTTTACCAAATAGTAGAATTTGGCATTCAGATCCAATTAAAATTTAATAAACCAATGTAAATGAGGCTTATGTGCCTAGAAATTCACCCCCAGTTGTTAGCACTAAAATAGCCAGATTTTATACTGCAATTACATTGCCCTTTGAGAAACTGTACCTAGAGTATTGTGCACAGTTTGGTCTCCTTGTCTAAAATACAATATATTTGCCATTGAGAGCGTGCAACCAAGATCCACTACACTGGTGGGTATGTCAAGTTGAAGAGATTGTGTAGATTTTATTCAAATTCTCTAAAGCTTGGATACAGGGACAATGTTTAGTTTGGCAGAGGAGTTTAGAATCAGAGGTCAGAGATTCAGAATAAGAAGTAGACCATTGAAGATGAGACACGGTGGAATTTCTTCACGCTAGATCTTTGGAATGCTTTACCCTAAAAGCCTGGGAGGCTCAGTCATTGACCATTCAAAGGATAGATTGATGGATATTGGATATAAGGTCATACGGTCATGTGATAGGAGCAGAATTAGGCCATTCAGCCTATCAAGTCTACTCCACCATTCAATCATGGCTGATCTATCTCTCCCTCCTAATCCCATTATAACCATATAACCATATAACAATTACAGCACGGAAACAGGCCATCTCGGCCCTACAAGTCCATGCCGACACAACTTTTTTTCCCTTAGTCCCACCTGCCTGCACTCATACCATAACCCTCCATTCCCTTCTCATCCATATGCCTATCCAATTTATTTTAAAATGATACCAACGAACCTGCCTCCACCACATCCACTGGAAGCTCATTCCATACCGCTACCACTCTCTGAGTAAAGAAGTTCCCCCTCATGTTACCCCTAAACTTCTGTCCCTTAATTCTGAAGTCATGTCCTCTTGTTTGAATCTTCCCTATTCTCAAAGGGAAAAGCTTGTCCCACATCAACTCTGTCTATCCCTCTCATCATTTTAAAGACCTCTATCAGGTCCCCCCTTAACCTTCTGCGCTCCAGGGAATAAAGACCTAACTTATTCAACCTATCTCTGTAAGTTAGTTGTTGAAACCCAGGCAACATTCTCGTAAATCTCCTCTGTACTCTCTCTATTTTGTTGACATCCTTCCTATAATTGGGCGACCAAAATTGTACACCATACTCCAGATTTGGTCTCACCAATGCCTTGTACAATTTTAACATTACATCCCAGCTTCTATACTCAATGCTCTGATTTATAAAGGCTAGCATACCAAAAGCTTTCTTTACTACCCTATCTATATGAGATTCCACCTTCAAGGAACTATGCACGGTTATTCCCAGATCCCTCTGTTCAACTGTATTTTTCAATTCCCTACCATTTACCATGTACGTCCTATTTTGATTTGTCCTGCCAAGGTGTAGCACCTCACATTTATCAGCATTAAACTCCATCTGCCATCTTTCAGCCCATTTTTCCAAATGGCCTAAATCACTCTGTAGACTTTGGAAATCCTCTTCATTATCCACAACACCCCCTATATTGGTATCATCTGCATACTTACTAATCCAATTTACCACACCTTCATCCAGATCATTGATGTACATGACAAACAACAAAGGACCCAACACAGATCCCTGAGGCACCCCACTAGTCACCTGCCTCCAACCCGATAAACAGCCATCCACCATTACCCTCTGGCTTCTCCCATTCATCCACTGTTGAATCCATCTTGCTATTCCTGCATTTATACCCAACAGTTGAACCTTCTTAACCAACCTTCCATGAGGAACCTTGTCAAAGGCCTTACTAAAGTCCATATAGACAACATCCACTGCTTTACCCTCGTCAATTTCCCTAGTAACCTCTTCAAAAAATTCAAGAAGATTAGTCAAACATGACCTTCCAGGCACAAATCCATGTTGACTGTTCCTAATCAGACCCTGTTTATCCAAATGCTTATATATATTATCGCTAAGTATCTTTTCCATTAGTTTTCCCACCACTGAAGTCAAACTAACAGGTGTATAATTGCTAGGTTTACTCTTAGAACCCTTTTTAAACAATGGAACAACATGCGCAGTACGCCAATCCTCGGGGACTATTCCCGTTTCTAATGACATTTGAAATATTTCTGTCATAGCCCCGGCTATTTCTACACTAACTTCCCTCAATGTCCTAGGGAATATCCTGTCAGGACCTGGAGACTTATCCACTTTTATATTTTTCAAAAGTGTCAGTACTTCTTTTACTTTGAACCTCATAGTATCTATAGCTACTCTACTAGTTTCCCTTACCTCACATAATTTCTCCCATTCTCCCCACAATACCTGACACCTGTACTAATCAAGAACTATTGAGCTCTGCCTTAAAAATATCCATTGACTTGGCCTCCACAGCCTTCTGTGGCAAAGAATTCCACAAATTTACCACCCGCTGACTGAAGATATTCCTCCTCATTTCCTCCCTAAAGGAATGTCCTTTAATTCTGAGGCTATGACCTGTGGTCCTAGATTCTCCCACTAGTGGAAATATCCTCTCCACATTCACACTATCCAAGCCTTTCACTAATTCGTATTAAGGGAATCAAGGGATATGAAGCTGTTGCAGAGAAACAGTACCAAATGTAAAGATCAGCTATGATTAGACAAATGGTTTTTATGTTTTTTGTTCTTTTTATTCTGTTAAATTTGACGAGCACTCTGTTGTTATTACAATTGTTTTAATGCACTGGAATACAAGGAATCCTAGTGCACGAGAGTTTGCATGAAACTTGGGCCATCTGCAGTATCAGAATTATACAAAACCGGCCGCTTAAGACTCTGCACCTCAACATATTCTCTCTCTGGTGACAGTTTGCCAAATGCCAGCAGAAACAAAATTCGATCGTACGTAAGAAGCCAGATGGAACATTTTTGAGAATGAACTGATAAAGTCATGGGAAAAAGTCATTAATGTGGCTCTATAAACAATTCAAATTTCTTTACTCAGAGACTGTGTGGAATGATTCAAAGGTGGTGGAGAAATCCCAAATTGGACGTCTTGATGGGACGATGGAAAAGTGTATATGGGACTAGGGGAGATTATGTGTTCGGCACGGACTAGAAATGGCCAGATAGGAGAAACAGAATGTCTTGAAAAAATGTAATTAAAAAAAGCAGAAGAAAAATTAATGAAAAAAGAGACAAGCACTTTGAGCCCCTTGGCCCTTATCTGTGGTTACAAATTCTCCAGTTCTATTGTTGAATTAACTATGAGCACAAGCAGGACTAGGTGACCTGGTGATCCAACAGAGGCACCTTCATATTCTTTTACGTTGCTGCAAACATTTGTTGTTTTCAATACACTTTCAACAAATGAGGTCTGACTCCTCAGCACTCCAGGGAGAGGTGAGCAATGACAGCAGTCAGAATGTGACAAAAACAGCTTCACATTATATTGAGAGGGCATTGAAGAACAAACAAACCATGATGGCAGCAAGACAAGAATGTGAAAAACAGAGCTAAACAAGGGCATCTGCAAAGACCTGGCAAGGGTATATATATACACACAGGCTTCAGGTCCAGAGTTCTCTCAGTATTTCCAGCATCAGGAGTTCTGCTGATTTTCCTACAAAAAGATCAAGAGCATGGATTAGTGTAGATTGGGGATATTAAGCGTTAGGGAGAAGATTACAGATATTAATGAGGTTTGCATTGTTCAAGCAGATTAGCAGGCATGTGAATATATTGCAGTATGTTTTACAGTAGGTTGTTATACAATTTTTTACACTTTTATAACTGGGCTTTTATTACTGAAATGCCATCACTACATGGAGCATACTGTTCATGCCACTGGATTTTCAGTTATTGCATATGTAATATCCTTAGAAATAGAATCAGGGATGGGCTATACAGCTATACTCACCATTCAACAACAGTCATGGCTGGTCCTACCGATCAGTTCCAATTTCAAACACATCCTCCATATTCTCTGATTCCCAAAGTGTCTAAAAAAACTAACAACCTGTTGATGAAGAGAGGTAAAGTAGACTGGACCTAGACTCAATTCAGGTTTAGGAGAATCAGAGGCAATCTTGTTGAAATGTTCACAATGTTTCATGGAGAAAGTGGAGGCAGAGATGATGTTTCCCTCGATTGGGGTGTCTAGAACCAGAGGTCACCGTATCAAAAAAATGAGGGGAGTTATTCAGGACAAAGACATAAATAAATTGCAGGTGGGAATCATCATTGTTTTAGGGAAACTTAAGGTTGGGGATAAGAGTAATTGAATTTGGGAAGAGTTATAAATCAAACTAAAACAAATTATTACAGTGTAATTTGTAGATGGTACACAACTGGTGCAGGGACTGGATGCTTAAGGCGATTACTGGGATGCCAATCTTGTGGGCTGTTTCGGCCCAGTGGTGTCAGAAAGTTGTTGGCATTTCAATCATCTAAGGGAGTAGAAATTGTTCCATCACAGACTTCTGCTGTGTTTTGTAGAGAGAATTTGAGGATCAAACGACAAGTAACACAATGCACAATAACCAGCTACTGACCTACATTTAGTGCCATTGTATTAATGTAGTTGCCTAATTAGACTGGATGATAACAGTATAGGGTTTAGGAAAGATGTACCATTGTAATACTACTATAGATAATTAGCACAGCAACTTTAATTAACTACTCTTCATTCAAAAAGATTATTTAATTTTCACAAAATGAATAATCACCCATCCTCACATTATTCTTCACCTTCCAATCTGATTGCTTGCCTCCTCTCAGATAATTTAATTCATTACATATTATTAGTAAACTCTTCCTTTGATCCAAGTCATGAATATAAATTGTAAACAACATATGTCTCTGAACTGATATGATATATATAGAGAGAATATCACTTGCTGGAACCGTTCAATAAAAATGACTTTCTTATTTATAGTATGTTTTCTGTCCTTCAAATAGCGAGCTCTCCATTCAATATCAATGACAGTTCTGTGAGCCTTAATTTTGTGTAACATTAACTTTGTTTCTCTACCCACAGATGCTGCCTGATCAGCTGAGCATATCCATGATTCATCCAGGATGTACCCCGGTGGTACACGTGACAATAAACTATACTTATCTATTTTCTATTTAAATTTCTTGTTGCATTCTACGTCATCTTATCAGATGTCTTTTTATAATCCAGATATCTACAACATTGATGTGTGTTTTTTGTGAATGAGAAAGTGGGATAACATAGGACTAATCCGAATGGGTGGTTGAAGGTCCGTGTGGACTCAGTGGGCCGACAAGTCTATTTTCATGCTCTACCTCTAAAACAAACCATTTAATTTATTGTGTCTTCTGCAGTGAAGATAGATACAAAAGATATATTTGCTATCTCCTGCCTTTTCTTTTACACCATTAATATTTATCTGACCCCTATATCTAATGGCCTTGTATTTATTCCCAAAACATAAAATACTTGGGAGTTCTGACAATCGTTTTTATAGTTGCTGGTTTATCCTCATTTTCTTTTGTGTTTCTTTTATTGGTTTCTAAATCTCTCCCAGTGGTCATATGCTTCTTGGCATCGTAATAAGTCTCTTCCTTTAAACATATGAACAGTATCAGAACCACTGGCATTCAGCCATTCTCGTCAAAGTCACCCTCTCCCGCAGACCCAATGTAAATCAATTATTACTGCCATGCTGTTCCATCATTAGACTGTAGAGTCATAGTCATACAACAGGGAACAGGGGGCGGAAATCCTGGGGGGGGCAGGGGGGACACGTCCTCCCCGTTTTGAGAGGTGGGGGACGACCCTCCCCATTTTTTGTAATCCGGATTTTAAAACCCGGTGAAATCTCCGCTTTCCGAGACAGTGGGGGTGGGACTGCTGATCAAGGGCGCCGATTGGACGAGAGAGAGGTCGGTCAGCAGGCAATGGGGTCAGGACATGATGATTCAGCGCAATCATTGGAGGAGGGAGGTGTCGGTCAGAGGCGGAAGTAGGGGGGGTGGGACTAAGGATAGAGCGCGGTGATTGGAGGAGGGAGACGTGCCAAAACACTCTCGGCACAGACCTGCGCCTCATCCGCAGCCAGGTGCTGTCCCGTTCCCACTCGAGTGCCCCCCCTCCCAAGCCTGGGGGTCGCCAGAGATGTCGGGAGTCAGACGGGAGCTGTACCCCTAAGCCCACAGCCAACGCAGAGAAGCAGCGCCAAACCCAGCTCAACTCTGTCTGTCCTGCCAGGTTAACCTACAGCCCTGCCTGGACTTGCGGGAAATATGGCCCAGGTTTACAGCCAGCGCGGAGAAGCAGAACTGGTGTCCCGTCAGTCCAGGCAGGGCTGTAGGTTAACTCAGCGAGACAGGCAAGTTGAGCTGTATTTAGCGCTGGATTGAGCCTCCGAAGCCTCGCGTTTTTGTGTGAATGTACCAAGAAATTGTGTCCCCCCTGTCCCCCGATCCCCTCCATATTTTGATAGCGATTTCCGTGCCTGGCAGGGAAACAGACCCCTTGTCCAAACCTGTCCATGCCAACAAAGATGCCCCATCTACACTAGTCCCATCTGCCCGCATTTGGCCCATCTATGCATAACTGAAACTTTCATCTTGTCATCTTCCAGTGTGCGATGTTTATATATGTGCGCAAAAATGGTACAGGATAGCACTACGATATTTCACCACCTTACTCGCCATTTTCCTGTGCTGCAAGTGCAACAAGTTTTGTTCCGATCGGTGGTATATTTTAAAAGTTATTTAAAAGCCCAATGATGTGCAGGTTTGTTGGTTAATTGGCCTCTGTACATTGCCCCTAGTGTGTAGATAGTGGATAAGAAAGTGTGATAACACTTACTGTACATGCAGTCTAACACTGAAACTCCCATCTAGCAGACAAATGAAGATGCCTTTCAGCTGATTTGATGACTCTTGCACGAGATTAGGTAGAATAGGATAAGTTATTTGTGTAGCAAGAAACTGCAGATGCTAGTTTATACCAGAGATATAAAATGGTAGGTAGTAAAGGATTATGTATGAACTGTAATAAATACATTTAAAAACTGATAAGATTGCAATATTTAATAATAATAAAGTGCGCAGGCTGCATCTCTGGAGAAAAAGGATGGCTGACGTTTCGGGTCAAAACCCATACTTTTTCTCCAGAGATGTTGCCTGATCCACTGATTTGCTCCAGCACTTTGTTATTTAATATTTTTCACCTAGTGTTCAAATGTTTATTTTTTTTAAATTTTAATATTTTTTTAATTTATTGCACTTATCATTTTTTAAATGTCCTTATTACAGTTCACACATAATCCTTTACTACCTACCATCTCCTTCACTATTTTGTCAGATTTTCTAAATTCCAAATATCCTGGAAAATGTAATTCTCAGTCATATCTCTATACCAGCTATTAGATCAATGCAGATAAAAAAAAATTCACTTAAAGTTGCCTGGTGCCAGGTGTACTGGATTTACAATGGGTCTGAAGAAGTCAAGGAATTAGGTGAGTATGGTTTAATGTCCTACATTGGATTGTCCATTCGATTCGAAGATGAGGTTTATCATAATGCCAAGAAGAACATGACCACAGGGCAAGATTTGGAACAATAATGTGCAGGGCAAATGTAGAAAGGTATTGTGCACAGTGGGGAAGCCTACTGAGCAATAATGCAAGAAGAATGATTGAGGAAGGAAGCTGAATGTTAGTAAGAGCAGCTGACAGCGACAGGGCTTTTGAGTGTGTGGGCAGCTGGGTGGATGAAATCATCCAATATTAAACACATTGAATGAAGGCTTTCTTCTTTGCCAGGAAGGCGAACTGTGCCCAGCTAAGTAGATGAAAGTGGAGTACCATGTTCAAGATGGGTTGAGTGGCCTCATTCTATGCTCTCAAACCTCTATGATTATGTGAACGTTGTAGGACTGAGGATTGAACAGACAGATGACATTTAGTTCAGTTTATAGATACAGCGCAGTAACAGCCCCTTCAGCCCACTGTGACCATGCCGACCAGTGATTCCCTTACACTGACACTATCCTACACACTAGCAACAATTTACCGTTTTTACCAATGCCTATTAACCTATACCTGTACGGGAGGACACCGGAACACCTGGATACGGTAGGCGGCGCGACTCTCATCAGCAGCGGCCTCTGCAGCCCGTCTGCGTTTTTATTATTTTTTGTCTATGTTTTTATGTAGTTTTTGTTATTTTTTGTTGGGGTGTGTGTGTGTGTGTGTGGGGGGGTGGGGGGGTGGGTGGGAGGGAAGGGGTAACTTTTAATCTCTCCTTGCACGGGAGACCCGACCTTTTCTTTGTCGGGTCTCCGTTGTTGTTGAGGCTGCAACGAGGAGCGGCCTCCAACAGGAAGACTGGGGGCTCTGGTGCCGACGACTCACCTCACCGTCGCGGAGGTGGCCGAGTCCGGAGCGTGTGGAGCGGTGGTGGAGCGCTGCTGCGGCCCGACCTCCGGAGATTCGGAGGCTGCAAATGCGGGTCTGGCGGACGGCGACACAGGGAGCCCGCGGGTCCATGGAGGGAGACCGCTTTTCAGGGCTCCCGCAATGGCGAATTCTCCCGCCCGAGTTGCGGGGTCGAAGAGCTCCTGGAGCGGGGCCTCACAGCACCGCCCCGTGCAGCTTGGAATGGCCGCGGGACTCTGCGAGCGCCCGCCGGGGGCTCTAACATCAAGAACCCGGTGTGTGACCTTGCACCACCCGGCGTGGCTTTAATGGCCGCGGGACAATCGCCATCGCCAGCCGGGGACTTTGACTTTGACTCTGACATGGGGGGGAGAGTGCAGTGGAGAGATAAGTTTTTTTGGCCTTCCATCACAGCGATGTGATGGATGTTTATGTAAATTATGTTGTGTCTCGGGTCTATTTGTTTGTAATGTATGGCTGCAGAAACGTCATTTCATTTGGACCTCAAGGGGTCCAAATGACAAATAAATTGAATCTTGAATCTTGAATCTTGAATCTTGAATCTTGAGAAAACCCACGGGTCACATGGAAGAATGTACAAACACCGTACAGACAACACACACAGTCAGGATTGAATCCGGGTCTTTGGCGCCGTAAAACGTCAACTCTACTGCTGCGCCATCATGCTGCTCCGATTTGAGGGAGGTGCTAGTTGAGGTGCACAAGAGGAATGAGTGCGGTGGCACGGACAAGTGTGAGGGGTGGTCATGGTAAAGGAGCCGCCTGAGATGACAGTCAGGAAGCAAGTGGAGTGTCGGCATTAGGGCTGAGTGGGAGGGAGAGGATGACTGAGTGTCACTTCTGTGACTGGATTTGTGTCGAAGGGGCAGGTGTGAATTCACACTGGGTTAAGTAGAGTGGGTGAAAAAAAACCAATGAAGTGGCTTTGTGCAGATGATGTTAGCTGTTCACGAAGAGAGCAATAGGAGAGAGAAATGTGAACATATCTGAAAATAAAGAGACGTATATCTGATGGGTAGCCACTTAAGGCATCCACCTCTCCACTTTCAGATCAGCGTTCACTGTGAGGAAATGTGGAAATATTTTGTGATATATTTGTACTAAAAGGAAATTGGAAATATAATAGAAAGCGTGGTCAATAAAATCTGGCAACGATGACCAAATGTTCAAATGTCGGGAAAACTCACCTTAAATTAGAAATCAAAATTGGTTCAGAATTCTTATTTCTCAAGGGAACAGTGATGCACTGGTTTCTCGTCATACTCTAAAATGCTGCTTCATGTATCACATTTCAACAAAATAAATTCCAGGCCTGCAAGTTATTCCCACTCCCCTCTTTACAGAAGTACAGGTCCTATAAACACAATTAACAAACCAGTCAACATACCGTCTACTCTGGCATTCAATCATGGCTGATCCATCTTTCCCTCTCATCCCCATTCTCATGCCTTCTCCTCCTCACCTTTCACATCCTTAATAATCAAGAGCCTGTCAATCTCCACTTTAAAAATACCAAAAGACAACCTGTTCAGCCATCTGTGGCAATGAATTCCACAGATTGAGTATCTTCTGGAAACATCCTCTCCACATCCACTATATCCAGGCCACATCCACTATAGCCAGGCCTTTTACTACTCGATAAGTATTAATGAGATTCCCCTCCTCATCCTTCAAAATTCCAGCAAATACATGCCCAGCAGCAACAACCACTCAGCACGCGTTAACCCAATCATCCCCAGAATCATTCTCGTAAACCACCTCTGGACTTTACAACAACAGCACATCCCTCCTCAGATATGGGACCCAAAACTGATCACAATACTCCAAATGAGGTCTGACCAGCATCTTATAAAGCCTCGGCATGACATCCCAGCAGTTATATTCTAGTCCTCTTGAAATTAATACTAACATTGCATTTGCCTTCCTTACTTCTGATTCAATCTGCAAAGTAATCTTTGGGGAATGCTGCACCAGCATTCCCAAGTCCCTTTGCATCTCCGCTTTCTGAATCCTCTCCCCAAATAGTCTGTCTTTATTCCTACTACCAAAGTGTATGACCGCACACTTTGCAATGCTGTATTCCATCTGCCACTCATTTATCTGTTCTCCTAACCTGTCTAAATCCTTCTGCAGAATCCTTTCTTTTGCATCAGCATTCATCTGCCCAGCAGTTAATGGTAGTGCCACTCACTGTATACTTACCATGGCCTCAAGTCAGCTCTGGCTCTCTTATTGTACATCTCTAGTTATCATCCCCTCAAATACTCGCAATAAGTTTTCTTTCTCAAAACCATAATAATAATGTATTAACCAAGTATGTTTTGCAACGCACAAGGAATTTGATTTGTCATACAATCATACCATTAAAGAGCAACAAGACACACAAATATTTTTTTAACATGAACATCCACCACAGCGATTCCCCACATTCCCCACTGTGATGGATGGCAAAAAAAAGTTAAATCTGCTTCCCTTTTTTGTTTACTTTATTTTATTTAGTTTATCTAAACCCCTCTTCATTTTTAAACACTTCCATCAAAATTCCACTTGCTCTAAAGAGGTAAAACTGACTGTTCACTACTCTGCAACACCTCATATTTTCAAATGTTCCAGTAAATGTCTTTTGTACCTCTTCACTGCTTCACATTCTATCCAATGTATGTCGTCTATGAGTATTTTTGAGACTAGCATTACTCAAATACGTCTCTCACTGACTGCCCAACCATTGCCCGTGTTCAAGAACACCACTCTGTTGTAAATGGTATAAAGGATCATCTCCAGCCCATGCTAAATTAAGGTGAATATAATCAGTGAGTTTATACTGTTGCAATTGAATTCAATGCCCTGATTTTGAGTGGCATCTTGTCCAATATTGATCACTTTTGGTGTCAACTGTTAAAAGCCATTCTAAATGCCATAAATGAATAACCGCAAGGCCACAACATGTGTTGTGTTAGTTGCGATATTCTGCATACATGAATACTCTACATACATCTACATAAATGAATGGCAGAGCAGCATTTACTGTTTCACCAGATAAACAGCTATTTGGAGAAATAATTAATGTTCCCAGAACCTAAATAATTGTGTTTATGCAAGAGTTATCAACTTTGGCAGCAAAGATACACGTTTCACTTTTATACACTCTTCATTAAGGCATCAATAGCTCCAGAGCTTTCACGAAAAATAAATAGATTTCTGTACTAATGGAAGACGTAAATCTGCCTTTAAAATCACTGATCAGAAATCATAGGGGGAGCCATCTGCACATGCAGATTCTTAAGGTTAGCTTTGGGAGTGGATATTAAATAATTTCACACATTTTAAAATCTATTAAGATTGTGCAGTAAAACAGACTTCAATCCCCCAACCAGCAGGAAGCTCCTGCATGTTCTCAGTTCTTGTTTAAGTAAGTGATCAAATAACTCTGAATTCTGAATTAAATGCAATGCACCCAGGGAGCAGACTTTATTGAATGCAATGAAGTATACGGAGCAATCTCCTGTACCTGAAGTCTACTGAACATTGCTTTTATATCAACGAGGTAGAAGACCCAGATCCAAAGTACAGGCTACTGCCTAGGTTAAACAACTTTGTGGTCTATCATAATATCAAATGTGCTTGTGGAAACTCTAGTAGGTTTAGCCTTTAGAGATACAGTGCAGCAGCAGGCCCTTCAGCCCACCGAGTCCATGCTGACCAACGATCAACCCATACACTAACACTTACAACTTACCAAAGCAAATTAACCTACAAACCTGTACGTCTTCAAAGCACCCGGAAAAAACCCACGCGGATGCAGGGAGAACGTACGAACTCCGTACAGACAGCACCCAAAATCAGTATTGAACACGGGTCTCTGGCGTGTAAGGCGGCAATTCTATCGCTGCGCCACTGTGCCACCTCAGGTGTTAAAATTATGTCCTCACATCTGAAAGTAGTTTTAATCTATTGCGCAAATCTGACCTTACGTAAGTGAAGATGGTGATTGACAGGAAAAGAAGCTTTGGTGTGAAAGCACAAATCATTTTCTTCAATGAGAGTTCCACCAAGCTTGACATGCTTGGCAGCCAGTGGAAGCATGATGGCAGGTCACACCAGCTTCTCATGTCTCAGATTATCATTGTGTGTAATGGGAGAAGTGGAAATGGTGGCAAGGATAGTTAAGGAGCAAACAGATTGTTTTAGTTCTGTACTTACCCGGGGATAAATTAATTAGAAATTTGCTACTATTCTTTGTATCATTAAGGCAGACTAACTAGGAATGACAAACAAGATGTTATCTTAATTGAGGCTGTGAGTGAAATCAATAGTGTACCTCTCTGCTCCTTTCTGAAAATGCACTTATACTTCATATAACTAATCAAGAACAAATTACCCTTGTTTTCTGTACCTTTGGAGTGTTGATTTAAATTGTGTTTTCCAAACACGTACGCACAGACTTGCAAGAGGAAGGATTAGATGATCTTAATTGCCAAAGATCATCCTTACACACAGTCCAGGATCAGTAAACAAGGTTTGAAATGTCCTGCTGTGGCTGGGAGAGCATCAGGTGGCAGGAATAATCTACTGGTTCCAAGTTCGATGTGGAGTCACGACCAAGACTGTGACATAAGCAAATTCAAGCCAGACTCAAGAGAGCTAAAACATCTAAACAGGCCTTTCGGCTCGCCGAGTCTCTGCCAACCATCAAGCTAATGACACCGTAATCCATTTTACTTTCTCCACATCCCATCAACTTACTTGAGCACCCCTAAAGATTCTTCCACTCATCTACACATGAGGGCAATTTACAATGACCAATTATCCCACTGAACTGCAAATTTTTGAGCTACGGGAGGAAACTGGAGCACTTGGAGGAAACGCACATGGTGGCAGGAAGAATATGTAACCGCCACACAGACAACACCAGGGATCAGGATTGAACCCAGGTTGCTGGAGCTGTGAGATAGCAGCTCCACTAGCTGCTCAACTCTACCATCCCATGATTAGGAAGCAGCAAATTATAACAGATCAAAGCATGAATTATTAAATAAAACAATCAGCAGTTTAGTCCAAGCCCGTACTAAACAGACAGTCAATATTCCACGTAACCCTCAAGATATGTAAATTAGCAAAATTGGCTCTGAATTAGTGAGAGCAAAATAATGACGATTCCTGCCTTAAAGTAGACCTATTGTGGTATTGCTGTAGCATTATAGAGGCGGTAAGCATTACACATAACAGAAGGAACTCCCCTTAACAGAGAATATTCACAGCTTCAGGGATTAATAAATGTTAAAATCCTTTGTGTTCAAGTTCTGCTTTTCAGGAGGAATAGGAGAATGACAGTCCCCACTGTAATTAATGTCCCACTAACAAAATCATGGGAAAATATTTTGAAACATGCAATTTCTGAGCTTACAAATTTGTACTGGGTAATTTATTATGGAAAATCATTGGTTTCTCTTGGTCTCCATTAAAAGAGGCTTTTTCATTTTTTTTTTCTTGTCATATAGATATCCACATTTATGTATTACTGCAAGCTGAAGCCTGGACAGGAAATGTGTTGGAAGGAATTGCATGCTAGTTTAAACCGAAGATAGACACAAAAAGCTGGAGTAACTCAGCAGGTCAGACAGCATCTCAGGAGAAAAGGAATAGGTGACATTTCGGGTTGAGACCCTTCTTCAGACTCGAAACATCACCTATTCCTTTTCTTCAGCCTTTTTTGTGTCTAGCCTGGACTGGAAATTATGCTCTCAGGGCCCAGGAATTAGTGAATTGTCAGGCTGGGAGCATAACATGATTTTCCAAGAGCCGAGATTATTCACTACAATACCCAACCCAGCATTCCTCAGTTTCTTCCTCGACTACAGAACCATCCAATTTCCCTCTACTAACATTCTACTCCACCTAGCGGAGCTGGTCCGCAGCCTCAACATCTTCTC
The DNA here is from genome assembly GCF_028641065.1 of Leucoraja erinaceus. NCBI lineage: Eukaryota > Metazoa > Chordata > Chondrichthyes > Rajiformes > Rajidae > Leucoraja > Leucoraja erinaceus. The sequence goes on along the minus strand of NC_073388.1, from coordinate 16,297,783 downwards.
CTTTGACTCCTTCCACTTCCTCCATGTCCAAGGCGTAATTATGGGCACCCGCATGGGTCCCAGCTATGCCTGCCTCTCTTGTAGGACCGTTGAACAATCCCTGTTCCAGGCGTACACTGGCCCTATCCCCAAACTCTATCTCCATTACATTGATGACTGCATCGGTGCTACCTCCTGCACCCATGGATTTCATCAACTTCACCACCAATTTTCATCCTGCACTCAAATTTCCTTGGCCCATCTCCAACATCTCCCTCTCCTTTCTTGATCTCACAGTCTCCATTACAAGAAATAGATTATTGAATGATGTCTATTACAAACCCACTAACTCCCACAACTATCTCGACTACACTTCTTTCCACCCTGCTTCCTTCATGGACTCTATCCCCTACTTCTAATTCCTCCATCTATGCCGCATCTGCGTCCAGGATGAGGTGTTCTATACTAGAACATCAGAGATGTCCTCATTCTTTAGGGAACGGGGGTTCCCCTCTCCCATCATAAATGAGGCCCTCACTCATGTCTCCTCGGTACTCCACAGCTCTGCCCTTGCTCCGACACCCCCCCCCCCCCCCCCCCCCCCCCCCCCAGTCGCAACAGAGACCGAGTCCCCTTACTCCCTACCATCCACCCCATCAGCCATCACATACAACACATAATCCTCCAAAATTTCCGCCACCTCCAACGGGATCCCACCACTAGCCACATTTTCCCATCTCCACCCATTTTGCCTTCCGCAGAGAGCGTTCCCTTCACAACTCCCTGGTTAACTCATCCCTTCCCACCCAAACCGCCCCCTCCCCAGCTACATTCCCCTGCAACTGCAGAAGATGCAACACCAGAAGATGCAACACCTCCTCCCTTGACTCTGTCCAGGGACCCCAACAGTCCTTTCAGGTTATGCAGAGGTTCACTTGCAACTTCTCCAACCTCATTCACTGTATCCATTGTTGAAGATGTGGACTCTTATACATCGGCGAAACCAAACGCAGACTGGGCGATCGTTTCGCAGAACGACTTCGCTCAGCCCACGTGAACCAACCTGATCTCCCGGTTGTTGGACCTTTTAATTCTCCTTCCCATTCCTACACAGACCTTTCTGTCCTCGGTTTCCTCCATTGTCAGAGTGAGGCTAAACGCAAATTGGAGGAACAGCATCTCATATTTCGCTTGGGCAGCTGACAGCCCAGTGGTTTGAATATTGATTTCTCTCACTTCTGGTAGCCCGGCATTCCTCTCTCTCTATCCCTCCCTCATCCGTCACATTAGCTTCTCATTTTCACCCTACAGGCAGCTTACAATGGCCTGTTTTCTTTATCATCGTTACTATTTTGCATATCTTTCATTCATTGTTCTTTATCTCTCTACATCACCGTCTATATCTCTCGTTTCCCTAGCCAGCCTGAAGCGTCACCCATTCCTTCTCTCCAGAGATGCTGCCTGTCCCGCTGAGTTACTCCAGCTTTTTGTGATTATCTCCAGCATACCCAATCTTTTGCTCCTCTGTTTCTTGTTCAGTGGAGCCAATTCAGACTTCACACTTCACTGAGAGGTCAAAGCTGTAAACAAAGTAAGGAATTTAGCAAAACTGTCAAAGGAAAATCTTGGAGCATTGTGTCAAGGCTGTTAGGCCCTGTGGTGGGCCCTATGGATTAGAGAATCAACCTCAACAAACTCATCATTTCATGCATCTTTGGTTCTTTATCATTGACAGGTCATAACGGCAATGAAATAGCAGAAGATGTACTTAATGTAGGGCAGCAGGTTAATCTTATACTGAGCATTACTTTAAAACACAACCTTAGTACAAGTAAAAATGAAGAGACAGGCTTAGAGATTGGAGTCTGCTATTATAGCTCACTCTGACCAGTGCTGTAAAGATCAGGAATGCAACGCTGTAGGTTCTTCTCAATCAACATGCAATTTTTCTTGTGTGTGCTGAAATGTGCCAACCAAGATTAATGCCAAGTCCAAGGGTGAATTGTGGTGAACCCAAGAGGAAGGTTTGGGTGGGTCAGGTCAACATCAGAGCAACATGGCCATGGATTAATGGTGGTCAGTGACAAGAACAAAGATCTGGATCTGGTCTGATGGTAGATGTTGTCGGTGGATTCAGACTGTTGGGCATGTTTGGCGCCAGAAATAAGCCAGGAACAGAGATATGCTGCGTATTAGTTCCGGGGCAGGGGCCGAATTATGAAACCTTAGTATGGGATAATTACGAGGGGTCCCATTCCAATGCTGCTTTAGTAAAATATAGTTGTCCCCGGAGTGAGCAGTGTAATTGTTCATGGGACAAGTTAAACTAATTCCCCAGCAAACTATAGAATGACTTCATCTGAGGTGTACCTGACATGGATATTACATCATACCTTGAAGTTTCTGGTCAAATCTCCAAACAGAAGTGAAATAGGTTGTGCATGGTCATTTTCACATTTCACTCAATTCAGCTTTGATTTTCAATTGCATAGCACTGAAATAAACAGTACAACATTATCTAATTTCTTACCCTGTTTAGTATAAATTTAAACTACAGCAGGCATTGAAGTTTGATCCCCTTTTATTTGATGCCATTACAACTGTTCATAGCAAAGCCGTTCTCCAATACATGTTAAAAACAACACAACATACTAATTTAAACTGTTCAAATGTATAAATATATGAACTGTTCAAATTTAGTCAGTTCTTTGGGCTCCTTCAACTATACGGCATATACACTAATGGAAAACACTGTTGCGTAGAAATGATTGGAAAAAAATTCTGAACTAAACCGTGTGAAGCCTTAAATAAGCAATCGTCAATTAGTTAAGGGAAGAAAGGCCGACATTTCCCTTTGCAAAAGAAAGATTCAGCAAGACAACAATTGCGATACATTAAATATTATACGAGATAAACTATACACTAAAATATTACAGCCTCAAGGAAAAACAGAAAGGACAGTTTCTCTAAGTCATCAATGTTACACTAATGGAATCACAAACAAGATTTATGAACATGGAGTTGTGGTTAAAACTGGATCGCTGATGAAGGAAAGAATAGTTTGAGAAAGAACAGCAGATGGTGGAAAAATCGAAGGTAGACAAAAATGCTGGAGAAATCCAGTGGATGAGGCAGCATCAATGGAGAGAAGGAGCAGGCGACGTTTTGGGTCAAGACCCTTCTTCAGAAAGAATAGGGTTGTTTACTACATTTCAGGCAACACAACTGCATTAAAAATGTTTTTCCTTTCACAAAAGAGATTGGCCTGGGTAATTCTTTCCCAGTATGTGCAGTTCAGAAAGCTTCAAGCTTGGTCTGAGTTGTATACCTACTGAGGTGATAATATTTACAAAATGGGTTATTTCATATCAAGTCTGAAAAAGGGTTTTGGCCCAAAACGTTGCCTATTTCCTTCGCTCCATGGATGCTGCTGCATCCACTGAGTTTCTCCAGCATTTTTGTGTACCTTCTATTTCATATCAATGTTGCTTTGATTTCAAGTGGAAACTGGTATAGTTCCCCCAATATAATCGTGATCAGAGTCACAACCACACCAATCGTCAAGTTTAATATAATAATGGGATCTAACCAGTGCTTTCCTTTAATTGTACACCTGACTATCTGCTTCTCTTTGAAATATTTGCTCAATGACTCTATGTGAGATGGATATTGCTGACAAGACCGGTATGTTTTGTCCATTCCTGATAGCTGTCGAGAAAATGATAGTGAGTCTCCTTCTAAAACCACCAAGGTTTTACTGTGAACATGTTCCAACCAAATTGCTGAGGGCAGAATCCTTGGTTTGGACCCAATGATAATAAATGGCAATGTAATTTCAAATCAGAATAGCGCTTAATTTTGAGGGGGCTCTGTAGATGGTGGTGTCCTCATTTGCCAGCCATCATGCCCTTTTTGGTTTCACAAATTATGGGGTTGGCAGTTGCTACTGTAATAATCACACAATGCAGCCATGATGAACCTGTGTCGATGGAAGTTCATGTTTAAAATGGTGGGCACAATGCCAATCAAGCAATCTAGCTTAGTTTAACTGGTGTCAATAAACTTGAAGGCTGTTAAAATTGCACTCATCCGAGCAAGTGAAAGGTACTCTACCAAACTGTGTCTTGTAGATTGTAGAAAGGTTATGGGATTTGGCCAGACACAGTCGATATAGACTTCAGCAAGGTCTTTGATAAGGTTCTACATGACAGATTGCTCTGGAAGGTTAGCTCACATGGGATCCATGGGAGAGCTAGCTAACTAGATATAGAATTGGCTTCATGGTAGGAAAGAGAGGGTGGGGTGGAAGGTTGCTCTTCAGATTAAAGGCCTGTGACTAGTGACATGCCTTTAAGGGTTGCTACTGGGCCCATTGCTGTTTGCATCTACTGTATGTCAGCAATTGAGATGAGAATGTACAAGGTATTACAAGATTACACTAAAATAAGTGGCATCGTGGACAATGAAGATTGTTATAAAGAACTACAGCCGAGCCCTTGATCAGCTGGGCAAATGTGCAGAGGAATGATAAATGGAGTTTAATTCAGATAAACATGAGGCGTTGTATTTTGGGAAGTCAAACCTTCTACCAAGATTGACGGGACAGGCACTTAGCCCAAATTCAGACAGATGAGAGTCAAACATGATATTCTTGTCTGGAGTCACATAGGTCAAATCAGCCAAGAATGGGTTACTTTCTTTCCCAGAGGACATTAGACATACATTTTTTAATTTACAACAATCCAGGAATTTAATGGCCACCATTTTGATTTTATGGACGTTGGCATTCCAGAATTTGTAACCTTTTTTTTTAAGGCATTCTTGGCTATTCCAATGTCATTTTCAGAAAAGGAACAAATAATTTTTGTAATAATTTCATAACAGATATTTTCAATCAAATGTAGATTGTCAGCCAAGGAGACAGGAAGGGCAAAGAAAAAGGAGTTGGTAATTCCGAAAGAAAACACTCAACTTAAAAGGTGTAGACTTTGTACCAGGGCGACTTTGGCAAGATTCCATCAGAAATGTCAAAACAGACGTAGAAGGATAAAATGCTTTGGATGGCTCTTATATGATGGGTCAGGCTAATCAAAGTGAAAGTGAATGTTTTAAAAGGTTTAATATTTTAAATTGTGCCATTGAGAAGTTGGACCTGGGAGACAACATATATCACGGATATAATTTAAGGAGCAAAGTTTTGGATGAGCTGGCTTGCAGGGTTAGAGTACTGGAGGACAATTGAAGAGACTTTTAGTACTGTGAGTATTAAAAGTTTGTAATGTAGTAATAAGAAACCAGTTATGACAAATGTTATAATGAGAATGATTAATTATGAAGTTTGTAACAATGACAAAAATTATCAAAATGATTTGTAAAGTTTTATTCCTGAGGGGTATGCAATGATTAGAATTAGAAATACTACAGGTAATAAGCACAAGGTGGCTCTAAAGCTTGAAGTTAGTCAAAATAATGTTGGGAGTTCATAGTAATATGATTCTAGACAGCCACAAAAATGCACCTGTGACAATGAATCATTTCATTGCCATGTGGCAACCAACATCGCCTGTTTGGGGCCAATGATTCCAGAGAATGATGGTGGCAGATTTTGGGGTTGGACTTGATAGATTATGATAGGTAGCTTCTTTGCATCATGCTTACAATAACAGCAAAATCTTAGAACTAATGTCATCATTGTATATATGTCATCTAAAGGAAGTCCTAAAGGCAGAGGTTGGTGGCCGCATGGTATGAAGACGGGCTCCAATGCCTGCCACAATCAATCTCTGCTGTCATTGTCTTCACAAGGAAATTGACAGGTTGGGGGCACTGGTGAACACATGATAGATGAAATTATTCACAGTCAATGGTGCTCCTTTGTAACTGAGTCAAACTATGGGGAATTTTCTCCATCATGCTTGCTAACTGAAGGCTTTAGGACATTTGGTGTTTCTTGCAAACTGCAGTAATTCTAATTCTAATTATTACATATGCCTCAAGAATAAAACATTATAGATAATCACCATTCTCGTCTTCATTATTATGAAGCTCCTTAATTGATTGTTCTCATTATAAAACTTCTCGTTAGTAGTCTCTTATTACTGCAAACTTTCTTTATTTGTCATTATTACAAACATATGTTATTAAAAGCCCCTTCTATAATATTTATTATCCTAATCCTCTCCTAACAATAGGTTGCCCTTGGCTCTAGCTCTTGAATAACTATATTCAGACAAGGAGCTTGAAACAGAAAGATGTCAATTCTTCCTCATGAATTTCTTTAATGTTTCCCTAAATGCAATAACTCGATAGGAAAACTGTCGGAAAGACTACAAATTGTACAGTAAATAACAACAGATCAATCCATAGCAGCTGGCACAACAGTTAAACAAGACCCACATGGGGACACTAAGAAAACATGGAGACATAAGAAGGTACTGAAGATGGGGGAAACTGCTAGTATTGGGATTACACTCCAAATACCAGGAACATACTGGATCAATACAAATACCAAGGGATACTGGGAATACAAATGTATTGTTAATGTCAATGTTGACAAATCATTAGGTAACAATAACCTTTGACAACATTTGCAATCACCTGAACTGGCATGGATTGATAATTGTTGGTCAGCATAGATGAGGAAAATTGTGTTTATGTACATGTTTGAAGCTTTTGACGAGCTATCAGAGGGCAGGTGAGACTGATGCAATTGATGTTCTGTGCATGGACTTTTAAAAAGTGTTAGCTTAAGACACTGGAAAAAATAAAACTAACAGGATAAAAGGCACTGTAGCAAAAAGTACCCAAGGAATCAAAGTTGTTCTTCTGACTAGACCGAAACACAGCATGGCAATCCCCACGATTCATAGAAAAATAGAAAATAGGTGCAGGAGGAGGCCATTTGGTTCATCGAGCCAGCACCGCCATTCATTGTGATCGTTCCCAATCAATAATCCATGCCAGCCTTCTCCCCATATCCCTTGATTCCACAAGCCCCTGGAGCTCTATCTAACTCTCCCTTAGATCCATCCAGTGATTTGGCCTCCACTGCCCTCTATGGCAGGGAATTCCACAAATTCACAACTCTCTGGGTGAAAAAGTTATTTTCTCACCTCAGTCTTAAATGGCCTCCCCTTTATTCTAAGACTGTGGCCCCTGGTTCTGGACTTGTCCAACATTGGGAAAAGATTTCCTGCATCTAGCTTGTCCAGACCTTTTATAATCTTATATGTTTCTATAAGATTCCCCCTCATCCTTCTAAACTCCAGTGAATACAAGCCTAGCCTTTTCAATCTTTCCTCATATGACAGTTCCGCCATATTAGGGATCAATCTCGTGAACCAACGCTGCACTGCCTCAATCACAAGGATGTCTTTCCTCAAATTAGGAGACCAAAACTGTACACAATACTCCAGATGTGGTCTTACCAGAGCCCTATACAACTGCAGAAGAACCTCTTTACTCCTATACTGAAATCCTCTTGTTATGAAGGTCAACATTCCATTAGCTTTCTTCACTGCCTGCTGTGCCTGCACGCCAACTTTCAGTGACTGGTGTACAAGGACACCCAGGTCTCGCTGCACCTCCCCCTTAACTAGCCTAACCCCATTGAGATAATAATCTGCCCTCTTGTTTTTGCCACCAAAGTGGCAACGCATCTGTCACGCATCTACCCACTTACTCAACCTGTCCAGGTCACCCTGCAACCTCCTAGCATCCTCTTCACAGTTCACACTGCCACCCAGCTTTGTGTAATCCGCAAACTTGCTAGTGTTGTTCCTAATTCCCTCTTCCAAATCATTAATATATATGGTAAACAGTTGCGGCCCCAACACCGAGCCTTGCGGCATTCCACTCGCCACTGCCTGTCATTCTGCAAAGGACCGGTTCACTTCTACTCTTTGCTTCCTGTCTGCCAACCAATTTTCGATCCATGTCAACACCCTACCCCCAATACCATGTGCTCTAATTTTAGTCACTAGTCTCCCAAGCGGGACCTTATCAAAGGCTTTCTGAAAGTCTAGATACACTACATCCACTGGGTCCCCTTCATCCATTTTACTTGTTACATTCTCAAAAAAACCCAGAAGATTAGTCAACCATGATTTCCCTTTCATAAATCCATGTTGACTTGGACTACTCCTTTCACTGCTATCCAAATGCCCCATTATTACTTCTTTAATAATTGACTCCAGCATCTTTCCCACCACCGAAGTCAGGCTAACCGGTCTGTAATTCCCTGTTTTCTCTCTCGCTCCTTTCTTGAAAAGTGGGATAACATTAGCTATCCTCCAATCCATCGGAACTGATCCTGAATCTATTGAACATTGGAAAATTATCACCAATGCATCCACTATTTCTAGAGCCACCTCCCTGAGGACCCTGGGATGCAGACCATCCGGCCCAGGGGATTTATCACCCTTCAGTCCCATTAGCTTACCCAATACTAATTTTCGCCTAATGCAAATTTATTTCAGTTCCTCTACCCCCTTAGATCCTCTGTCCTCCAGTACATCTGGGAGATTGTTTGTGTCTTCCTTAGTGAAGACAGATCCGAGTACCTGTTCAACTATTCTGCCATTTCCTTGTTACCCATAATAATTTCACCCGTGTCTGCCTTCAAGGGAACCACATTTGACTTTGCTCCTCTTTTTCCCTTAACATATCTAAAGAAGCTTTTACTGTCCTTCTTTATTTTCCTGGCCAGCTTCCCCTCGTACTTCATCTTTTCAGCCCATATTGCTTGTTTTGTGGTTTTGTTTCCTTCTGTTGTCCTATGAAAGTTTCTCAATCCTCGGGCTTCCGGCTACTCTTTGCTGTGTTATACATCTTTTCTTTTAATTTTATTCTATCCCTAACTTCTCTTGTCAGCCAAGGTTGCCTCCTACTCCCCTTAGAACCTTTTTTCCTTTTTGGAATGAAATGATCCTGCGTCTTCCGGATTATGCCCAGAAATTCCTGCCATTGCTGTTCCATGGTCATTCCTGCTAGGATCCCTTTCCAGTCGACCTTGGCCAGCTCCTCTCTCATGCCTTCAGAGTCCCCTTTGTTCAACTGCATCACTGACACTTCCGATTTAACCTTTTCCTTCTCAAATTGCAGATGAAAACTAATCATATTATGATCACTACCTCCAAGCGGTTCCTTTACCTCGGGCTCACTTATCAAATCTGGTTCATTGGGCAACACTAAATCCAGAATTGCATTTTCTCTGGTCGGCTCCATTACAAGCTGCTCTAAGAATCCATCTTGGAGGCACTCTACAAGTTTGGAGGTCTGTAGATAACACCAATTAGTGTCTTCTTGCCTTTACAATACTTTACAATTCCTCAACTCAATCCACAGTGGCTCTACCTCGTCAGTCCCTATGTCTTCCTTCGCAAAGGAATGAATTCCATCCCTCACCATCAGAGCTACCACCCCCCCTCCTCTGCCCACCTGCCTGTCATTTCTATACGATGTATAACCCTGAATATTAAGTTCCCAGGCCCGATCCTCCTGCAGCCACGTCTCAGTAATCCCCACAATGTCATATCTACCAACCTCTAACTGAGCCTCCAGCTCATCTACTTTACTTCTTGTACTAATGACTTCAACTCAAGTGTACAAGGTAAAACTTAAAAATCTGTAGTTGACAAGTTACTGATTTCTAGAGGCCACTAAAAGATTGGCAGAATGGGAGATCATATGGCAGATGAAATTCAATGCAGAAAAATACGAAGAGACAAATTTTGGTTATTAGAATGAAGGGAAACAGTTCACAATGCAATTGGACAAGATTGGTGGCAAAACCAACACACCGTGGGAAGTAGGAGAGTATTACACAGAAGGTAGAACCACTTTTTTAAGATTTATACTCCAGAAACTTGTGGTATAATGGAATTGCCAGTTTGGTTAATTTTATAAGTGGCGCAAAAAAAACGATATCTGGGAATGTTTATGTACTACTCTTTAAATGTTGTAGGATACAATATTAAGAAAAAAAAGGCATTGTTTAGAAATTTGTCTTTGGTTGTTAGTATTAATCATACAATATAGTAATGACTATGAATAGTAATTAACTTACAACATTTTGTTCTATTAAAATGAATGGAACCAGATTTTAGAAGCAAGTCACACCATACAAATTGATTCTATATCTGCATCACCAATGAGGATACATTTTGCTGCAGTACAAAATCCTTGAAGTTATGTTAGATCTGTCTAACACATTAGTTGACCCCCAGCTCGAGTACTTCATGGAAAGATCTGAAGGCCACAGAGAGAGCACAGAATTTACTAAAATGGTTCCAGGGAGACAGATCATAGCTATGTCGACAGACTGGAGAAGACATAGCTGTTTTCCTTGGAGCAAAGATGGCTGAGAGGAGATTTGACAGATAAATGTAAATTAGAGGTGTCCAAACTAACTGACACATGGAGGGGCATGTAATACTTGCAATAATGATGGCGGACAGCGGGGGTGATGCGCCGTTGTGTATGGCCGCTCCTCCTGCTGTCCGTCCTTTCACCCTTATTTATTTTTATTTTTAGTCCTGTTCATATCAGGTGTTTATTGGAGGTCTTATTTTATGTGGTGGGTGGGGGAGGGGAAGGGGGAAATTATTTTTAACCCCAGTCCTACCTGGTCGGAGATGCGGTTTTTCTCCGAACCGCATCTTCGTCCTCTCTGTGCGGCCTAGTCGAACTGGAGCAGCGCTGAGCGGCGTTTCCTGCGGGGACTGCAGCTTCGACGGCGGTGTAGATGCTGGGACATCTACAAGGAGCGGGCGATGCCTTACCGGGTCGCCTTGCGGTAATCTCCGGGGCACTGTGACCGTTGACGGCACCGCGGAGCCTGGGATCCGAGATCGCCAGTGTCGGGGGTTCGGCCGGCGCGGCCTGTGAACTTTGGTCGTTGCAGTCTTCGGGGGGGAAGCGGCCGCTTCAGTCCTGGCCGCTGATGGATGTTCACCGACGCCGATGATCCAGCTTCACGGCAAGAGGGCCTGAAGACACCGGGCTGGCTGAGGAGGCCAGATATAGGCCCCGACCTCGGGTGGACTATGAGGGGGAGAACTGGATATTTTTGGTGCCTTCCCTCACAGTGAATTCTGCTGTGGGGGGACGTTTCATGTTGATTTCTATAGTGTACTGTTTCTGTGTCTTTTTTCTTTTTCTCTTTTTTCTCTTTTTTGATTTGTATGGATTTATTGCATTGATCTGTTCAATTAATTTAATCAATCTCTGTAAAGCACTTTGGTTCAAATACTGGTTTTGTTGAAAAGTGCTATATAAATAAATATTATTATTATTATTATTATTATAATATTCAGAAGTTCAAGAGATGCAGTGTATATACTCTTATATATGATCCTTTTATACTCCATTTCATAAAATTTATTGGAAAAAAACACTTGCCACTAATTATTTGTGGCTAATTACTGCCTAAGCTAAAGTCTCAGGAGTCTCCTAGTCTTAAGTCTTTTGGAAATTGGAACTTGCTTTATTAGACAGTGTTGTTTTGCATTATCTGGCTTTATGGTTGCAGTTGCAATCTTAACAAATCCTCAGAACTCTTCTTAACAAATTTTCAATCTGAATATAGATGTTTAAAAGAGATCAATGTTCCATGAAATACAAAACTAGTTTCGGTTGTTCGATCGACTTCATTGTTTTGCACAGAAATCAGTGTTTGTCAGTTGTTTTTGCATGATTGCATGTGTTACCTTGATTTTAGAACATAGAACAGTACAGCAATAGAATAGGCGCTTCAGCCCGCGATGTCTCTACCCTATCTATGCCTCTCATAATTTGATATACTTCTATCATGTCCCCGCATAACCTCCGGCATTCCAGAGAAAACAACCCAAATCTGTCCAACCTCTCCCTGTAGCTAATATCTCCTAATCTAGGCAACACTCTAGTAAACCTCTTCTGCACCCTTTTCAAAGCCTCCAGATACTGTAGGTAATGGGGCAACCAGAACTGATATTCCAAATGTGGATCAACCAATGTCCTATAAAGTTGCATCATACTGACTCTTATACTCAATGCCCTGACTATGAAGACAAGCACACCACATGCCTACTTTACCACTCTATCTACTTGTGTTGCTGCTTTCAAGGAGCTATGGACTTGGACCCCAAGATTCCTCTGTACATCAATAATGTTGAAGGTCGGGCCATTAATTTTATATTTTCCCTTTAAAAGTGCACCATTTCACACTTGCGCAGATTAAACTCCACCTGACATTTTTCCGTCCATTCTTGCAGCTCAGGGGACGGCAACCTTCTGTATAGGGGCCGGGACCCATGTCTGTGAGCGGATGGCGGGCCACATCTATCACGTGTACACATGGATCCCGCCCCCATCCCGCACCGGATGGCAGACATTAAATCACGTGTTCACAGAGGTAGTCAAAAATGCTGGAAAAACTCAGCGGGTGTGGCAGCCGCATGCAATCCTTGCAAGTCACTCCCGCTAAGTTTCTCCAGCATTTTTGTCCACCTTCGATTTTTCCAGCATCTGCAGTACTTTCTTAAACGTGTTTACAGAAGGTGCGCGGCCGTGTCAGCGGCTTTGTGCTGGCTGCGGTACAGCCAGAGCTCGGCCACTGCGCGGGGCGCCCAGCCGCTCCTCAGGGCGTGGCTGCAGAGGGCGATCGGCCACTGCTCGACGTGCCCGGGTGCTGCTCGAGGAGCCCAGCCGCCCTTCAGGGCGCTCAGTGGGCTGGATGATTACGGGGGGGGGAAATCCGCCTGCATCCGGATGATTTTGGGTTACAGGCCGCATTCGGTCTAGGGGCCGTAGGTTGCCGATCCCTGCTGTACCCGATCAATATCTCGCTAAAAACCTTGACGGACTTCCTCACAGTTCGTGACCCCACCAATCTCAATGTCATCAGCAAACTTAATAACCAACATGTCTATGTTTACATCAAAGTTATTTATATACTAGACTAAGTGGGGCCCAAAATTCCTGTCACACGGGAGGCCTGGTCCCCTACGCAATATTCTACCACTCACCCATAGCCCCCAACAGTGCAGGCACGGCTCATTTCCCCTCATCCCCAGCACTCTCTCTCCTTCCTCTTCACCCTCCCTCTTCTTTCCTATCTCCTCCTCGCCTCCCCCAATCCCTCCCTCTCCTTTCCCCTACCCTCAGTCACTCCCTCCCTCCATCCTTCCATAACTCCTCTCCCCTCCCTACCACCCTCCTATCCCTCTATGCCCCACCTCCCCACTCCTCACCTCCCCTGATCCCCCCACTGTCCCTCATCACCTCCCCCACTGACCTCCTCTCCCCCTATTTCGCCTCCTTCCCACTCCCCCCACTCTCCATCCTCACTTCCTCCCTCATCCTTCCCCTCTCCTCCTACCATCCCCCAATCTCTCCCTTAACTCTCCTTTCCCCTACCCTCAGTCACTCCCTACCTCCCTCCATAACTCCTCTCCCCTCCCTACCCCCTCCTCTGCCTCTATCCGCCCACCTCCCCCACTCTCCCCCTCACCTCCCCCCTCATTCTCCTCCCTCTCCTTCCCTACCCCCTCCTCTCCCTCAATCCCCTCACTCTCCTCCTCATCTCCCCAGGATCTCGAGGTTGCTGTTCCTCTGACCGGAGGTCGCCTCGACCGGAGGCCATGCCGACTGGAAGCCGCACGGACCGGAGGCCAATCAGCGTGGCGATGATGCATGAAGGGGCGTTGCCGTCCCGTCAGTGAGTGACAGGCTGGGAGACCAATTTGCGCATGTGTGGTTTTAAAGATTTTTAAACCTTAATAACTTTTAAAATATACCACTGATCGGAACAAAACTTGTTGCACTCGCAGCACAGGAGAATGGCGAGTAAGGTGGCGAAAAATCATAGCTCTATCGTGCACTGTTTTTGCGCAAATGTAAAAATAACGCAAACCGGAAGATAACAAATGAGAGTTTTAGTTATGTATAGATATCACAAACAGCAGAGGTCCCAGCACAGATCCCTGTGGAACTCCAGTGGTCACAGACCTCCATCTGAATATTATCCTTCCACCAAAGCCCTCTGTCTTATGTCAGTAAGCCAGTTCGGAATCCATATGACCAAGTCGCTGTTAATCCTATGCATTACTAAATCCATGTAAACAACATCCACCCTATGGATCATCCTCGTCATTTACTCAAAAAACTCAATCAAGTTAGTAAGACACGACCTACTCATGGTGATTATCCCTAATAAACCTATTTCTCTTTTTCATCCATGAATTTGCCAATCATTATCCCTCCTCCAGCCTGGAGCATGCTGGTTCTCAACTCCAAGTCTAATAAATTAGTCTTTAACCAACTCCCACATGTCAGACGTAGACTTACCCATTAACAATTGATCCCAGTGTACCCTGCCAAATTCCTGCCTAATAAAGTTCAGCCTTCTCCCTTTTCAAAACAATCTTAAAACTCATGGAGTTGTGATCATTATCCCCAAAATGCTCATCCACTAAAATACCAGTTACCTGGCCAGACTCATTTCCCAACACAAAATCCAGTCTATTCCCTTGTCATGTTAGACTATGCACATACTGTTTCAAGAAACCCTCTTAGATACACCCCACAAATTCTGCCCATTGGCACTGAGTAATTCCCAGTCAATGTTGGGGGAGTTAAAGTCACCCACTAAGACAACTCTGCTACTTTGGCATATTTGCATCTGTTCCTCTATCCTGCTTGCTATTGAGAGAGGTGAGGGGGGGGGATACAATCCCATCAGAGTGCTTGCACCTTTTTTTATTTCTAACCTCCACCATATCACCTCAGTGGACCAAACCTCTGGTATGTCATCTCAACATTTTACTCAATTCTGATCTGAAGGATACGGAGATCCAAGCTTATTCTTATTCATTTGTGGTGATGTTTGTGGTGAAGTCACTCACCTCGCAGTAAGTGAGCATTGCATTGCACCCAAGACAAAGTGACTTGGCATCTTTAACTGTGAACACAAAATCTCTTTTCTATTCTGGCTCTGAATAAAAACTTTGTACAATTTCGTACAATTTCGTACAATTCCATGATGGCATTTTTATCCAAATAATTAATCTGGAACTACAAACATTGAAATCTTGCGAGTAGTGAGCATGAGTTACAATAATACATGAACCCTGTTCTCTGCAGAAGCATTCAGTAGGAAAATGACAAACCATTAATCACAATGGCTGAATACAATCTATGTTTGAATACAGCCTGTATGCAGCCATTTCATGTCCTAATGTAGACTGCTACAGCAATTGCTTGTTTTATAGTCAGGCAAGACTAGAAAGCACAACGCACAGGTTACGATAGCCATCCTACATTTTACCAAATGCGATGAACATTTGATAAAAATTGGAAGTTAAAGAATATGTTTGAATGTCACATTTTGAACTGGTTTGGCCAACCTGGTAAAAATCATGAAGGATTTGATTAAACATTTCCAATGTCTAAAGGATACAGGTTTGAGTTAGTTGGCAAGAGAACTAGCAGTGACTTGAGGAAAACATTCCCAAGTAATTAGCTACTAGGATTTAAAATGTACTGCTTGATAGGGTGATGGATGGAAGTTCAATGGTGGCCTTCAAAAATACATTGGTTAGAGTCTTGAAGTTAGTAAAATGTAGGGACTATGAGCACTTGCAGTGTTCTTACATTGCTGGAAGCTCAGTGAATTTGTTGTTTTACTCGCAATATGAGAGATCTGCGAAGGCAAAAGAGATGCACAGAAAATACCAAAGACATGGGAATAATTGAACTGCCAAGGATAGAGAACTTTGGCACTGAATACTGGAGTAAAGGAAGATTCAACTCTCTTCTCCTCCAGTCCTTCAGGATCAATGAAGTTTTGCTTCCTCAACATTTCTATGGTTTCCAAGCAGTAGATGAAGCCAATATACAATCAGAAAGTGGGGCAGGAGGTGTCTTTCAGCACAGCCATTTTAACTGATCTTCTGTGTGCTCCCAATCCAGGACTCAACATTTTCAATGCCAACCCAAAGCCAGAGACTACAGATGGCGATAGGAATTTTTTTTTTTTTTTAATTTCATTCAACAAGACTTATTCCAACCAACCATCAACAAAATATGATTTGTTGGGAAATTATCAATAATATCTGGTTTAATATCTGACATCTGCTCATAGCTTGAGGCTGATGAAATATGGAAAAATAAAATGAATCTTTTAGATATATAATAATTAAAAACTAGATTACTGCATACAAACGTGTTAATATGCAGCATGACGATTGACAGATTCTTGATTGGTATGGGTGTCAAAGGTTACAGGAGAAGACAACAGAATGATGTTGAGAGGGAAGGATAGATCGGCCATGATTGAATGAGGGAATAGACGAGATGGGCCGAATGGCCTATTTCTATTTCCGTGACTTATGAACTTATGGGCACTTTTTCTATTTCTTAAAGCAAAGTTCTGATGAAGATTCCAGACAAATATTTCTGTCAGGCATCTTTACAGTGCCACAAAATCAGATGGCAACCAGGTTCAAAGCTTTACCAATCTGAAAACTGGATAACATCAGCAATTTACAAAATCCTTCTCTTTGCTGTAATTCTTTTGTCAGGTCCCCTCTTTTAGTGAAAGTGTTAATCCTTGCTGAGGTATACTTCCATACATTGTTGGGACTCTGCTATTCCATCCAATAAATGATTTTTCCCGTATGAATATAGACTGTAAGTTTTAGTGGGCTATTGGCATTGAGGTATTCACAGCTGAACTCAACCTAATGCCTATCACATGCATGCCCTTGCCAGTAGAGGTCACTGATTGGCAATCTCCATCATAAATATTGATTGATTTTTCCCTGCCTAACCCAAAGATACCAAGGCCAAATCCAGTACACTTATTGCACCTTGCCTGAAATGAGATATATTGACGAAGTGATTGAACCTTGAACTGTCTCTTATGTCTCAGTGTGTTTCATTATCATAAAAATATATATTTTTCCAGTCTAGATTTAATTAACATCTATGCCTACTTATTCCAAAAGTGTCTCTAGTTTAGAGCTGACCATCACCTCAGTTTGGATATGTGTGTGCCTGTCATCAAGTGGTACATGGTGTAACTGAGACATTGCCTTTTCCATCGGACTCCAGCAGATTAAAATTCATATAACAGTGGCTGTCACTCACACAGCCACATCTCTCAGTGTATACAATTTTCTATGCAGTGCTTATATGAATATTTCAGCAAGACTGAATCTGCTGACAACTGAGTGACATTTGTTGACTAAAGACTTATTCAATTAGCAGAAGCAATTGGATTTTGGAATATCCCAGACCCTCTTCCTAAAGATGAACCGCACAAAAGTTATTCTGATGTAAACATCAACTTAACATGTACAAGAATGGTCATTAAGCCTTAAGTCTGAAGAAGGCTCTCGACCCAAAACGTCACCCATTCCTTCTCTCCAGAGATGCTGACACACTGAGTTACTCCAGCATTTTATGTCTATCTGAGCCTTAAACTGATTCTGCCATTCAATTCGATTGTAGCTAATTTTCACCTCACGTCTATTCCACTATCTTAGATCCATACCCCTCGACAGTCACACACACCAAAAGTAAGCAATCTTTATCTTGCAATAGCCAATTAGCTGAGAATCCATAGTTTTATGAGAGTGACTTCTAGATTTCCCTTGCCCTCATTGTGTAAAACTGCGTCATTATTTCACTCTTAAATGACTAGCTCTCAGGTGAAATATTTGCAATCTTGGTCCAGGATACCCACCAGTGGAAAAAGCATTTCTATATCTGTTCTATTAAATCCACATAGTTTGATTTTATCACCTCCTTCACTGCAATGTTGACATAAATTCATATTGATTGAAAATAAATAATAAACTGCTGGAAGTATATGAGCAACATTTGGATGGCCAACATTTCAGGTCAAGACCCTGCACCATCAGGGCCCATTATTCCTTACTGAGAATAAAGTAGCATTAAGAATCAAAAACATTTAATTGCAGTTAAAATTAGGTAAGCAGATCCTCACACCTTCTGTTTTAAAAAGCACAGCACTTATACTGAATACAAAAATCTGAAATGCATTCTTTATGTACGTTATATACGTTACACACACCACACCATATATATCACACATTTCCAGGCATTCATGCAAACAGTTCTATATATCATCTTGCTTTGCAAGTTCTATAAACTGAATTGGAATCAAAAATCTTTCAATTGAAGTTTGAAAATGTGAAATGAACTTTACACCCATGTCATAAAAGGACTGTGAGCTAACAATTTATGGATTATTAGCATTTTCCATTTTCAGGGTAAAAGTACACATAGTTCAGACTAGGCATTAGACAAAGGCATTATAAATAATACAATTCAGAGTCTGATGGAGAAAGGTCACTAATTGCCCAGTGAATGCAATGCATCATCTCCAAATACAAACTGAAGGAAGAAAACAGACTATGTATTTCTAAAAAAAAGGCTCATAGTCTCACAATGCATAGCAATGTACATTTAGGTGGCACACGAAGCAAGTCAGTCTTTTTTTTAATGGAAAGCATAGAGCAGGTTTCAGAGGATTTGATGCTTTTCTAAAACATTTCTATTCTCATCCTCCTATATGCAGCAGGAGGCCCTACAGTTCTGAAAGGGTTAGTGATTTTGCTGCTCAGATGCCGTGCCTGGATGTTTGGTGGTTTCTATTGAATGGGATCTGTTTAAAGCAGCAGGGATTCCAGTTAGAACCAGCCTACGAGACCAGAATATGAATAGGAGAAGCAGCTCACAAATACCACACTAAACACTTTATAGAAAAGGGAAAATTCCCACATCAAGCATGGTTTTGAAGTGGTGATGATGGGGGTGGGGAAGTTGCCTTGGGGAGACTATCAGAAGCCAATTACGCGCTGGGTTCACTATATCCAGCAAATCTTCAACATTGCACATCATATGTGCTAAACAAAGCAGAAATCAGGGGAGTGCGAGTCTATCAAATCGCACCTAACTCAAGTAGAAATTGCACACAAACAAGGCAAATGAGGCAAACTGAATAGTACCGTACACTGACAAAGCAGAACTGTCCAACCAATCTCATCATTATTGATCTCAAAGTTTGTCTATCAAATAAAATTAATCGTTGATCGTATCAATAAATGTTCTTCTGTCTTCAACTTCCACTCACACACACACACTTGGCTGGACTCAATCTCCATGACAACTGCTAGCCTGGTGATTTTTCTGTTTGTCTACAGTGATCAGTTGTAATGATACATACAAATTACATAAAACAATGTTGACGACTGTGAAAAAAGATGATGCAGAACCAAGCATGAAACTCGGCGCAACACAAAAAGAATTCCAATTAAGCCGAAGGACATTCCAAATATATTTGCATTCAGCAGTGAAGCTAGACTCCACTGTGAAACATCAATTCCATCGAAAACACAGTACCAGAAGCGTAGATACATCGTCAACCATCTGGGCTTTCTTCTCTTGAAAATCGCGAACAGGTTTTTATTTTCAGATAACACTTGCTTTTCGGTTGAAGAGAGTGGAATTCTGTTGTTATTTGTTTTAGATAAACCAACAAGAGATGGGGAAATGTTGATAAGAGAGGGTGAAGATTCCCGGGGACAGGCGACTGAGCGGAATCACAGTGTGGAGAACTAGTGTGATGGAGCCCCCGAGTGAGTGCAGGATGTCCGCTCCGCGCTCGGCATCATCCCCAGCTTCTCTGCTCCATCGCCGGCCACTCTTACCTGGGGCTGGGGAGGTTGTCAGCACCGGCCTGGGACTGAGCTGTCGCCCCTCTGCTCGGGCTCTGTGTGCATGTCTCCCCGGGTTGATGGGGCGCTCCCCGCGCTGTGCTGAGACGACTGTCGAGCCGGTTCGACCGCTGCCTCTCCCTCCTCCTGCAAGGGTGGGGGGAGGAGGAGGAGGAGGAGGAGGAGGAGGAGAAGGGAGGGGGAGAGAGAGGGGGGGGGGGGGGTGCTCGGGAACGTGCCGCGGGCACGAGCAATGCGCGGGCACGGCGGCGAGCGACGTGACCTGAATCTGATCAGCCTGGAACGAGTGTGGGAGACGGGGAATAATGGCAAGGGAGATGTGTCCATCTACCGCCTCTCCATCACTTAGCCTCGGAACAAAACCAAACTCCGCTATAACATGCACGGCAGCTCGCCTTCAGATAGTCTGCTTTCCAACGGAAAATAGTGTCTTATCTCCAGAAAACACGACAGGAAGGTTAAAATAAATATGGACACAAAATGCTGGAATAACTCAGCATCTCGGGAGAGAAGGAACGGGTTACGTTTCGGATCGAGACCCTACTTCAGACTGAGCCTTATAAGGACTGAGAAATAAAGAGTCAGGAGAGAAAGAGGTTGGAAAGCGAGGGACACGGTGGTGGGGTTATGAGTTGGGACTTTAGATGCGGGCAACGAGACTCCCATCCTGAAATAACATTGACCCATGTGTTGATGGACTGAGCCATCGTGCAGCGTGCCCGGTTAGCTGGACCTTGTTCAGCTTCACATACGTTTGGCCACAAGTTGTTGGGAGTGCGAGGCGATAACGGCGCCGGGGGAGGCCGGGGTGCGCTCTACATCTTTGTAAACGACAAGGCAAACATTCTGTTTCCTTCCAAGATAGACACAAAAAGCTGGAGTAATTCAACGGGTCAGAAAGCATCTCTGGAGAAAAAGGAATAGGTGACGTTTCGGATCGAGACCCAAGTTCTTCAGACACATTGTTTCCTTCGTCAATTACATTAACATTTTAGCACGAAGAGGGAGATGAACCGTAAGCAAATTAGATGCAGAAAAATTAAAGTGGAGGCGAGGGATAACGGATTTAATAACGAAAGGAAAAGCATAAAAAAAACTATTGAACATTTGATTTTTTTAAAATCCAACCCTAATTTGGGTTGATTGGAACTTCATGAAAATAATGTCTTATGAAGATTAGCCAAGCAGTTTATGCAGAAACTATAACATTTAAAAGACACTTGGACAGGTACCTGGATATGAAAGGATTAGAGGGATATGGACCAAAAGTGGGCAAATGGGACAAACGTAGATGGGGCATCATGGTAAGCATGGATGAGTTGAGCCAAACGGCCTGTTTCTGCACTGTGTGACCCTGGGTCTCTATAATGTTGAGCTAAACATAATTGCAGATGCTGAAAATCCAAAAATAATAAAAATGTTGGAAAGGCTCAGCCAGTCTGGCAGCATCCGCGGAGAGGGCCTCATAAGAATTTAATTGTCCTAAAATATTTACTTTGTGCCCTTCTTCAGAGATGCCAGCTGGCATTTGGAGTATTTCCAGCATCTTTTTGCATTTTACTTGAATGTAGGTTTAAATGGCAATTAATGTGTGTGTGAAACAACATTATGAAAGGTATGGGGAGATGTGCTGTCAATTCCAGGAGGCTAATTGAATGTAGGTACAAATCATTTGCTTGTGAAGATTTGCAATTCATGAGATAGTTTGGCTTCATCCACGTTTCTGGGCAATTTACACATTAATATGGGCATGCACCATTAAACTTATTTTTGGCAGCAATCCCTAGGCCATTGTTGCTCTTAATAATAATTCATATTATCCAATCCAACCACAATTTCAAGGATTCATTGTATTTTGCTTGATGACTGCTGTGTCAGCATGAAAATTACCCTTATATTTCCTTGTAAAACTATCCCTCAATTCTTTCTTCACGGGTCTCAGTGTCAGAGAACACATGAACAATTGAAAACCAGACATCCAGAAAACCAGAAATCCTTGGATTCATCCACATACAAAGCCACTCAATAAAGTGTAATCCTTTGCATATTTCCATTTATGCTGAGAGCAGGTGCTCCAGTTCAGTTCCACTCAAACTATTCTGGTACATCACACTGCCTTTTGCCACTCTATCCAAACAGCTATCAGTCTAGCACCAGTGACTTAGGTCTCGCTCTCGGGCACACTGACTCTCAGAAAGGCAGGTCACACTCCAGGTCCAGGGCTTGAGTACATTAACTGTGCAGGCATTGCCCAGAGGCACGGGATGAGCCTTGAAGTGGTGCCTGGAAAATGGCTCAGCCTTGCATGTTCAAGTGGCACAACTCTTTCTGAGGTGAAGTGCAGTATCAGTGTGCAGTGTATTGGGTTGTTCTGTGAAGGACAGAACATGTACATGCTAAATTAAAAGAAACATTTAAAAAATGATTACCAAACCCTTTGGTCAAATTAGATTTTCAAATTGATTTGCTCAATTGGTTCTATGAAGCAGTGTGCTCTGAGTAAGAACAGATCTGGCTGGTGTAGATTTCTCTGCAGCCAGATCTGCAACTGGGCATAGATGTGATTGGAACAGATTGCTACACGTCAGAGTAAAGAAGATAGTTAAAGTATCATAAAATCATACAGCACAGATAAAGAAAGGTCCTTTGGCCCAACTTGTCTGTGACAACTAAGTTGGCATTCTGGGCTAGTCCCATCTACCTGCATTTTCCACATAGTTTTTACACCCTTCTTATCCCTATATCTGCCCAAATGCCTTCTGAAAGTCGTAATTGTATTCGCTTTTATTGGTTCATCTGGCAGCTCATTCCAGATACGGACGACCCTATAATTGAAAACGTTCCCCCTGTGGTCCCTCTTAAATCGCTCTCATCTCACCTTAAATATTCCCTCTAATTTTAGAATCCTTTACAGTCAGAAAAAGACAGTGAGCTTTCACTCTATCCATGCCCCTCATAATCTTGTACACCTCAGTAACTTCATCACTCAGTTCCTGTGCTGCAAAGGAAAAATGCTCAGCCAATCCAACCTCTATCTTTAACTTAAGCCTGCAAGACCAGGCAATGCAGGACCACCTCTGCGCCCTTTCCAAATTGATGACATCCTTCCAATGGCTGAACAACCAGAAATGCGCACTGTACTCCATGTGTGGTCTAATCAATGACTTGTACAGATGTCCCAACATTTTTACTCAATACCCTTGCCAAGTGTGCAGATGCTGGTTTAAACCGGATAGACATAAAAAGCTGGAGTAACTCAGGGGGACAGGCAGCATCTCCGGAAAGAAGAAATAGGTGATGTTTTGGGTCGGGACCCTTCATAATTGCTTTTTTCATCAATTTCCTTGGAGAGCTCCTCAAAAAACCCTGTCAGATTTGTGGGATTTCCCATATACAAAGCCATGCTGACCACTCCTAATCAGTCTATGCCTATCCAAATGTTGGTAACTCCCGTCCCTCAGAAACACCTCCAGCAAATTCCCACCACTGATGTCAGGCTTGCCTGACTTACTTAAATAATGGTACAACATTAGCCAGCCTCAAGTTTTGCGGGACTTCGCCTGTGTCTAAAAAATATGCAAATATCTCTGCAAGATTCCTCCCCAGGTGTCCACCAGGTTTAAGGATGCACAGTCAGGGTCAGGGGATTTGTCCACCTTCATGTGTTTTAAAATGACCAATACCTCCTCTTTGGTAATTTGTATATATTGTTAGATATCACAGTGAATGTACTGTATATCAATTTAAAAAAAAAAACATTTATAAATGAATTCCGGAAGCACTCCATAGATATGAATTACGTCACATACAACAAAATATTTATTTAAGTGGTTGTATGAAAATAGAAATATTTCAAAAGAGCAAATGATTTAAAATACCAATTAACATTTTTGTTGGTCATGACTGAGCTGTAAAAGTTACTTGGGTACCGCACAGATTTTATGTTCTTCAACTAGAGCAGCAAGATACAAGATACAAGATACATTTATTTGTCACATGTACCAATTGGTACAGTGAAATGTGTGGTCACCCAGGATATTTGACATTTATTTGGCTGAGAGACTGGGTCCTTAATTTAAGTGTACTGGGCAGAAAACTGTAAGAGTTCAATCTGCACTCATTCCAAACCCTCCTCTTAAATAGAACCAATTGAAAGAAGTCAATAGCAGCCAGATCTGCTTTTACTCAAAACTACCCTCTTCATAGAATCAATTGAGCAAACGGTGCATATTTATTGGTAAACATCTACAAGATGCACTGCAACAACTCACTAAAACCCACAACCTCTACTAGCAAGAAGGACAAGGCCAGCATAAACTTGGAAACACCACTACCTGGAAATTTGACTGAAAATGCCAGAGCATCTCAGCGGGTCAGGCATCATCTCTGGAGAAAAGGAATAGATGATGTTTCGGGTCAAGACCATAGTTCAGACTGATGAAGAGTTTCGACCCAAAATCGTCACCTATTCTTTTTCTCCACAGGTACTGCCTGACCCGTCAAGTTACTCCAGCATTTTGTGTCTATCTTTGGTGTAAACCAGCATCTGCTGTTCCTTCCTACTACTTGTAAATTATGTTTCAAGCAACACACCATCCTGATTTGGAAATATATTGCCTTTTTTTTCTCTGCCACTGGATCAAAATCATGGAACATCTTCCCTGACAGCATTATGGATGTACCCATATGTTGAGATCTGCAGTGATTCAACTACACAATGCACCAACACCTTCTCAAGGGAAATTAGGAATGTTCAATTAAGTGCAGGCTCAGTTTGCAAAGCTTACATTCCTTGAATATTTTTTTTAAACTTGGGTTTCTTCAGGGCCTACCTTATCCAAAGCCCTTGGCCAGAGAGTTATGAATATAAAAATTGCATACACAAAGACTAATTCCTTCTCTTTCCCAGGACTACTCGACGTACAAGATACATATTTGAACTGCACTGGATTTAACATGGAATTTGCTCAATGTATATCTTACCATGAAAGGCCTTAAGACAGGAACCTTAGGATCAGAAACATAGACATCTTTATATCTACAGAAGTTGCAAGAAATTGCAGTTGATGGAGAAATTCCACGCATCAGGGCAGCATCTATGAAGTGAAAAGAACAGATGATGTCCCAGGTCAGGACCCTACTTCAAGACTGGAATAAAGGGTATATAGCTGGTAGAAAGAGATGAGGGGAAGTAGTGGGGCAAGAACTGGTAAGGGATAGATGAAGCCAAGAAAGGATGAGGAGGTTGGCAGGTGAATCAGGGTCGGGAGAGATGGGTGGAGATATTCGCAAAGGGTGGAGTTGAAAAATGGAGATGTAGAACCTGATAAGAAAGGAACATGAGAAGTGAAATATAGAACCAGAGGAAGAGATGGAAGGTAGATTAGATCAGGTGAGGAGGGAAGGGGGAAACAAGGGGGTTGAGGTGGGTGATGACCAGAAGGAGGATCTAGAGGAGGGAAAAGAAACTGGGAGGGGGAGCGGAGTTAGGGAGAGCCATAGAATCACAGAGATCGTACAGCATGGAAACAAGTCCTTCAGCCCTACTTACCCATGTCAACCTAGATGCCCCATCTAACCTAGTCCCATTTGCCCACATATGACCCCCCACCTCCCCAAGTGGAATGAGGTGCTGTTCTTCCAGTTTGGCCTCTGGGTGCAAAGGAAGTTAAAGACAGACAGATCCATATCAAAATGAGAGGGGAATTGAAGCTGTTTGCAACCTCAAAGGTCCCACTGGCCCAGATGAACAAAGCACAAGTTTTCAGAAATACAGTGACCTAATCTACGCTCAGTCTCGCCGATGTAGATAAGGCCACATCAAGAGGACTGAATGCAATAGATGAGGTTGGAAGAGGTGCATGTAAATCTCTTTCTCACCTGGAGGTGCAGTTTAGATCACTGAATGGAAATATGGGAGGAGTTGTAGGTGTAGGTGCATCATCTATGTTGCAGCAGAACGTGCCCGGGGAAGCCTTGGTGAGACTATAGAAGTAGAAAACAGAAGTTAATCAGCATAATGTGTAGGAGTATGGATCTTATTAGTTCCAAGGAAGGTTTGGATCTAGACAGATGTATGCGCAGTGATTGTAGGTTGTAGGTGGAGCAAAAAAAATATTTGGTAAGACATTGAAAGTAAGGAATTCACAGAACGGTGCAGGATTACAGGAGATTGCAGAGATGATGGCTGCAAGGTCATCGAGGGAAAACACCAGGATTAGTATTTTAAACTGAAAACACTAAACATTAGTGCACTAACATGAACAGCAGGCTTACCAAATGAAACAATTTCCAGCAATTTACTGCAGCTTAAGATAATTTAGCAAACTTCAAAGTAATACACCACACCCTCCTGGGAATACCGATAAATATATGGATTTATCCAAACAAAAGACTCGATTTTATTTTTATTTTTTATAAAAGTTGTAATTCTACCATAAAATGTATACATGTAGTAACGATAGATGATTCATCACACTTTTGGATATATCAGTTGTTACTTGTAACTACTTGCTAATTTAAAATTACTATTAAAAAAATCTAAATGTTTGTTTGCTCAGTTTCATGAGGCTTTACTCATTCCTCGACATTTCAAATGGATATTAGTTGTGAATGAGTTTGCTCATTTTGACCAATTACTAACTTAACCTGTGTGAATATGCAGCATTTTGACATGTGCTGTTTACAGGTGTAAAGAAACAAGTGGAGGTCTTTCATGAAAATCAACAGTATTTTGGATATTCCTACAAAAGGTAATGTGATTAAATGGATTCCACTGAGTAAAATTAAGCATTTATAAATATTACAAATAGGATTTGAGTATACGAGCAGGGAGGTTCCACTGCAGTTGTACAGGGTCTTGGTGAGACCACACCTGGAGTATTACGTACAGTTTTGGTCTCCTAATCTGAGGAAAGACATTCTTGCCATAGAGGGAGTACAGAGAAGGTTCACCAGACAGATTCCTGGGATGGCAGGACTTTCATATGAAGAAAGACTGGATAGACTCGGCTTGTACATGCTAGAATTTAGAAGATTGAGGGGAAATCTTATAGAAACTTACAAAATTCTTAAGGAGTTGGACAGGCTAGATGCAGGAAGATTATTCCCGATGTTGGGGATGTCCAGAATTAAGGGGTCATAGTTTAAGGATAAGAGGGAAGTCTTTGAGGACCGAGATGAGAAAATCATTTTTTACACTAATGATTTAAATTAGTGATCATGGGGAACAAGGATATGGTGGACCAATTGAATAACTACTTTGGTTCCGTCTTCACTAAGGAAGACATAAATAATCTGCCGGAAATAGCAGGGGACCGAGGGTCAAAGGAGTTGGAGGAATTGAGTGAAATCCAGGTTAGTCGGGAAGTGGTGTTGGGTAAATTGAATGGATTAAAGGCCGATAAATCCCCAGGGCTAGATAGGCTGCATCCCAGTGTACTTAAGGAAGTAGCTCCAGAAATAGTGGATGCATTAGTAATAATCTTTCAAAACTCTTTAGATTCTGTAGTAGTTCCTGAGGATTGGCGGGTAGCAAACGTAACCCCACTTTTTAAGAAGGGAGGGAGAGAGAAAACGGGGAATTACAGACCAGTTAGTCTAACATCGGTAGTGGGAAAACTGCTAGAGTCAGTTATTAAAGATGGGATAGCAGCACATTTGGAAAGTGGTGAAATCATTGGACAAAATCAGCATGGATTTACAAAAGGTAAATCATGTCTGACGAATCTTATAGAATTTTTCGAGGATGTAACTAGTAGCGTGGATAGGGGAGAACCAGTGGATGTGGTGTATCTGGACTTCCAGAAGGCTTTCAACAAGGTCCCACATAAGAGATTAGTATACAAACTTAAAGCACACGGCATTGGGGGTTCAGTATTGATGTGGATAGAGAACTGGCTGGCAAACAGGAAGCAAAGAGTAGGAATGAACGGGTCCTTTTCACAATGACGGGCAGTGACTAGTGGGGTACCGCAAGGCTCAGTGCTGGGAACACAGCTATTTACAATATGTATTAATGATCTGGATGAGGGAATTGAAGGCAATATCTCCAAGTTTGCGGATGACACTAAGCTGGGGGGCAGTGTTAGCGGTGAGGAGGATGCTAGGAGACTGCAAGGTGACTTGGATAGGCTGGGTGAGGGGGCAAATGGTTGGCAGATGCAGGATAAGGTGGATAAATGTGAGGTTATCCATTTTGGGGGCAAAAATAGGAAAGCAGACTATTATCTAAATGGTGGCCGATTAGGAAAAGGGGAGATGCAGCAAGAC